>NC_091394.1:8211333-8520500 GCF_032191515.1 Phaenicophaeus curvirostris | reverse complement strand
ATAACTGTGTATATATATAACTATATAAATAACTATATATATAACTATATGACAGAACACTCTAGTCAATCTCATCCTACAAAATTCAGCGTGACGTAAAAACTTACACATGGAAAGAAGTAAGTGAATGGCCAAGCAGAATTAAGAGATGGTTTAAGAAGAAGGGAAGACTGAGTTTAGAGTCAGTAGAAGAGAGTCTTAGAAAACTGAGTAGAACAAGCTGTAGGATAACAAAAGACTAGAAAGATGAGTAATTAAGAGTGCGAGAAGGAAAGAGGAAGGTATAAGCTACGATAGAATTTCTGGATCAGGTGGATGAGGTGGAGAGGTTGATAAAGAAAAACAGCTGTATGTTTCACTGGCAGACTTAGAAAGTAGTAGGCAAGAAGGGGACAAAATAAAACCTGACTGGACATGACTGATGGCATATTTCATTTAGAGTGCTGAAGAGGTGTTGTTGGGGTTTTAAAGTTATTAATATCCTTCTTTTAATTGGAAGGACTTGTTAGGGTAGGACCTCAGTGAGGATGGGAGGCTGCTCATGGTGGGGAGGCCAAACAGAGGTCTAACCTGAGGGAAGGTGTCAGCGAGAAGCCTTTGGAGCAGCATGAACATCAAGGAGGTTGTGGAGAGCAGAGTCCAGAGCACCAGTGGCAGAAATTATAAGAAAATCCCTAGAGACATAGGAGACTGGGCACAGTTTGCTGCTGCTGCTCAGAAAGTTACTGAGTTGGCCAAGAACTGGGCTGTGAAGCAAGAACCTGCCTACATTTGCTGTTGTGAGACCAATAAAAGAGAAGCAGACTCAGAAGTTGCCTCTCTTAACTATCTTGATGATTTCCAGTGGCTGAAGGCATTTGTGTCAGGCTATTATTTCTTTCCAGAATGTAACTACAATCAGTATATTGTATTAACAGTTCCAGCAAACCCCAAATCATTTAAATATGTAGCCAGAAAATTGTGTCTATCATCCCTTTCTCTGACATATACAATAATCCATGTTTTGAATGCTTAATAATAGATTCTACCTGGGATGTCGCAGTCCCTGTAGCTGTCAGGCTCATCTTCCCCTTTTGCTGCTGCAAAACACAGACAATGCAGCCCACTTAGGTGAATTTAAATACACCAGCAAAATAATTAATACAGAAAAAAAATCTTCACATTCAAAATACCGATGCTTGCAATGCAATAACAACTACTTCTATTTAAAATATTTTCTTTGTGGTGGGCTTTTTTTAAATACTGCTTTCTCAATTTATTCCTTGAAATCTCCATTCGACAAAAAGCCTTCTGTTTTATGATTGACTGTTTTCGGTGGCCACTAAAAGTGACAATTCCTAGCTCTAGCTGTGGGTGAAAACAAGAGGCTGAAAAGAGGAGGACTGAAAACAGTCTACAGATCATTTTTTTCAGAATTTTTTCGATGACACTCAGTCTTCACAGAAGCCCGAGATGGGAAGTTCTTCTGAAATAATGGTCACAATACTAGATTCATAGTTGTTTCTGAGATAAGGCACAATACCAGAGCGCAAGAGGACTGAGGAGGCAATGCATCCCAGGCCACATCCCAGTGTAAAATCATAGAATCATAGAATAACCAGGTTGGAAGACACCCACTGGATCATCGAGTCCAACCATTCCTATCAAACACTAAACCATGCCCCTTAGCACCTCGTCTACCCGCGCCTTAAACCCCTCCAGGGAAGGTGACTCAACTACCTCCCTGGGCAGCCTGTTCCAGTGCCCAATGACCCTTTCTGTGAAGAATTTTTTCCTAATGTCCAGCCTAAACCTCCCCTGGCGGAGCTTGAGGCCATTCCCTCTTGTCCTGTCCCCTGTCACTTGGGAGAAGAGCCCAGCTCCCTCCTCTCCACAACCTCCTTTCAGGTAGTTATAGAGAGCAATGAGGTCTCCCCTCAGCCTCCTCTTCTCCAGGCTAAACACCCCCAGCTCTCTCAGCCGCTCCTCATAAGGCCTGTTCTCCAGCCCCTTCACAAGCTTCGTGATGGATGTATCTTAGAAAATCATTCACTGCTCTTTCAGTGCTTCTTCATAGAAAAGTATTTTCATTCACATATTCCATCACCCTAACTTTGTCCATCTAAAATTTTTCTGTTAATGAGATTGAAAGGGGAGGAGAGGGAAAATTATGCCTAAAAGGTTTTAATTGCAGTTAATAAGGTTTTACTGGTTCTTTGAACTCTTAGTATATTTTCTCCTTCCAAACGTACCAAAGCTACATTTACATACATGTTACATACATTTTTCTTACTGAGTATTCTGGCTGCTGCCTAATAAACGTTGTTGGCCTGAGAGGGTCTTTGGGCTGACCCAGTGTCTCAGTCCTTATAAAGCTGCTGGTGTGAAGGACAGGGGAACATAGTTTAGCAAGGCAGATGCGGTTTGTGCATTTTTTTTGGTTGTTGTTTTGCTTTAGGGTTTTTTTTTTGTGTTGCTCTTCTCCCCCCATCGATGCAAGTGTTTATTTGTAAATGTTTAGCTTCTAGGAGAATGTGGTGTTTATCTTCTAAGAGTGTAAACCAGTATTACACTGCAATGTTGTTTTCCTCCTTATCATTTTAGCATTTTTTAAAAGAATATGAATATACATATCATGCAAATTAGCATTTAGAAATCAATAAATAGTATTTGCATTACTGCAGATGCAAATTTTGAGGTCAAGTTACAACCATTGTAAGCAGTTTTATAAGCATCTGTCTTTACCTTGACAAAAATAACTAATTTCTGGAAGCAATGACTGTCACGCAAGCCACTCGGCTCTATTAGATAACTCGGTTTTGCTTTGTGATGCTATTTGCTGTATCCTATGTGGCTAATCTGCGCAAATGCAATAGGAAAACAATTTCCTTGTTGGTAACCTTATCGTTACGAAGGCCAGTCCTTGTGTGCCATCTATGTAACTCTGCTTGTACAGAGTCTGGATTAAACAGCAATTCCCCTACTAGCAGAAGCAAACATGAAGTGTGTATTACATGGAAAATGAATTCAACTCGCACAAGCTTCTTAGTCCTAGGAGTAGAGCTGTGAAACAAAGAAGAAAAGTAATTGTACAAATAAAGATCTGGACATCAATTTCAGAATTAAGAAATTAAAATCTGTCAGAATGCAGGGAGGCAGATGAATGAGTGGTGTAATAGTCTGATACCAGCACTAGAGGCATATCCAGGACTATGACTTCAATAATAGTGAATGTATGCTGTGTATAGAAAAATTTATGACCTCATGCTGTAATGTAGGTTGTCCTTTATAAAAGACCTGGATATATTAGGCAAAAACTTGAAGTTCTTCACTTGAAAATATAATTTGGAGCTCAACCCTGCAGAAATATTGCAACGTTGTCTTTGAAAGAAGAAATCAAACCAAATTGATAGCCTAGAGGAAGCAGAAGCTTTGAAATAAGATCATACAGCCTTCAGATAGAATCAACAGTGTAATAACTTCAGGAAAAACACAAATAAATTCATTCGTTTTTTGCTTCATGTTAAATTATTCCTAACTAAAAATTGTTAAAAAGCGAGCAGTAATACAGGCAAGGGGGTCAGCATTAGATGCTTCCATTTAGAATGCTTTAAAGTGTCAGTTTAAAAAGAAAATGGTTTTTTAGTTTTTTTTTTTTTTACCTTCTGGATGCTTTTTGGCTGATAAACCAAGGTTTTAACGTTTTGCATTTTTTCCTAGTGCCATAGTATTGCCAATGGCATTAGTTTAGTTGCATGAGGCCTCAGGGGGGTTAGAAACAAACACAGATGACACTACAGCGTTTGGCTTAGGAAATTCTTGACTGTAACCTGATAGCATAATGAACAACAGAAGATGTCAAGTGTTATTACAATTAATGGGCCTCAGTTTTCTTGTCACAAGCTTGAACGTATCGAATCCTTTTTGCAGCACAACTTCTACCATGACAAGGCATAAAAAACTATCAGGGCTGCCAAAAACCTGGGCTTTGGGTTTGTTTGTCTTTTGTTTTTTGGTTTTTTTTTTTTTCTTCCTCCAGATGGAGAGGGATAGGTAAGTGGGAGCATAGCAGAATAACAAAGCCTGCAGAAAGAATTAGTAGACTAGAGAAAAACACCAGCAGAAGGCAAAGGCAGCCTTCCAGTACAGCTCATGTCACACTGTATATGGACTATCTTGTTTATAGCAAAGGAAGGTTTGAAGCCAGCAGCAGCTGAAAATGTGACGGCAAGCGTCAAGCCAGTGGGAGCAAATCGAATATTACTATGCAGAGATAGTCAGGTGTTTGAGTCTTCCAATATTCTTTCTGACCAGGAATGCAACTAGCATCTATAAAGATGTAAAACATGAAGGGCACAAGAAGATGCACAAGCAAGACTGGTTTCTAGCAACAAAGAACAAGTGACAAATTCAAATGTACAGGTGACTGGTTCAGCAGCTACCCAGCAATATAGGTTGAGACAAGGTGACCAAGATAAGACAATAAAAGCATTCCAGACAACCAAAACAACTATTCCAGACAGTCAAGAGATATGCAGCCTAAAAACTATTAAAGTAACAGAATAAAATCCTGCAAAATGCTGAATAAAGAAAACTGTAAACCTTTTATTTATAAGTGAAAACAATTTATTACATTCAAGTAAAAGCAATGTGAGAAATAATAAATAGGTCCTTTATGAAAGTGATTAATGTAAAGGACAACAGCCCACTGGCATAAAATAATGCTTTGCTGTTCACTAGTCTGAATGTTTTATGCAACCATATTTGCAGAATTTCGTTACATCTAACTGAATAAAAAGGGAATTAATAAAGAGATTGGAAATAGAAGTGGCAAAGATAATTCAATGTCATGTAGTTTTATTTTTAAAATAGCTATTTAAACTGAAAATATTCCTCTGAAAATTTTACTTCCAGCATGTTGCCAGAAGTAAGCCTAATTTTACAACTCTAGTTCCTTATTGTGCGTGGCCAGAGGCACTGGCCAGCACTTCATGACAGAGACGAGATTTATAGCCGAGACCTACAGTGAGTAGCAGCAAGGTTACATATAAATGAAATGGAAGTCATATACCTCTACAAACATAATTGTGAAAGAATAAACGCTAAAGTGTTGCCCTTAGGGAGCAATTTGAATCATTCCTATGACCAGGCTATGAGAAGAGTTACTTACTAAAAGATGTGAGCCTTGGCAAAAGTGATGCAAGTGAAATAAAAATCAAAGCATGGAAGTATCTTGAAGGCAATCACAAAATGAAGAACATCACTTGAAATAAAATCATGGGTGTATTGTAAAGTGGTCTAAAAACCTCTACAGACTTTACATCCAACTAATATCATTTCTTTTTCCCCCTCCTTGTAGAGAGAAAACAGCACAGGAGTTCCCCCAGCAAGCAGCTAACTAGAAAGTCTTAGCTCGTCACTGTTGTATCTTGAACACCAGCTTTTGTGAATCTTGAATTCTTGAAGCTTATATCTTCCAGGTGGCCCTAGTGCAATTTTTGTGTTGAAACAAAGCAATGTACCTACGAGCTGGCACAGATCCTGCTGGGTTTGGTGGATGCTAGAGACCAACGGGGCTAGCCAAGTTGCTGCCCCATAGCCCACCCTAGTTCAGACCATTATTACTTTACAGTTTAATTGGAAGTTGTTTGTAGGCAGGAAATAGGAATTACTTTCAAGAGCCTGAATTAACTCTACAACCTGCTTCCTTGTTGGAAGGAAGGGCAAATGGCAGGTGATTGTCCCTCACAGAATGAGGGCTGGACAAAGTCTCTACAATACTGATGCCCGTGCAGCAGCTGGGCTGGTTCCTCCAGGTACTTCTCCACCCCTCAGCCAGAGCTGATTCAAAGGGAAGACATTTGAAGTGTTTTCTCACTTGTCAAGCTCTATATTAACTGAATTCAACCTGAGTTTGTAAATAGTTTACTATTTTCTTTAAAAATAAACCAAAAAAAACCTCTCCACAAAACAAACAGCTATCTTGCCTAGCCTCAGTCACAGTTGAACAGCTGTGAAGAAGCATTTCTGCTAATGCAGTGCCAGTCATGGCACAGAAACACAGCTTTTCACAGGTGGCTCTCATTTTCTGGGTTGCTGACTTGAGACCTCAGTATTTGATTTGCAGAAGCAGTGAGTACTTGCAGCTGCTGCTCAAGTGAATAGTAGCTGGGCTTGGAACATGGAGGAGCACCATAAAACAAGTCTTCTGGAAAAAGCCGTTTTCAGCACTTTCAGACTGAGTACCCAAAATTAGTAGTAAGTGTGTGGGCTTTTTTCTTTTTTTTTAGTTTTAGAAACTTTTCTTTTGGGGCCTTGTTTTAATGTTAAAAATGTTGTAATTTGTTCTTACTGTAGGTATGCTGCGAAAACAGATTTACTAAAGGCTGCAAAGCGTGTAGATGTTGTATTAATGATTATAGACAAATTATAGAAGAAATAAATTGCTTTCAATATGAACTCACCTTGAGCTCACAGAAAGAGAATTCATGGAAGGGGAATACATAGAGCTGTGTACTGAATCAAGTAGGACAGAACAAAAAATAAAGAGTAGCTATTGTTTCCTCTTCCCTCTGTCTTGTTCTCAGGATCACATGAAATGGTTTAAATGTATGCTGGAAGCCATAAGGTCAGGTACAATCTCTCCATGTTGTGTAACTCGCTTCACTTGCATTACTCCTGCCTTATCATGGTGTAAATGAGAGGGAAAAGATTTTTGAAGGAATGAAATGCTTCACCCCAGTGTAAAAAGAGACCCTAAACTCTCATGGGCCGTAACATGGTCTGTAAGTCCACACAGAATATTATGAGCAATTAGTTCTCATGCAAAGGTCCTGCAGTAGAGCCAGATGACCATCACACTCAAAGCTTTAGTGTCAGAAATTGGTGCTATCTTATAGATAACAACACTATGAGTATATAAAATATGGCATAATAGTGATCCCTAGCTTCTTTGGATAGTGATGTTTTTCTTTATTATTGGGATACTGTAGGGACAGAGATGCATCATGTGGATGTGACAATCTAATTATGTCACCTCCTGTGACACAAGGAGGAACCAACAGTGTGCCTCACCTGCTGGGTTTCTTTTATTTGTTAAAATATTAGAGGGTTAAGAGTGACCTGGCAAAGGATAAGAAATACTTAAAGTTTTGCACTTAGCATAGTTGTGGCTGATGTAAGAAATGCTGTAGCTAATTCTGACTGGTATTCGTGTATTTAATTGTAGTCAGCCTGTTTATGATTGCTTGTGCTTAGAATTTCATGTCAGTTTTGCATTGTGATTAGTTTAGAAGTTGGAAGGTGTGTTTTGATGAATCTGCTTGTATTGATAGAAGCTGGCTAAGATACCCCCTGGCTGTTGGAAATCCCTCATTTTTTATATAGTCAGAAGAATGAGGCAAGTATCTGTGGTTCAGCCTCTCAGTGTCTTAACAGATATTAGACTGAAGTCCTGATGAGAGTGGGTGTCTGGTAAGAAGCCAGGTTATCAACAGGAAGAGCTGAAATGCAGACTCCCGTCTTATTCTCTCAGTTCTTTGTTAAGGGCCAGAGCAAGCATGTTTGGTGCTCATACTGGTATCTAAGTGTCAGACTCCAATGCTAACCTTTAAATCTCTTGCCTTGCTTTCCCTTCCCTGCTTCTAGAGCTTTATTGCTGCTGTGTTATCAGCCTGCAGATTGCTGTAGTGACATTTTTATCTCTGTGTGTTATCAATACAGAAGTCATTGTGGGTTTAGTGCTTCCTACTGAACCTGATGCCTGATAAAATAAATCTAGAGAATGTTTTCTAAAACTGAATGCTTTTTCATGCTACTGACTAAGTAATTAATGTAGTGAATATCAGCAAGACTTGGCAATCCAAGAAGTCCAACTCTAGCTAACATAGTACATAACAGATTAATATTTAAGAATGCTTTCCATGAGTCCCCATAGAAATCAGGCAGGAAAGGAAAGAGACCAGCGTGGCTGAGTCGAGACCTGCTGAACAAGCTCAAGAACAAGAGGGAACTGCACACGGAGCGCAAGCAGGGACAGGGGACCTGGAAAGAGTACAGGGACACTGCCCAGTTGTGTAGGGATGAGGTCAGGAAGGCCAAGGCGCAGCTGGAGCTGAACTTGGCAAGGGAAGTGAAGACCAACAAGAAGGGCTTCTACAGGTGTGTCAATCAGAAGAGGAAGGTTAAAGAGAATGTATCTCCACTGTTGTTTGAAAATGGTGACCTCGTATCAACAGAAGAGAAGGCTGAGGTACTTCACGACTTTTTTGCTTCAGTTTTCACTGATAACTGCTCTTCTCACCCTTCCTGGGCCATGGGACAACAAGATGGTGACCATGGGGGTAAACCCCCTCCCACTGTAGAGGAGGATCAGGTTGGTGACCACCTGAGGAACCTGAACATTTATAACTCTATGGGACCTGATGAGATGCATCCCAGAGTCCTGAGGAAATTGGCAGATGTGGTTGCCAAGCCACTCTCCATGGACAGGGTGAGAGAGTTGGGGTTGTTTAGCCTGGAGAAGAGAAAGCTCTGAGGAGATCTTATAGTGACCTACCAATACCTGAAAGGGGCTACAAGAAAGCTGGGGTGGGACTAGTTATAAAGGCTTGTGGTGATAGGACAAGGGGCAAGGGGTATAAACTAGAGAGGGGCAGATCTAGGCTTGATATGATGAAGAATTTCTTTGTTATGAGAGTGGTGAGGTGCTGGCACAGGTTGCCTAGGGAAGTTGTGGCTGCCCCATCCCTGGAGGTGTTCAAGGCCAGATTGGATGGGGCTCTGAGCAGCCTGGTCTGGTGGGAGGTGTCCGTGCCCATGGCAGGGGGTTGGAACTAGATGATCTTGAAGGTCCCTTCCAACCCAAACTATTCTATGAAAAAGTGCGAAAGCGCACACAGATACCTTTAAACCAGTGAAGAAAACTATTTCCACCATTGGCAGTATGTCCCTGAAATCAGTCAGCTTTTTTAGTTAGCAGCAAGCTGAGTATACTTCAGCAGTTTTCTGCAGAGGCTACTGTTAGCCCTGCATAACCATTCTGAGTCCTCCTGCCATTCAGAGTTTCAATACCAGGATTTTGTTTCCCTGGATTTCAGCTTTGACATGATTCCAAGCATCACCCCATGCAGCAGGATAACAATACCTGAAAACTGGGACAGCATAGTCACAAGAAAGATTGCATGCTTTCAGTAAAGTGCAACTGAAGGAGACTTTCTAACTCCAGATAATAATACTACTTCAGATGAGAGAATAAATTCTGATAGCTTTTCTTATTACTTTGCTAAGCTATATTCTCTGAAATGAGTCACCATCACTTCATCTGGTTTGACCCACTTCAAATTAATGTAGAAGTTCATCTGCCCTGAGCTGAACAGAAGCTACATGCTCTCTGGTAGCTGTGATGGTTGTGTAAAGGAAGGTACATACAAAACTTAAAAAAAAAAATAAAATAGTGTATTACACCTACTGCCTTGCTCAGAAATCTGTATAACGTTATGTCAGCTTTTTGTTGGCTTTTTTATGTGCAGGCTTTTTAAATCTAAATAATCTTCAAATCATTGCTGCTCTCTATTCCTGTTGTTTCTGCTTTTTTGTTGATGTTTTTCCTTGAGAGAGTTTTGTACCGGCCAAATCAGTCAAGGTTTGAATGTCAGTAACTGGTAAATGAGCCTCATGGCTCTCCACGGTTCCCAGTCCTGGCCTGTGCTGAAAGTGCTTACCGGAGTCCTATAGCATCGCATCAGCGTCTCGTTACATCTGCCTGCAGTGCTCTTGGCAGGCAGCTGAGATTCAGCCAAGGCAGCTTTTTAATACCCTGTCGCATCTTTGCAGATCTTAAATGTTTTCCTTCCCCTTTTTGTTACTGTTGGGCTCATAAGCTAATTTGCAGTGGGCTATAAATTGTGGCTGGTGAAATGAGGTGCAGTACAATACTCCTGCCTGCTTCTTTGGTTGGTGAATCTTAGATCTGCTATTCACTTTTTCTTATCCCAATTTCCCTGGTTAATAGTTTCTTGAAAGCTGCGTGTGCTTTGCCGTTAAACTGGCTGTGGCGTGGGAAAAATGTGAGATGTTCAAGTTATGCTGGTGATGTAAACTCTACAAATCCTTGACAGGCAAATTGGAGAGAAGAGAGTTGGAAGGGACTTGGAGAGGCTGTGTTTTCCATACACCTGTCCAAATATAAATGGATCGATTCTAACTGTCACTTCTCATAAGTGTTTGTCTAACCTATTCTTAAAAACCTGCCTTGATGGAGATTCAAATGGGATTCTAGTCACATATTTTAGCTTTCAGTATTAGGTGCAGGAAAGCTTTTCTCTTAAATCTGTGATGCAAGCTCATTCTTTACTGCCAGTACACGTGAAGGAGAAAATGATACCTGTACCCCTCTAACTGACCATGTTAATACTTGAAGACTGATGAATGATTACCGGGTTTGATTTTCCAGGGTGACCTGTCACAACTCCTTTAATCTTTCCTCACAGGCTTTGATTTTTAGTCTCCTCTTTTGGTCCCAACTGTGGAAAGTCTGGGTGTTTCTTAATAGTTTTAGCAGCCACAACTGGACATGCTGGTAAAGACCTTGCTAGTGCCACACAGAGCAAAAGGTTTGTTGCCTTCTGAAGATTACTCTTCATTGTATGTTGCGGGATGGTGCTTGCATTTTTTTATTAAGTATGCGATTCATCATCAGCTGAAAAAGAGATCAGCACCTTCCCCTTAGCCCCCTTTTTGGCATAGTAATATATCCTACATCTATAGATCTTAAAATAGGAATTTTGCATTTGTTCTTATTGAATTAAAATGACATGATGATAATGAGAGCCCTTAGAAGGTTAGCCAAACTAAGCCACTTCAGTAAGGAGGACTGCTTTTTAATTTTCCCCTCTGTAAAATGAAGTGCTAATTTTCAGTAAGTTGGGAGTTGTTTATGTTAGGTTTATGTCTTATTTCTAACTTTATTAAGGATCAAATGTCAGAAGATCAACTCAAAATATATTTGGCTGGAGTCAATAATTCAGATGAGGACTTAAGAAGGCTCTGCTGTCAGGTGGTTTCACAGTGAAACAGTTGCATTCATTCTGTAAAAACACATGTGGATTTTGATGTATTTGTTTTAATAAGGCAAGGAATAGACTTTTCAGTTCTTCTTATCTCCTCCTAGAACAGAGTCATGTCCTTTGTAGTGAGATGTATCTGTTCTTCTGCTATTTAAAACTGTGCATGTATGTATTACTATTATCCTCTTTCAGACTAAGTCTTCCATTAGTTTATTTAATTTTTAAACCTGCTAACAAAGTTCTGCCTCTGGGTCCTTATGTACTGTAAGTTTCTCAGCTGAGTGACATTTGGAATACGGTACTGAAGAAAAGTCATCTGCAAATTCTGCCTTTAGCCTGTAGCACGGAGGTTTTCACAATAAGTATCTTTATTTTGGACTAGCAATTTATGGAATACTTCATAAGACATCTTGATAAGCCATCTTTCACAATAACCTATCTTTTACATAATTTTTTAAAATGTTTTTCTTTTGTAGAGTGTGCATCCATATACATGAGGTGGTATAGTCCAAAATAACTTTACTTGTTTCTCACCATTTTGGTTTGGTTTTGTTTAGAAGGTGAACTCTGAGATCAGCTATTAGATGCCATGTACTGAACAGCATCTTTAATCCCATTGACATAAACAAAGACAAACAGAAAATGCAAAAGGCCTTGAATTTTTTTTTTTGTTTAGTGATTTTACTGGAGATGATTCCAATGTGCTAACTGAGGTTCTTAAATTACTTGCACTAAACATGCAAAACTCCCTAGTATACCTAGTAAATTCATTACTTCTTATGCATAAACCCAGTTTTTCTCTGTTTGTGGGGTATTTTGCTGCACCAACAATTTTTTCTTAGCATTGATAAAGCAATTTATTAGCTACTTCTGCAAAGAAGACCTCTGTGCAATATCTCTGTCCTTCTAGATTTCCAGATCCTCTAGAAAATAATTCTAATTGTACTGAAAAATAACTGATCACACTGAAACAGTGAAACAGACTTTTCCTTATCACTTGTGTCCTTGACTTACCTAGTACATATGAAGTTATCTGAACCACTGAGCCAGAGCAAAGGATTATAGAACAAAGTGTGCAAAGCACTTGGCTATGACTTAGAGTTCTCCTCATCTAATCTGCCTTAGTAAATGCTACATTCAAATTTCAGGTAGAAAGATACATATGAATCTGTAAAGGTTTTAGAAAGTCTCAAAATTACCAGGTATGGACTCATAGCCTTAAGGAGAAAGTGCAGTTTTGCTGATAGTAGATTTTAAGGTGGGGAAGTGGAAGCATTGGCAATTGAGCAACTTGCGTAGAATAATCCAGTAGCTCAAGAGTAGAGCTAGGATTTATGTCTTGATCTTGAGTGTGACAATTTAGCTCTTAAATCATGCTGTGGTGCAATGAGGTACTTGGAAAACAAACTAGCACTGATTCTGAAACAATACCAGCTAATGGATGTGATAGAAAAATGTTTTCATAGCTAGTCAGTGTACTGTCCAGAATGAGCTATATGTGGAAAGCTACAAAGACAAAAAAAGCATTTAGGGGCATCTTGCAGATGGTAATTTATGTAAGGCTAAATTAAGCCTATGCAGTAAACTATGGGTAGAGCGGAGTTGTAGATTTCTCCAAAAGATCTGTAAGAATACATAATTTACTTTCACTTCCAGTAGTGACTTATCGGTTTCTAATATTCTTTTTCTCAGAGACAAGTTACTGCCCTTCCAATCCTGTTTTCTCAACATGATTTGCTGTCTGATGGGTTAGCAAGAAGAACCTGTGCTCCCTCTCCGCTGTAGCAGTGTGCTAGGCACACCAGTCTCTTCTCCTTTATCCAAGCTGAGGTTGAGACTGTGGGTGAAATCTTACTCCTGGGTTGCACATGTTCAGGATGGATGGGATCCAGACTATACAGTCTAGATAGAAGAGCTTTGTACCACTGTATGAAGTCTAGCAGCCACCTTGCTACCTTACAAACACAGGAGGTGTGTTTTCTTCCTGAGAAAGGGGAATAGTTTTTGGACTGTAATATGATGAAAGTCTGGAAAAATGCATGCGTGTTTGTTTTAAAAAGCAGAAAATTTACTTTAGTTAGACCTAACATGTGTAATCAGTGATATTTATAGATAGATACATGATACAAACGGAAATTCAGACAGGAAACAAAGTGCTGAACAGTCTTTTATTCCCCTGCCATTCTAATGCCCTGACTAACCTTTTAATTTAACGTTTGTTTAATAAAAGAAAATTTTGCTTAATGGAAGTAAGTGGAAGCAATGAAGTGAAACATTTAGAAATAGCTCAGACAAAAAGCTTTAAATTAGATTGTGGAGAACAGCAGAAAAAAAGACAAAACTAACATAAACTTGCCTCGTGCTTGTTCATGTATATGTGAAAGACGGTTCCTTTCATTTCTCTGCAAGATCTCTGTATTTCTGCAAGAATATGTATCAAGCTGGGAATGTACACTAACTGGGGATTAAGCAGATAATTTTATGAGGTCTTTTAGTCCTGCACTACTCAACTAGGTGAGGTATGTTCTAAAGTATTATTTTGCTGTGTTAAAGTTTTAAATTTGTCTATTTAAACATTTTCATTGATTATAAAATGAATTGAATATAAAGTTATTAAAATACAATTTTCTGTCATAAACTAGAATTTAAGAAATATGATATTGGATTTTTTTTAAAAAAATTAATTAGTTTAAATAGCATTAGTGATTTATCTAATTATCTTTGTTGATTTCTTGTGGGTGATAGAAAGCAACTGTCTTTCCAGCACATCTGGCCTTTAAGATGTGTTTTCCTTCTAGCAGCTGGACTCTAGATATGATCCAAGGAAGGCAAGTTGCAAAAGTGTATAGGCGTAAGCTTTATGGTATAAGAGATGTAGCCTGGATGCCAACCTGATAAGTTAACCCGTTTTCTTAGACTAGTTAGTTGTGCATGGAAGAAAAGACCTGTATATATACTTTTGACTCTTGTTTATGGAAGAACAGCTTTCCCTTGACCTGTAGGAGGAAGAATTGCAACATGTAGGGTAATGATAATTAACTATTTTCTTGTCAGCCTTGTTTTTATGTGCATTGTAGTCAGGTAGGAAGCCTTAGGTAGTTCCTGTCCTCTGCAGAAGGTCTACAAATCACCTCAATGCTGCTGGCACCCCAGGGCAGCTGAGTATCATCACATCTGGTCCTGGTCAAGAGAAGGTGATAAACTACATACAGTTAGTCTGCTAAAATAAAAATAAACACAATACAAATATTTTCAATGATGTAAACTGTAAGATTCAGTGAAAGATGTGTTCCTTGCTGCTGCATAAAGCCAAATAGCCTCCAGAAGGGAAGGCAAGAATTCAGACCTTAACTGCAGCGACGAGTTGCTTAGTAACTGGTCTGGTGCAGGGGATAAAATTTAGTGTATTAAAGAAATACCTGTGGCTCGACTGTCTCTTACGTCAGGCAAGAATAGGAGTGTTGAGCTGAAGAATGAACTCGTATATAATGGCTCAAAGAAGGTCTAGGCCATAGGAGCTTGCAGATGGCATAAGGGAAGGCTCTATGCCCTGCGATCTGAAGTTCTGATTACCTTTGGAAGGGACAGAAAGAAGTGTTACAGAAGAATATGGAAGAATCCTAAAGGATTTTCCTTCAAATTTTGCTATCTCTGTTGAAAGTCATCAATAAATGTTTGCCTTGTAGCCTCAGCTTAAGTTCAATTTGATTTCAGACAACTACAAACAGAAGGTGTCTTTTTAAGATGCTTCCCTTGTTATTTGATATGCAGCAATGGGCTGACTTGGATTTAAGTGTAACTTTATAACTTTTCCAAATATAGAATATATATGTATTCCAAATTTAAAAAGCAAACCCTTTTGCTTCTGAGCAATTAATATTTCTGTCAGCTGTGTGAGATCCAAGTGTAGAAACATACACGTGCTGCTCTGTATTGAAGTTTTTGGAAAATCTAAGCAATTCTGTCCTTCTGAGCATGCTCTCTTACTTAATTTTTACATAATTGGAGCATACTTATAATTATTTAGAGATTTGAGTCCTTTAAAATAAGTTGTTAAGCAACTGTAAAGCCTACACTCTCAAAATTTCAGGAAAGAACTAGACATGTGAATCACTTTGACATTTTTGAAAATATTGCTTCAATCCTCTCTTTCATCTTGCAATTTTAAAGGATTAAAGGCTTGACTGTCCTTTCAAGTCACAAGCCTGCATTATCGCTGAAAGTAATGGCACTGTATTTCAAGACACACAGAGCTGTCTATCTTTAGGAGATGTCTGAAACTGTGCTTGTAAACAGATGTAAAGATCGTCCTGAGAATTGGGAGGTCTGTGGAGGGGTTGGCAGCTCCAGGAGTGCTGTTTTAGGGATCTACACTGTAACTAAAAAAACATTTTTATTTTTTTGTTTTTCAACTGACTGTTGCAGTTGTTTCAACAGATCCTGCTCTTGGGTGTAGCAGTAGATAAAGAGAGAAACTTGAAATCCTTGGGGAAGAGAGGAGATAGGTTGGGGGCTAGCTTGGTCTGAGGTACCACAATAAATGCACTCCAATAAACAGAAAAAACAGTTGGCTGGCTAAAAGCACTCATTTTTTATTGCTATCAGAAAAACGTGTCAACAGACAAATGTATATCTCAGGTGAAGAAAGCACTCAAATATAACTTGATATTTTTTTTTTATTCTGTAGAGATGTTTAGCCTATGTACTTATGTGCCAAAGCAATATTAATATATTTGCATATCTCTCAGTAGTTCCTAATGTTTTATGTAATGTTACTGAAACACCCTTTCTGATGCTCACCCTTTGCTTTCCCAGAATTTGTTGTGGTGTTTATGGATGCCTTTTGTATCTCAAACCGTAGAACTGTATCCCAAGTTATAGAATGGTTTGTGGGATCTTAAAGATCATCTGGTTCCAACCCCTGTGCGGGGGGCAGGGATGTCTCCCATTAGACTAGGGTGCTCAACTTGGCCTTGAAAACTTCTAGGGATGGGGCAACCCGCTTTCCTGGCCAACTTGTGACAGTGCCTCTCCAGCCGGATTGTGAAGAATTTCTTCCTAGTGTCTAATCAAAATCTTCCTCCTTCCAGTTTAAAGCTATTCCCTCTCATCCTATCACTCCGTGCCCTCGTAAAAAGTCCCTCCTTGGCTTTCTTGTAGGCCCTCTTCAGGCACTGGAAGGCTGCTATAAGGTCTCCCGGGAGCTGTCTCTTCTCCAGGCTGAACAATCCCAAATCCTTCAGCCTGCAGAGGTCTGCTAAGTAAAAGTATTCATCCAGCCATTTCATTGGTAACAGTAAGTCTCAAGCACCCTGCTGCAAAGCTTTCCAGTGCAGCCTGTCTCACTCACCATAAACATCATCTTACTTGGACTGGCTGATTTGCAGTGTCCTTGAATTTGAATTGGCTGCTTTACGTATCCTTTCTTAAAGATACTTCCTGAGATATTCCTTCCTTCTACCTGTCTGTTTTTCCTTTCCCTGAACTCTGTGCTCATCCCATCCTGCTCTGCTGGCTGTGGTGCTATGAACCTCATCAAACTTTCAGAATCATAGAATCAGCCCTCCCATACACTGCTTTTCCACAGCCTGCCTTCTAGATATAGCTTTGAATTACAGTAAAACAAATTTGGAGTGAAAGCTTTTAGCTGCCTTGATTTAGTGTGTATCCCAAAGTATTTTTGTAAAACAAATAGTTCTTCCTGTCTACAGTGGTACATAAGTTTTATTGAAGAGTGAGAAATTTTTATGCTTCAAATGACAGGTAGGTAGAATTTCAAATAACAAACTAAATCTCATCATAAATGCTTCAGTTTCAAATCTTCATATTGCTTCTGCTGCACTGAGGAATTTGTAAGCCTGTGTGTCCTCTGCCACAGCTCCCTATACGGTGCATAAGGGAACCTAGAAAAGCTCTGTATTATTTCCTACCCCCACAGAAACAAACAGATTAAGAGGAATGGAATATATCTCAGCATAGCATGAAAGAACAGATAAATTTGGACATAGATGTTGGAGTAAGCTGTTGTGATGTGCATTTTTACTTCTATGTAAGCAACTTCAAGTATGGAAAGGAATCAGTAATCATAGAATCATAGAATCATCAGGTTGGAAAAGACCCACTGGATCATCGAGTCCAACCATTCCTATCAAATACTAACCCATGCCCCTCAGCACCTTGTCCATCCATCCCTTAAACCCCTCCAGGGAAGGTGAATCAACCACCTCCCTGGGCAGCCTGTTCCAGTGCCCAATGACCCTTTCTGTGAAAAATATTTTCCTGATTTTCCTGTAGATTTGGTAGCAGAATTAAGAGAGCAGCCAGGGATTTCTCCAGACTCTATATGGCATGAGGGGTGTTTCACCCAATGATCATTTATCCATCCCCATAATTCTCATTGAATTAGGCTGTATTTCTTATGAAATCAGTTACTGATAATGTTGGAGAATCTCTTATATCCCTAAATTATTTGAATAGGCACTTAGTAATTTTGCTTTAATTTTTTATTTTCCTCCCTCGTTTGTCTTCAGTGTGCAACATGCAGCCGTTAGATTTCATTAGGCTGTAGCTGGTAAATTGGTCTCTAAAAAGAAATCTTTTATCCCCTATGGACTCTTACAAATTGTGACAAAATGCCTCTTGATTTCACCTTTGATAAGATAAATGGAAGGAGATCTTTAAACTCATTAGGCATGACCACCTACTGTGGCCCGTATGGGCTACATTCACTTAAGAAATTTATGGGCTGGATTAGTGAGGATAATCATTAGTTATAGTATCCTGTCCACAAAAAAAGATGATAAATCTTGCTGTTTCCAGCTACTGCGGAGTACCCTGAAAAAAAACAAATCATCAAAGATGTGGGATAGATAACATGACAGGAGGGCTGATCATCTTAAGGACAGTTTTGTTTTGGAAGTCTTTTTGCAGCAAAGATTCTACCATCTTCCAGAGACTTTAATTTTTGTCTTCCTTATCTCTGTCTGCTTAAGACACGCTTTTTCAGGATCCTACAGGGACTAAAGTCTCACACTGACCACAATCTTCAGGTCTTGTAGCTATTTTCCCACTATTATCCTTTTTTGAATGCTACATTCTTATGAGGCTGGTAAGGAAACTCAAAACATCCAGGGTCCTACATCTACCAATGATGTTTTCTTTGTCTGAATGGCCTCCATTTACTTAAACTAAAGGATATGGAACTAGCAAATCTTGACAGAAAGGTTGCAAACCATATATTTTAATATTATTTTTCAGTTTTTGTTATCTTTTATCCATAGCTTGTATTGACTTTTCTTGAAGCTAGATAGTTCTGTCTGTCAACTGATTGCAGGCTGTCTTACTGATTTGAAACTCTAATAAATTTTAAACTTAAAAAAAAATCAGTTCTGCCTTGAAGTTGGGCTCTGAAATCAACTAATAGCAGTTTACTGATGTTCTTAATACAGAGTTTTGAGAGACAACAGGTGATTGTATTCATGTTTTGTGTACAATATCAGTGGGATATTTGGTGTAAAAATTGAGTATAATAAGGATGGATGTAGCAACTTGAAGAAGGATTTGGGGATCACTGGATGACTGAACAAACATCTGTGATACTTGAATGTAAGAGAATATCAGTCGGCAGTTAGGAACATTTATAGCTATTCTTGATTGAACATTAAGACCTTTACTCTAAGGGTATACTTAGTTCTGTTTTATCCATTCAGAAAAGAAGCTGGAAATGATTCAGAGTAAAAAAAAAATCAATGAGGATGATGCAGCATGTGGAAAAATAACCTTAGTATGAGAGAAAAAGGAAGCCTATTCATTTATTAAAGAGTTACTTAAGAAGTAACCTGATCACAGCCTAGAACAGGATTGTGTTGAAGACTCTTATGCAGGGTAGAATTGGCTGTAAACATGTAGGAAAGAAAATCGTGCTGTTTGAAATGATAGCTTCCCCCTCTGCAATTGTCTTTTAACTTATAGAGACATCTTGGTTTGGTAGGAAACTCCCAATTTAAACAAAATCCAATAAGAATATAATTTTGTAGTATTGTTTTGGTAGGAGTCAGAGGACTTACAGCCTACGGACAGCATAAGAAGGTTAACAGGCATGTAACATTAAGCAGTACATTTCTACCAACTGAAAGATAAAAACAGAATTACAAGTGATTACTGAAATTGAGAAGCATCCTCTGAGATGTCTGTTGTCTTAAATTAAGTGTCATTGTAATTAGGAAAACGGAAACTTCATAAAGTTCTAGTAAGGAACGTCTCCCCCTCCTAAAACCTGCAAGAACAGCAACCCAAAACGCAATGCTTTGCAAATAAATTATGTGTAATAGAATATGAAGTAATTGCCTTGAAAACAGTGCAGAAATTTCATTTGATGCTTAATTAATAGATATTTTTTTTCTGGTTCTATTCAGTCATCTCAGCCTACTGCAGGGAAAAAAAATGTTTTTATTTGTTAGCCACAGGGAAACATCACTGCTTCAATAGTCGCTGAATTTCCACCTTGTGTATCATGAGAAGAAATATTTATAAATTTCTGATCAACTGTACCTGAATAAAAATGGCAATGGTATCAGTAATGCCATGGACAAGACCATCATAGAATCATAGAATAACCAGGTTGGAAGAGACCCACCGGATCATCGAGTCCAACCATTCCTATCAAACACTAAACCATGTCCCTCAGCACCTCGTCCACCCATGCCTTAAACACCTCCAGGGAAGGTGACTCAACCACCTCCCTGGGCAGCCTGTTCCAGTGCCCAATGACCCTTTCTGTGAAGAATTTTTTTCCTAATGTCCAGCCTAAACCTCCCCTGGTGGAGCTTGAGGCCATTCCCTCTTGTCCTGTCCCCTGTCACTCGGGAGAAGAGGCCAGCACCCTCCTCTCTACAACCTCCTTTCATGGTTATTTCTGATTCCTAAATCACAAAAAAAAAAATGGAATTGAAATCATTATTTCACTCAATTTTCAAGGCTGGGTCCCACCTTGAAACCCCATATTAGTAGAAACAGGAACACGTACATTGTAGACCAAATTATATCAGGGTAGAGGTCCAGAGTTCTCTGTTTATGTGGGCATTTTTTTTCTTTGTAACATCTACTGTTAAAATTACTTGATTGACGTTAGGGTGTATTTGAGTAAGATCTGTCCCTGGTTTGTGGAAGATGGTATCTGTGGGACAGGAAGGTGCATTTGTGGCAGACGATTTCAGAAGCTAAACTTGTGTGGAGCCAGTAAGGGGCTACATTTTGAATGAATGAGTGGGAATAGACGTGAATCAGCTTGAGAGGAAAAAGTTCTTTTTAAATAACCCAGAACCATAGTTAAAGAATCAGAATCTGAGTTGGAATATGTTCTGTATAAACATTTGCAAACGCTCTCCAAGCCTTTTTTGTGTGTTTATGCAACCTATGTACTTTTTCCCTATTGGAATGAGATTGGAAAAATATCTTCCAGGTAGACTTTTATGAGGTGAGAGAGGGCAGCAGCAGCAGTCACATTTTTGTTATTACCCATAGGTGGTTTGCCCTGTTCCCCACCAGCAGGTGCAGGGACGTGGAGGAGGTCATGATTTGGGAGCGGTACATGCTTCCTGGCTGCTATGCAGCACTACAGCTGCTACGGTTTGGCTTGGGAATCTGCGCTGGTGGTGTGAGAAAAAGAAATGAAAAAATAATGCAGATGGCTTTTAACTACAGCAATGAAAACAACTTAAGTTTGTCCACTGTTTCCATGGTGACCATGCCATCATATAGTCTCCCTGGGTAACAGGCAGGAGGAAGAGAATGCTCAGACTCTTGAAATACATAAACCAGCATATTCTTATAAGAAATTGTTTTGCTCAAAGAGCAAATAGATAAGGGTGTTTTGGAGAACTGCATCTGTGCTTGCGCTTGTGCAATCTCAAAATGAAAGCAGCTCTATTGATGGGACTGTCAGCTATTCAGAAAGCCATGTATGAGAAGTAAGCCCCTATTGCATCAGGTGGAATTATTCAGAGGCTTGTGACACCTGGATAAAAAGCTAATCTTCACATTACATCCTTTCTGGTTTTGGGTGTAGTCCATGCATATTCTAAAACTGAACCACCTGCACTGGAGGCTTCTGTGTTTTTGTCAGTATGTACTCAAAAGATACCCAACCATTTTCTCGTGTTAATGAACTATTTTGTAATAGTGTTTGGTTTTAGTTCTGTGTTTTAAACAGTAAAAAAATGTATAGTATGCCTTCTACTGGCAGGACTGGCTGAGGAGAGCTGCTTGTGGGCTGGGTACCGATTCCTGCATTTTTAGCCAGAGAGAAGATCCTTCTGGTAGAAGGGCAGGCTGCATGCTGTGCTGCTCTCAGGGCAGGGATGAGCTGGGGAGACTCCAGGGGTGCCTGAAAGGGGGTGCCTGGCAGGAGGAGTCATGCGTAGTGAGTAAGGAGGTTTGACAGGGCTGTACTCGGAGAGGTTGGACTTGGAGATTTCCACTTTGGGACCCCACATTGATTTCAGTCATATTACCACGTGCCCTGTTCCCTCAGTTCTTTGTTGATCCCCACCTCTTTTGTCCCTTTTTCTTGCAATTAGTTGTGGAGGGTTGGTTGGTGTAACCAAACCTTATTCCATCAGATTTTCATTTTCTTTTCCTTTTTGAATTCAGTTCCTCTGCCCTGGGTTGCCCTTGCTCAGGTGACCCAGTTCCTGGGCACAAAGAGTTCCTACTCAGCTGGGAGCCCAGAAGGACACTCTGGGAATATGTGAAAGGCTGGATTTCATTTACATGAAATTATATTATACATGCATAAATATGCACTGCATATTTTTCATCTTCATCTGCGAGACACATGTACAGTATCTAATACATTCTGTACAGAACTAGTACATTTTTTCTTTAAAAGGCAAACTCCCAGGAAATGCTCCACTTGTCCTTCTTACAAAGCTAAGGCAACAAAGGTGGATGCGAGCATCCCCAACTCCAGCAACTCAAACTAGTACACTGGCCACTTTAACTGGGGCTGAAATGGCTTGACCTTCTGTTATTCTAAAAATCTTGTTTATGAGCAAAGAGGATGCATATAATCACAGAATAACCAGGTTGGAAGAGACCCACCGGATCATCGAGTCCAACCGTTCCCATCAAACACTAAACCATGTCCCTCAGCACCTCATCCACCCGTGCCTTAAACACCTCCAGGGAAGGTGAATCAACCACCTCCCTGGGCAGCCTGTTCCAGTGCCCAATGACCCTTTCTGTAAAGAATTTTTTCCTAACGTCTAGCCTAAACCTCCCCTGGCGGAGCTTGAGGCCATTCCCTCTTGTCCTGTCCCCTGTCACTAGGGAGAAGAGGCCAGCACCCTCCTCTCTACAACGTCCTTTCAGGTAGTTGTAGAGAGCAATGAGGTCTCCCCTCAGCCTCCTCTTCTCCAGGCTAAACAACCCCAGCTCTCTCAGCCGCTCCTCATAAGGCCTGTTCTCCAGCCCTTTCACCAGCTTTGTTGCTCTTCTCTGGACTCTCTCCAGAGCCTCAACATCCTTCTTATGGTGAGGGGCCCAGAACTGAACACAGGATTCGAGGAGCGGTCTCACCAGTGCCGAGTACAGAGGGAGGATAACCTCCCTGGACCTGCTGGTCACGCCGTTTCTGATCCAAGCCAAGATGCCATTGGCCTTCTTGGCCACCTGGGCCACTGCTGGCTCATATTCAGTCGGTTGTCAACCAACACGCCCAGGTCCCTCTCCTCCAGGCAGCTTTCTAGACAGACTTCTCCTAGTCTGTAGCACTGCATAGGGTTGTTGTGCCCCAAGTGCAGGACCTGGCATTTGGCCTTGTTAAACCTCATCCCATTGGACTCTGCCCAGCGGTCCAGCCTGTTCAGATCCCTTTGGAGCCTCCCGACCCTCCAGCAGATCCACACTTCCACCCAGCTTAGTGTCGTCCACAAACTTGCTCAGGGTGCACTCGATGCCTTCATCCAGGTCATTGATAAAGACATTGAACAGGGCTGGACCCAGCACTGAGCCCTGGGGAACCCCACTTGTCACTGGCCTCCAGCTGGATTTCACACCATTTCCCACCACTCTGTGGGCCCAGCCAGCCAACCAGTTTTCCACCCAGGAGAGTGTGCGCCTGTCCAGGCAAGAGGCTGACAGTTTCTCAAGCAGAATGTTGTGAGAAACTGTGTCAAAGGCTTTGCTGAAGTCCAGGAAGACCACATCCACAGCCTTTCCCTCATCCAGCAGCCGAGTCATGAGTAAGCAAATAAGTGTATACTTTATGTAAGGCTAAGCATTTATTCTTAATATAATTGAAATAGTAACAATCTAGTTATTAGTTCTAGAAAAAGCAAGACTAATAATGTCATTAAAATTATTACACACAAACCTCTTAGTTTCTTCCCCATTCCTGGTGCCCTGCTCACCAAGCCACTGCTTCTCTGGGTCCTGAGGTCAGACAATGAGGTTGGTGTTGCAGGATCTGCTCTTGGTAAACCCATGCTGACTCTCCCCAGTCGCCTGATCCTTTGTGTGCCCAGAAACATGTTTCAAGAGGACTCTTTCCATTATTTTCCTGGGTCTAGAGTCTGTACTTTGCTTTTTCACTGCCTTCAGGATCTTGAATGCCATTTCAGGGTCATTACAGCCAATGCTAGCATTGATTATCACTTGCCCACCCAGTTCTTCCCTTGGTAGTGAGCAGCAGATCCAGCTGTGCATCATGTCAGGTTGGCTCATCCTGTACCTATATTGAGTTTCTCTGGTGTCCTCTAAAAATCTTCCTGACTACTTCTGTCCTGCCATGTTGCACTTCCAACAGGTATCAGGGCAGTTATAGTACCCTATGAGAATGAGAGTCTGACCCAGAGGATTCCTCAAGCTGTTTAAAGATGGTTTCATCAAATTCCTCACGGTCTATGTCCCACGTTATCATCCTGTAAACTGCAAACATTCACAGTGTCTGGCAGCTTGAGTGACATCCCAGTGTCCCTGCTCACACCCTTCCCCTGGCAGCGTGCTTCAGGATGGGGCTTCCTTCTCTGCGTTTCAGGGCAGGCTTCTTCTTGCAAGGCTGTGAGTGCCCCTGCCTGCTGCTCATTTTGCTTGTGAGGAACTCCTGCACTGCCCTTATGGGAAATGTCACCAAGGTATTTCCTGCTTTTGGTGAAGCTTCCCCTTCTGCAGCATTTGGTCGCACTCATCTAGATGCTCCCTGCAGTCCCAGAGCTTGAACCTGAGTTAGTACCTGAGGTGCAATCCTTACCCTTGAGTGTGGGCTCTGTTCCTGGTTGTGTGGCAAGTAAGCTGGTGCAGCAGTACCGAAACTCATGGTTTTCATCCCATCTTTATGCCCCAGAAAACTGTGTAAAACTCTTAACTGTTAACTACTCACTTTTTTTTTTTTTTTTTTTAATCTTTCTTTCCTGTCAACTGCAGATTTTATCAACAGACATTTTTGTATTTGCTTTCAGGAAAGGGTCTGCTTTCTTGATGACCTTAATCAAAGTAGAGAGGTTTGAGAATTGGCAGACTATTTGTGTCAAAGCGTGACTTGATTGATGGTGTAGCCAAGGCATATTCATTACTCAGAACTGTACTGTTGGAGGGTTGGATCTGCTTGTCTGTGTCCCAGGTACTTCATAAGCACAAAAGCTGATAGCTGGCAGTTTTCAAGAAGATGTTCACCTATATGTGACCTCTCACCTCTCTAGCTCAACCAACAGAAAATTTAAAAACGCAGAATTGAGTCCTGGAAGACTGGGGAAGTTCCACTGGACTGGAGGCTGGCTGATGTTGTGCCCATCTACAAGAAGGGTCACAGGGAGGACCCAGAAAACTACAGGCCTGTCAGTCTGACCTCAGTGCCAGGGAAAGTTATGGAACAGGTGATCTTGAGTGCTATCATGAAGCACGTGCAAGAGAACCGGGTGATCAGGCCCAGCCAACATGGGTTCACAAAAGGCAGGTCTTGCCAAACTAACCTGATTGCCTTCTATGACAAAGTGACTCGGCTGCTGGATGAGTGGAAGGCTATGGATGTGGTCTTCCTGGACTTCAGCAAAGCCTTTGACACAGTTTCTCACAACATTCTGCTTGAGAAACTGTCAGCCTCTTGCCTGGACAGGCGCACACTCTCCTGGGTGGAAAACTGGTTGGCTGGCTGGGCCCACAGAGTGGTGGGAAATGGTGTGAAATCCAGCTGGAGGCCAGTGACAAGTGGGGTTCCCCAGGGCTCAGTGCTGGGTCCAGCCCTGTTCAATGTCTTTATCAATGACCTGGATGAAGGCATCGAGTGCACCCTTAGCAAGTTTGTGGATGACACCAAGCTGGGTGGAAGTGTCGATCTGCTGGAGGGGTCGGGAGGCTCCAAAGGGATCTGGACAGGCTGGACCGCTGGGCAGAGTCCAATGGGATGAGGTTTAACAAGGCCAAATGCCAGGTCCTGCACTTGGGGCACAACAACCCTGTGCAGCTACAGACTAGGAGAAGTCTGGCTGGAGAGGTGCCTGGAGGAGAGGGACCTGGGCGTGTTGGTTGACAGCGACTGAACATGAGCCAGCAGTGGCCCAGGTGGCCAAGAAGGCCAATGGCATCTTGGCTTGGATCAGAAACGGCGTGACCAGCAGGTCCAGGGAGGTTATCCTCCCTCTGTACTCGGCACTGGTGAGACCGCTCCTCGAATCCTGTGTTCAGTTCTGGGCCCCTCACCACAAGAAGGATGTTGAGGCTCTGGAGAGAGTCCAGAGAAGAGCAACGAAGGGTCTGGAGAACAGGCCTTATGAGGAACGGCTGAGAGAGCTGGGGGTGTTTAGCCTGGAGAAAAGGAGGCTGAGGGGAGACCTCATTGCTCTCTATAACTACCTGAAAGGAGGTTGTAGAGAGGAGGGTGCTGGCTTCTTCTCCCAAGTGACAGGGGGCAAGACAAGAGGGAATGGCCTCAAGCTCTACCAGGGGAGATTTAGGCTGGACATTAGGAAAAAAATTTTCACAGAAAGGGTCATTGGGCACTGGAACAGGCTGCCCAGGGAGGTGGTTGATTCACCTTCCCTGGAGGTGTTTAAGGGATGGGTGGACGAGGTGCTGAGGGACATGGTTTAGTGTTTGATAGGAATGGTTGGACTCGATGATCTGGTGGGTCTCTTCTAACCTGGTGATTCTATGATTCTATGATATTATATTAAGTCATCAATGCAGAAAGCTACATAGAGTGTCATACTGAAGGACCTGGGGCAAAAGTGGGGATAGTAGAAAAAATGTGATTAGTTTTCATAGGTGGGAAGGAAGGCAGGTGGTCGGTTGGACCCTATGTATTTTTTGTGGTGTTTAAATTACTACCTGCTCTGTTTTAGAAAATCAAGGAAAGGAGAAAAGCTGCTTGCTGTAAGTCCGCAGTAGGTGTATGTCTTAATGCTGAAAGCCTTGCAGTTCTGATGACTGCCTATAGCTTGATTTTGATCTTTCTCAGTGCATGTCCTGTTACCACTGCTTCATTTTGTCTTCTCTTCCTTAGTTTATGCTGTCAAAAACTCCAAAAGATTCATGTCTGCTTGAAAAATAATAATTGGGACATATGAAGGGTCCCACTTCCAGCCTCCATATGGTCACCAATTTAGAGGTCATAAGAAAAGAACATAGATGTTATGCTCTGGAGTAAGTCTACTGCCTGGTGTCTGCAGTCAGTAAATCTCAGGCAGAGCTCAGTTTGTGTGATCTTGTGTATTTTTATTGTGATGTGCAGCATGGTTCTGATTTATTGTTGCTTGGTCTCAGTTGATGTGCATCTTTTCAAGGAGATTTTGATCTTGGAGGACTTTGGAGCACTTTGGAAATTAAAAATATAAGAGCAGAAGGAAGAAGAGGAATAATTACTTTGTGACCTCCTGTCCAAGAGTCTTGACAAATACAGTAAATCGACATGCCACTTCTAAATGACTATTACTCTCTCAGGTTATGATACCATTTAAAATAACATTTTCATCATCCTTAAACTGTACTTTAAAGCAGAGTTTGACTAGCACAGAATGGCCAGGCTGCTTTGGGTACAGAGTAAAGGGTTGTTTGTTTACTATCTGCAAAGTTACAATGGGAAGGGCTAGTAATGTAACTGGGAGGTACTTCAACCTGGATCATTAATCACTAGTTTTTTTAGATGGGACACTGGATTTGTAGATTCTTACCTTGTGCTGATTCAAGTAAAGAAACTTCTTGGAAGGGTTCATGGAAATTTTTCAGCCTCCCACCATGATTATTTTCCTCTCTATATTTATGTTTTAAGAAATTCCACAGAATCTAGTAAGAGGAAAGTTGTTTTCACCTTCTTCACAGAAAGGGTCATTGGGCACTGGAACAGGCTGCCCAGGGAGGTGGTTGAGTCACCTTCCCTGGAGGTGTTTAAGGCACGGGTGGATGAGGTGCTAAGGGACATGGGTTAGTGTTTGGTAGGAATGGTTGGACTCTGTGATCCCATGGGTCTCTTCCAACCTGGTTATTCTATGATTCTATGATTCTGCTTAGAAGTGCAAAGCCATGTTTTCACTATTTTACTGTTTTATAAAGCCAGATAGTACAGTCCAGGATTCTGATGCTAGTAAGCTAGTTGCAGTGCAAATAATGGCAAAAGCTCAGCAAGTACTCAATGATATCTTAAATTTCACTGTATTTTTTTTTATCCTCCAGAAGAAAACGCCACTGGTATTCAGTAACTGATAACGTAATTGTGGGGAAAAGAAGTAGCCACAGTGCACTTTTCATCCAATGTGTCAAATTAAATTAGAAACTAGTTATTATGTGAAAAAATATTTAATAAAGCCTAGTGTCCTGGAGATCTGTGTCTCTCTGCCTGACCTCTACATGCACTGTGATAAATATAATTTCAAGCTTTCTTTGTGTCCACTGTGGTTTTTGTCCCTGTTCAGCCTTTATATCGCTGGCAGTTACCTTGTATTCCCTGATGCTTTGGGAAGAGGCAGCTGTGGCTAATGTGGTGTTTGTGTGTGGTCAGACAGCACCCGTGTGCCAGCCACTTGGCAGATGACTGAGCTTGTGGCACTGTCTCTAATATGAATCTTCCTGTTACGTTGTCATTAGTTTTCACCCAATTTAAAAATAATCCTTTGGGATTTAAGGAAGGTGAAGAGTTCTGAAAGGGGAATGTTGGACAGGAGAAGAGTATGATTCCTGGAGGAGCAAGCTAAAGCCAGGCTGAAATAACTGTGATGTTTAGGAATTCACTCAAGAAGCTAAAAAGCAAAGAGTAAGGTATGATGTTTCTTTAGAATTCAATCCCTGCAGATTAAAAAGATTTTCCTCCTTGTGGTGGTTTGCTATAGCAAAGAGAAACCCTCCCCATTTGTAATTCATTCTCTCTAGGAGAGAATCTTTGCTAGTATCACTGTTGGGGATTGATGCATCAATCCTCAGGGCAGGATTTGGACCTTGCTGATTTTAGGAACAGGTTGATCCTTTCTGGATTTCAACAGCAGTCAGCACAAAATCAGAATTTGTAAACAAAACCAGAAACAATGAACACTGTGGAGGAGGGAAAAGTAGAACTGAAAGGATAATCCCATTATATTGAAATAGTGGTAAATTTTAAATTGATCTTAAAGTGAAAGGAAGCGTCACAACCAAGAGCTCAGAGTGATTCTTGAAAAAAAAGTGACCTGTTGAAAACTGTTGATGGGGCAGAATTTAGGAAAAAACTAATATGGACACTGGCAAATTTGTACTGTATGTATCACAAAGTGTTAACAGAAGTGGCACAAATATGTTTCTAAAAATACACATTTATTAAGAATGTCAGTGAAGCTGCTGGAGTTTTCACCAGGGCTGGCTTCCTTTCATATTTATAAATCTTGCCTGCTTGCATGATCTCTAAAGCAATTTGAAATTCCTTATTTGCATATTTATTTCTTAACCTTAACACAGCAATAAAATGTATAACCATTTCCATTTTATTATGTATCTCATGCTGGAGGGCTTTTTTTTTTAATTAATTTTCCAGTGAGTGAAATTGTTTCTATGATTTTAACTGCAGCTGCATTTTGATATAATCATGAAAAATTTTAAGAGTTTTTTTAGCTGCCTGTGTAAAGACCCAATATCAGATATTTACCAGGTAATTCTGCATATAAAATGGAACATAAGTTTGCCTCTGCAAGAATGGACATGTCAATAGTTCAGTAATAAATGCTTCTGTGAAGCTGCTTTGTGACAGAACTGAAGTATATCATTCTCCAGAACAAAGAGTTTAAGAAAGACCCCATCCATTCACAAATATTTCTGAAATTATTCATAAATATTAGCTCACTTTGCAGGAGGAGAGCGTGCTATATAATGACAGCAAGTCTACTCAGACAAGCAATCCTGTGATTATAACTGATATTAAAATAAGATTTTTCTAGAAGTAGGCTATTACCACAAGACAGGGTAAGAGAAATATCCCCTCCCTCGATTAGACTTCAGTGTCCATTAGAAAACATCTCATGGAAACATTTATATGACAACTATAGTATTTATTTTGTTTTACACTTAGTAATATTGTGCTTATGTAATTAATCTATATGATCTCCATATGGAAAACATTGACTAAAAATTCTCAATTAATAATACTGACATTTTGTACAGAAGGGAAGGCTGAGTGTATTTGTTTTCTTGTTTGCAGTATGTTGTGCAGAATTCCCTTTGAGAAGAAACAGTTGTGCTTGAATCTTCGTGTATTTGAATTGTATAAATCAATTAAGTATACAAATTGTTTTTCCAAATAAAGGGCACAGTGCCTTAAGTGAAAAATTAAAAGAATTGGTTTAAACTTCAGTATATATATAGTATTTTAATGCTGCAAATATAAAAAAAATCTAATGTTGTGTTCTTAGTCTCTAGTTTTTCCATTTCATGCACCTTTCTTGTTTCAGGCATGCCTTTGACTTTAAGTTTCAGCTTGATGTGATTCAGAAATGTTATTGTTACCATATGTGAAAGTGTGAGGCTCTTCACATACTGGGCCCTAGGTACTGATCTGCTTGATGTGTCTATATAGTCTGAAAGAATGATTGTTTAAAAAGGAAAGTAATTTCCATCTTCAGGGTTGCAGTGAAAATCATTAGCTGTGATCTAAACATATTCTGTTCAAAGTTAGACTACTTAAAATATTCAAGATACTCAAACCAGAATATGGAAATCAAAATTACCTGGAGTTTAGTTCTTAATCTCATTAAATTCCATCTTGATGTAGCTGGCAAAGAAACAGGACTACTCTCTGCACCTTTTATTCTATGGGATAAATAGGTCAAGCTCATTTAGCCTTCCCCTAAGACAAGCTTTCCATTCCCATTATTATTTTAGAAGCCTTTCTCTGCATCTGTTGCAGTATAAATTAATCATTCTTGAATGTTGTGATTTGAGATGCACATGGTAGTCCTTCTCGGGTTACCGTCTATGTCTGGAAACATTTTGATAAATAATTTTTAAAATTACATGTGAAGTTTTCACACCTAAATGTGATCAGTTTGTAAATTCAAATATTTTCCCTTTTGTTTTCAACCAATGAGATCCAAAAGTAGTGTGTAGTTATATTTCACCCATTTAAAAGTGTATGTCCAAGCTCTATTAAATGTTAATGCTTCATGGTGTATGAAAGCTGGAGGGGAGTGGATGCATATGTGCTGATGAAGGCAAAAACTGAGATTGCTGAAAGAATCCACTTAGGGTGGTAAGGCATCCTCCTGGCAGTTTGCCAGGAGAAGCTGTAGCTGCCCCATCCTGGAGGTGTTCAAGGCCAGGTTGGATGAGGCATTGAGCAACCTGATCTAGTGGAAAGTGTCCCTTGCCCATGACATTTGGGTTAGAACTCGATCATCTTTGAGGTCTCTTCTATCCCAAACCCTCCGATGGCTCTGTGAGTCCCTTCTGCAAAATGGACCCTTGTAACTTGAGGGAGTAAGTGTAAATCATACATAAATCTGCTCTCCCCTTTAGAAACCAGTTTTAAAATAAGAAATTAATGTCCATCAGCCCGTGCATGACGCAGAGCTCCCTGGATAGTCTTCAGCCTCAAGGCACAAGGGGAAACCCTGAGGCCACCTAGATGGAAAAGCTTTTTTTTTTTTTCAGTGCACGTATATATAGAGAGTATCTCCTGTCAATGCTATTGTGTTTCTGTGCAGATTCTACAGGTTAAGTAAACTATTAGTCACCTACATATGCAGCCTATACAGGTATGTTACAGTGTCCAGTTGTTAGCTCCAGTCTGGAAAGATGGTTATAGTGCCTGGCGAAGTCAGATGTGTGTTTGCATTCTGCTAAGCCCAGTCCAACCAGGTTTATGTAGTTAGCCTGAGTGCAAGTCAGTCACGGTCTGTGGCAGAAAATATGAGCTACCGAGACAGTGTGCGTAGTCCCAGCACAGAGAGAGGCAGGCAAGACTGTACAAGATGGACTGTTTCTATGCAAGCTAAATGGATAAAAGCCAGCCTGTATGTAGTGCAGCCTTTTGCTGCAGGGCATGTGTTTGTCTTCAAAGTAGAGGGGAATCCTGACCATCAGTCCCAAAGGAGTTACTTGCCTGGGTAGTCTGCCCCCCTCCCTTGGCCCATTTCCTTCTTCAGAACAATGGGAGAATCAAATTGCTCTCTTATTATCTTTCTTGTGCAGTTTTAGCTTCTTTGGATAAGTTTTCTTGCGTTCATTTATGAGGAAAGGGGAGGTAGAGAAGGAAATATCAGATTTATTATAGTTGTACAAGAAGCCCAGCAGAGTCCTCTGCTTGATTTTGCTTTGCCAATAGGAAGGATTAGTTACAAGAGTCGGATTTAAATTCTTCATTTTAACTTAATGTAGTAACAGGAACAAATTCATGTCTATCAATGCAACTAATAAGCAGAAGAGTGTCTAGTCCTAAATTTAATATTTATATGTATCCAGCATGTGATATCTGGCATGAATAATGCTTTCAGTTTCTACCTCAAACAGTATCTCTGCTCTAAGGATGTTTGCCCATACTCGCACGTCTTCAAGAAACTACAATTCCTGTTAGTCAGAACAAGAATATGATAGAGGATGAAGAAAACTAAAATTCCTGTTAGTCAGAACATGAATATGATAGAGGAAGAACTAACACAAAAGGACAGAAAGACAGATCAGTATTTGGTGTATTGTGTGTGGAACCAGTGACTTGCAGGTTACAAATGCTAAGCATATGAACTGTGAAAGGATGGAGACTTAAAAATACAAGCCTTACATTTCTAAAGATTATTGTTTGTTTTCATTTCTGATGTTCTGAATTTTTCAGGGATTGTGGGCTTTTATTTTTTTTATGACATAGACCTTTAGTCTGCTGAATATCAAGTTTGTCTTGTCAATTTGGAGATGCAGAGATAACAAAGATCTCTAATGATTCTGAAAAATTGTCTTTAAGATTATAAAAATGCCAAGCTGCAAATTCCTCTTTTCCACAATGTGGAAACCCTTAGGTTTATTTCTCATTTAAGTTATTTTTAAGATTGCAACAACTTCTTCTGCATTATGAATGTGTAGTCTTAAATACTAATTGACAGAGTCAAACTGTGGGTCTTTTTCTATAGTGTTTCCAGTTGTTATGAATGACACCAATAAGGAATGCTGCATCAGATGCCGAACTCGCTGCAGGAACAAAATGACTCTTAATAGTGTGCCAGCGTGAGGAAGAAGGTTGTAATTTACAGACCAAAAGCAGAACTAGGAGGTGTTAATTATCTCATCCCTTTGTACATTTGTCAGTTTTTAACTGACCACTATAGTTTTAATGTACAAAGCAGCTCTGTCCCTTTTCCATTTTCTTAACTAATGCTAATTCATTGGTGCAACTGTGACCTTTTGTCATAGTGTAACCTCAAAATTGTTTTCTGTGAACAAACTGAAGACAATTTTTTTTGGTTTTGTAAATCAAGCTGGTTTTAATCCAAAATGAGTAATGAGATGATCTTAATCTCATTGAGAAGACATGTAAAAAAAATAACTTACATCCTCAACTATAATAAAGCTGTTTAATTGTGTTATCTTGTGTAATAATACAGTACAAGGTGAAAATACAAGGTGAAAATTAATTTTTTTTTTCTTTTTGTGACAAATGGTGATAGTGGGAGACAATGTCTTCGTTTCTGAGGCAACTCTGTGATTTCAGCTTCAATGCATTTAACTTTTAACTACATATAGCCCTTCATCTGTTGCTTTGGTACCTAGAATCACTGGCTATTCTTATTTTTTCATGGTAGGAGTGCATCTGTAGTGTACGCTCAGATTTTTTAGTGTGTAAAGTTAACATTAAAATCAAAAGTAAGCTTCTGCCCCAACACTTTCAAAACAAACCTGAAATGTCCTCTAAAAAAGAAAGTGGATACACTTGTGAGGAGAATTAAGAGAGAAGTTTTTGGCATTTTTAAATGAAATAATGAAAGTTGTTATGCATTACTATTAAGCTCATGATTACTTCTGTTGGGGGATTAAGAACAGGGATGAATATGTGGTATTGGGGAAGTGGGATCTGGGGGTTGCAGTGTGGCAGTAAACACGAGTCAGAAGTAGCAGACATGATTCAAACATGAAACATGTTTTTCAGCTAAATGGTGCTGGTTTTAACTGTAGATTGAGGATACAAGTAGTGGTTTTGTTTCATTTAATGACTATTTGACGTCCAGTTTCCTTGCCACCAGAGTTCCCTGTCTGACCTCTCACTGGTAGCACTAGATCTACGCCAGCTTCCAATCTAGTGCTATGTAAAGTACTTACTATTAACTTACATATCTTAACATAATTTGGCCTTGAACAAATAAGATGTAACAGTGAAAATAGGTTTTGTTACAACGCAGTGTTGCGAGGGTGTTGACAGCTGAAGCGTTTCATATCTTGTTCACCTTCTGTTCTTTGTTTACTGCCCTGCACTGGGGTGTGGATGGATGTTGCTACAAACTTGAGGAGATGAGACATGATTACAACAAACTTCTAAATAGATCATGGCAAACAAAAGAGATTTGTTGTTTATTTCCTACCCTATTTTCCTGACCTTTGCGGAGGTCTACCTCCACCTGTCTCTGAGGAATCGAGTTTCACATTTCTATTTATAAATAGAAATAAGTTGAGTAAATGTAGATAATTACCATGTCATTAAGTTTCTCATGAAGACATCAATTTCAGCAACAAAGTATCTTTTCCTTTCACCAGAAAAAGGGTTATCACTTGTGTGCAAGGAGACTAGAGCCTTCATTCAGGGATGCATTCATGTGGCTGCCTTCAGGTCAGCTGAACAGGCACACAGAGGTCAATGCGTGTATTCAGTGCTTAAACAAGATCAGAGCAATGCTGTTAAGAGAAACAGTGGAGATCATCAATTCTGCTCACTTAAATCTATTTGAGATGATAATTTGACTTCAACAGTCTCTTAGCATTAAGCTACTTCAGGTTCACTGTGTGTGCCTGGCAGCTCCAAAGCAAAGCGCCCAAGCCCTACGTTCATGAACCATGTGGCGATGCTGAGGCACCACTGGAGTGGGAGAGCGGGTGGTTGGTTAGGGAGGCCAACGCAGCCTTATGGAAAGGGACCTGGAGGCATTGAGAAGAAGGAAAACCTTATCTTCTCCGCGGTTTTACTTAGTACGTCCAAATCTACGACTGCGATGAATGTGTTTTGAGACAGCTCTTAACACGGATAATGGTGGGACTGAGCCTGAGAGTTTTCCAGTGAAAATATTCTGTATTTCTGCTCTGGGGAGGACGCTGCTGTTGACAGTGAGGCATGCACAGTCTTAAAACTGCATTGTTTCTGTCTTTAGTTTTAATGGATTAAGGGATAGATATCTAGGTCTGCTGAAAAGATTAATGTAGAATTAATGTATGACATATGTATGACACATTAATGAGTTCAACTTCAGGTTTATTTTTGTTAAAATACTGACCATCAACTTTAGCATGTAATACTGCATCCTGATTTTGAACAGCATCGACCTCCCATACAAGGAGAGGTTGAGAGAGATGGGGTTGTTCAGCCTGGAGAAGAGAAGGCTCTGAGATCTCATAGCGACCTTCCAGCACCTGAAAGGGGCTACAGGAAAGCTGGGGAGGGACTAGTCGTAAAAGCTTGTGGTGACAGGACAAGGGGCAATGGGTATAAACTGGAGAGGGGCAGATTTAGGCTTGATATAAGGAGGAATTTCTTCACCAATGTTTGTATGATACTGCCATGGAACAGGCCATTGAAACACACAAGCTTAAACATTTTTTAATGGCTACCACTCTCTCCTATATATTGCAATTTTAATGCTAAATATCACATTATTTTAACCTGAAGTCACAAATGTAATTGGAGAGGGGAAGAAGTTTAAAGCTTAAATTCTGAAGAGAAGTTAATGGTCAAGAAAATGAAAAACTCACAACCAACTCAAGCAGTAGAGATTTTTCTAACCACATCAAGATAAGTAAATAATACTTTTTCTTTTTTTGTACTACGCTACAACATTTGAAATGTATTTAATGAACAACTGTGATCTAACTGTAGTATAGGCTGAGAAATATTGATTTAAGGGAAGATGGCACAGAGCATAGTATTATTGTCAGTTATGAAGCATGATAATTCACTGAATAATTAAAGGTGTTTAGAATGGCTAAAGGGTAGACCAAACTATTGTGTGACCTTACTTAGCTGGGGTATAAAAAATCGATAGTGGTTGAAGGCAGATCCCTACAGGCTTAATTCTGGTGGATCCCTTTTGTTCAAATGCTTTGCTTAGATGCTTTGTGTAAGCGGCAGCTCCTCTGTTTTGGAATACACACCACCCATGGGTTTTGTAGGAAGCAATGCTCTGATTTTAATTTGCAGCTTAAGGAAACTAAACAACAAGGAAAAATGTAGGAAAACAAAGAATAGCCCAATTGAAATGGCTAATTGAAACACAGATGAAATAATCGAATAGTCTCCTAATGCACAAATAAGCCTTTTCTATGATTTGTCCCATGGATTCTATGCAATAGCAGAGAAGAAATCAAGTGATTGCTTGATTCTCTGTGGAAGTAAAAGTGGCTTTTATAGGGATAAAGGTGAGAGACAGAGTGCACTTCGTTGTCATTCATGTTTAGTATTAGGCTGAAGAAATGTAAAAACAAACGTAATATGTTGTTGGGGAAAAAAATAGAGATGTGATTTTGCTGTAGTTTGAATAAGTTAGAAATAATGAATTTGTAGCTGCTCTCAGAGATGGCGCTATTTTTTGTGTTACTGAGATTTGTTAAATGTCATCCGATATACATATGGAAATCATCATAGTGAAATCTTTGGAGATGTTTAAATGTTGTACAGAGGGAAAAATAGTTAGAATGCATACGAGTTTCTAAATGTCGAGATACAAGAGTAAACGTAACCTTATAATTTGTAGTGTATTTACATATTCAGAAAGTATCATATATGATAGCCATTGGAACTATATAACTGTTAGGAAATGAAACAAGTTGAAATATGGCTGACTTTAAACATAAAAGAGGAAGAGGTCTACCTAGTGCTGAATATTAATATTTTTATGATATGATGCTGCAATACACTGAAAAGTGTAGAGCAATGTTTTTTCTGTCTTTCAAATAAGTTGTCCTTTAAAATATAAACCACTGTAGGATATCATAAGACATATAGTTTGCTGGGAAAATAATTTTGAACATTGGCCTAATTTATTTCAATGCTATTCAGATGGCAGTGCTGATAAACAGCCTTTCAGAGTTGTCGTGGCTCAATGAATGTGTAAGTTTTCCAGATCCTTGAGCTGCCAGGACTGCTGAGGGTTTTGAGCACAAGAGAATCAGGATAATGTTTAAGGTTGCACAGAATAAATCTGACATGTTACAAACTGAACCTGGAAAGGACTATTAGTCAAGAGATTAAAGCTCTTGGGTTTTATAAATATATTGTCTAAACAAGCACTGTTATTTTACTAAGATAGTTAAAGTCATAAGAATGTTTATTTTCGCTATCCAACACTACAGATTTTAATACATTTGGGTATGCATAAAGTGAGAATCCCAGTGTCTATTCCAACTGTATTTGATCCTGCTTGCAGGATGTTTTGCACCTCTCTTTACTACAGGTTCTTGCTGCTAGCAAAAAGCTGTAGATGTGGCTAAGTTTCAAATTGCACAGCAGTTTTTCAAGGTGATAGCTGTTTGGGGATTTTTGTTGGTTGTTTTGGTTTTTTTTTCTTGCTTTGTGTCACAGTACCATGACCTCTCTTACAAGGTAAAATATCATAGGACTGTCTACTGGTTGGACACTGAGTTTAAAAATACTGAGTTTTCCCTAGATCAATTCCCAGTGCTTGTTTAGATTTAGCAGGGTTTCCTAGTAATACAGTACCAGGTTCATTTCATGATTAAAATAACTTACCTGTAAATCCTAACATCAAGCTATCAAGCAATTTAAGTCCCTAATTCTTGTTTCTCTTTATTTGTGTAATGAACCTGATGCTTTTCAGGATATCAGTGTTGTATTGTGCTCAGCTTCCTACCTATGTCGGAGATAAATCCCAGATTCAGGGAGGAGAGGAATTCATGGTGGATTGGCTTAATTCCTTTTCTTTTGTGACAGATGTGTGGATCAGAATAGAAACGGGACTGTTAAGCTAAGTAGTATGGATGTGTATGTGTGGTCTGAGTGCAAGAGATGTAGTCAGTGAGCCTTGTTAAATGCTTTTATCTTATGGCACACTAAACAATTTCATGGATATTACGATTGCACATTTGGGACTCCATTTATTTGTTCTTCCTAACTATGTTTTTGGAAGATGGCGAGGTAGTGCAGCACCAACTTAGTTTGGATCAATAATCTGTAGGTATAACATATGAAAAGAATATTTTAATAATGCCAGGAATTTGGATTTTGTATGGAAATTTTATAATTAGAGCAACATGGCCTAATAATGTGAAACTTCTTTCTGAGTGGGTGGCTCAATTTTTTTAACATATAACTTGTTTTCATTGCTGGCTGAAGAAGGCAAACGTGATAAATTTTGTAAGGAGATTTCAACAGTTCTTGATGCACTCCCACTGAACAATTTCCATCAGAACAAAAAAAAAAACAAAACAGTGCCCTGGTGTCTAAGGACTGCTTCTCTGACAAATGAAAACATCCATTTATAGAAAAGGGAGCTATTAGAGCTCTTTCCAAATTGAAAAATACAATGGGGAAAGAAATGTATTATCAGAAAGCTTCAGGCATTGTTGCTGTTTTTCCAGTATCTGCAGGCAAAAAGATTTAAAAAATGCAGTATTATAGCAGGCTGCTGTCATTCATGGCAGCCTGGTGGAAGTGAATGGAGCTTTGCTCCATTGGATTGAGAGCAGCCCTGAAGAGAAGGGCTTGGGGGTGCTGGTGGATGAGAAGGTGGACATTAGGAAAAAATTCTTCACAGAAAGGGTCATTGGGCACTGGAACAGGCTGCCCAGGGAGGGGGTTGAGTCACCTTCCCTGGAGGTGTTTAAGGCACGGGTGGACGAGGTGCTAAGGGACATGGTTTAGTGTTTGATAGGAATGGTTGGACTCGATGATCCGGTGGGTCTCTTCCAATCTGGTTATTCTATGATTCTATGAGCTGGCGATGCGGGTTTGCAGCCCAGAAAGCAAACTGGATCCTGGGCTGCATCAGAAGTGTAACCAGCAGGCTGAAGGAGATGATTCTCCTCTACTCCGCTCTCATGAGACTTCACCTGGAGTACTGAGTTTAGTTCTGTAATTCTCAGCACAGGGAGGACATGGATGTGTTAGAGCATGAAGGTCAGAAGGCTGGAGCAACTCTCCTATAAGAATAGGCTGAGTAAGTTGGGGTGTTCAGCCCAGAGAAGAAAAGGCTTCGGGGAGGCCTTATAGTGACCTTCCTGGAGTTAAAAGGGCCTATAGGAAAGCTGGGGAGGGGCTCTTTATCAGGGAGTGCAGTGGTAGGGCAAGTGGAAATGGTTATAAGCTGAAAGAGGGTAGATTTAGATTAGATATTTGGAAGAATTTTTTTCTTGTGAGGGCAGCGAGGCACAGGAACGGGTTGCCCAAGGAAGTTATGGATACCCCATCCCTAGAAGTGTTCAAGGCCAGGTTAAATAAGACTATGAGCAACGTGATCTAGTGGAAGGTGTCTGGCGGGCTGGAACTAGATGATCTTTAAGGTCTCATTTAACCCAAATGATTTGCGTGTTCTCAAGCCCTGTTAAGAATGGTCAGATGGCTGTGGGTGCCAAGGTCTGGTGCCTGCTACTGGGTTTAATTTTTGTGACTGGTTTTATAAGTAAGTGACGTCAAACATTGTCTCACAGGCACAGAGATCTTCACTGCGTCAACGGTGTTTAACACCTTTGCTTGCTGTTAGACAGCTTTATATGAGTTATGTATCATTTGGGGAAATCTATAGTGTATTTACATAAAAATCATAGCTGTTGTCGGCTAATTTTAACTCCGGCACATGGAGGTGCACTGGCCAATGATTACAGTGGGTTTGCATATACCTTTTTCAGGCCTGAAGCTATAACACTAACATTCTTCCCCCTAACATTCACCTTGTTTCATTCCTTATGCATTGTAATGAAACAGATTGTTTTCCCCAAGTCATTAATTCAGGATGAAAGTTCAGCTGGACGCCAAAGTCTTAGGAAATTTAGGCAGATGAATAAATGTATGAAAGCTCCAAAGACAGAATTGCTTGTCTGCCAAGTCACTTCCTTGAGATTAAAAGATGCTGTCATTTAATTGAAATAAATTATTGCTTAAAAATCACCAACCAAAGACTCAATTAAATGACTTCTAGGATTAGCAGTCTTTTGAAGATGACAATACACCCCTGAATAAAATCCATATTTATTTTATGTGTCAAATTAAATGAGATTATTGAAGACTTTTTGCTCTTTGCCCGTACTTCACTCTGTTTCCATGGCCTACTTTTGAACTTACTTAAATTAATGTAGTTAGAACCAAGTCCTCTGAAGATAGTGAAATTACTGTAGCAAATAACCGCTGTAAGGAAGAGGAGGATCAGGCGTCTATGTGTAGTATCAAAAGAATTCTTCATGAAACTGCTTTTACAGGGAAGTGTTGATAACTTTAGCTTAAAAATTAGGGCACAAGACAAGACTTTCAGAGATGCTACTAGGAAAAGAAATCCCTATTGCTGTTGGTACAGTTAATGGCTACCACCCGCTACCCATTTGATGTATATGCAATCATGAGTCTGGTTAAAGTTGTGTTTAATCATCTTTTAATCAACCTAAATGCAAGTGGAACTTCTTCACAGTGATAGCTACCCATGGTAGGAAATTAACAGGATGCCTAGTAAAGCCAGATTATTGTTCTTTGAAAAGGAATTTTTTATTTTTTATTACAATTGTAACTGAAGGCATATGTTGAAAGGCTATGCATGTGTGCGAGTGTTCAAACAAAAAAGAAGTAGGGCAGAAAGAATGGAAAATCAGCAAGTGCACAAGAGAAGAGATGTGAGTATGGCCTTAGTAGGTGTGAAGACACGCCCTTTGTTATAAAACACACTGGGGAGGCAGCTTTGTGTTTATCAAGGGCACATAGTGTGGCCAGCCCAGCTCCAGCCTTGCTGCTGCCCTCCTGTGAAGTATGAAAGACTTCCAGTGCCTTCCTTGCATGAACCTCCCGCTTTCCTTCTTACCCCTGTAAGGGTAGGGTTTCAGGGTAAGCAGATTTAACCCACTGATTGCAGGGGGGGAAGAATCACCAGTGTACTTTTCTGCTCTTTTATAGTTCCAGTCTGTTCACAGTGGGTTCAGATGACTGTCAAAACCAGATTTACTGAGAGGTTGGACAGGAGCAGAAGGTCAGACTGTCTTGCTCTTCTGAGCAGCAAGATGGTAGCTCAGCTTCAGTCATTGGGATTAGCTGTACCTTCAGTTGTGCTTAAGGGCACGGATGGAGAAAGTGCACATGGATTGTTAAAACCACTTTGCTTTTAGGCTTTTTCTGCTTGCTGTAACTTCATATTTTTCAGCAAGTGCCAAGATTTCTAAACGTGGGCTCAAAGAAGCAGCAAAGGAACTATCTTTATGTGAGATAGCTTTCACCCTAAAAAGAGTTTATTTCTCCCCATGAATGAGCATGGGCATTTAGGCTGCTCTCAGAGGAGATCTTGGTGACTTGACAAACTGCTTCTGGTTTGCCCTTTTCAGGACAGGCTCACATTGGCTTTATTAAAGGTCTCGTGCTTGTGAGGAGGATATAGTTGGACACGAGATGCTTGAAGAAGCAGAAGGTAATGGACTGGAGAGCAGAAACGTAGAAGCTGCTTCCTGGGCATTCATAATCTAACCCAAGGCAGATGACGTCAGTGTTTCCCATGGTGTTGCTATCTGGTTCTCATCCAGCCTGTTGAGTCTCTCCCAGTCCCAGCTCATTCCTTGTACACCTGTAGTACATCCAGAGTGGCAGGGTGGGAGCTCTGACAGTGAGAGTCAGGCTTTTGAATCTATAGGGTTCCTTAAGCTGCTTGGCCTGTCCTCACAGCATCTGTCTTAAAGATGGTAGAATGGAGTGATGAGTGACAGTAGTTCATCCTTCTCATTCTCTGTTCATCAGTTAGACTTCAAGCATCAGTTTTTGTGTGAGTGCTCTTTCCATTTCCCATTTTGTTTTTGCCAGAAAAGATTTTGGCATATGCTTTGAATAGTAGCAGTAGATTGATTAGTTTGGATGTGTCTAATCTTGTTGGCTGCTTGTAAGCTGTTGACTGTTCATAAACAATGTTGTGCAATAGGTTGAAATGGATTTTTTGTTACCTTGAACAACTTGGAGTGCAGGCTCTCGACAACAGACAGCATCATGTTCAGAAAAGAGAAACTTAAAATGCACAATAAAAATGTTTACCTCCTGAATTAAGAATAACTGGTAGTAGAAATAAGCTGTTTTCTTTTGAATACGAGCAGAACTTTGCTGGTGGTTAGTCACTGTCTTTAACTACAAACATTGGGAACTGTAGAAACTTATCTGGTACTCAGGAACCAGGATAATGTTTGTTCTAGTGTCTGCTGCTGATGACCTTGGGCTTAGCAATGAATTAGGATCCTATATGTAACTGTGGGACTTGACTCTACTACATTAGCAATGAAGGGCTGGATTTTAGCCAGTTCTGAGAGTACATAGAAATAAAATGCATGGCCTGATGACAAACTACAGGTCAATATGAGAATCAGCAATGCAACAATATCCTCTCCCCTCTTGCAGAGAATAATTCAGGCAAAGGAATTCATACACTGCAATTTATCACACTGAGTTTTAATGCTGGACATACTGCATTCTTCTGCTGCCTCTCTGCTGACTTGCTGTACTCCTTACATGTCCTTCAATTAATTTTTTAAAGATCCTTATATTAAATCATTTTAAAGATAATATTTTAAAGATCTTTTATTCTAACTCCTATTACCTGCACAAGGTAGTTGTTACAAAGCTGGTTATTCCTACCATACAAGAAAGTGCCAGTTACTCTTTCCCTCTCTCTTTCTGGTCTTAGAGTGTTTGCTGAACAGTATGGGGGATGGGGAAGAATTGTACAGAAGCTATCACAGCTGCTGAATGCTGTGATTCTCTGCTGAGGTAATTGTCTGGTTGCAGTCCTAAAGGTCCTTATATTACAGTGGCTTTGTAGCAGTCTGCTGATGCAAGGGCTCATGCCTGCCTCTGTTCATGGTCAGTGGGCTAGGATATAGATGAGGAAGAAGCAAGAGGAGGCATCTAGCGTGAGATATTGCTTCTCTTGAAGCTCCTAAATTATCTTCCTTGTGTATCAATACAGGTATGTTACGCTCGGGAGAGTATGTTTATGTTCATGTCATGAATATTTGGGACTGACATCTCATTCATGTTTATTGTGAAACCAAAAAAAAGGAGGGGGAAAGATCACATTGATAATGCTATTAAAAGTATAGGGATACTATGTCCTGTTTTGTGTTGCCTTATACTAAAAAACACTTAAAGTGCAAGTTTCCTTAAAAATACATTTTCCATATTGACACTGCAATGTCTTGCACAGTTTCCTTTGTATTTGAATGCCAAGATTTGAGAATGATAGATCTGATAAAGCCTTGCATATACTAGGATGAATAGCAATGCATTGAATTATGAGGCAACATATATGATGTTCTCCCAAGTGAAAATTATACTCAATTTTCAGTAAAAAACTTCAAATGTTTGTTGGAAATCCAAATTAGCAATATGGCAAGGCTATCTTATGAAATACTTCTGTAAGTTCTCAAAAGTCCATTACAGAGGTAGTTTCTCAGAGGGTATTTGCTGTTTTACATCTTCTGCAGCAGCATGTCTGGCCTTGTCCTTTAGGATTCTCATTTGGACTAAATGCATTCCTTCTTATTAGACTAAAGTTGTAATATAGCTTTTTCTTTTTGTCTGTATTTCTATCTGTCTTTTGTTTTAATTCTACGTGTCCTTTACCACTCCATCCCCCACCTCCTTATTATTTTTCACATCTCAATTTATTCCCTTTGAAGAGGGATGCGACTAGTAAGTGGGAATGCGGGACAGAAGTATTGATAAGGTACCAGGTTGGGTTGGGTTAGACACAGCTCTGAGCTCAGGATCGAGTATTGAGGGAACTGGGAGATATGGTTAAGACAGATGGTAGATTCTCGGGGAAACATATAGAAGCTCTATAGGCAGACACTTCCGTCACTGTTTAGCCAAAAGGATTATGATTACGTTTATTTTTAATTAAGTTCTGTTAGTAAGCCTAGCCCTGTGATAAAAGAATGCAGCAGGCATGGATGGGGAATGATTGTGTGAAGGAGAAGGATTAGGTAGAAATAATTGGGATGTCTCAGGGCAGAAGTGATGCTACGACCTAGAGTAATCAGGGAAGTGATGGAAACTCTACATGACAATACATTCTTGCACACCCAGCTGTAATCTATTTCCCTGCCTATTTTAATCAGATGGTAGGAAATAAAAATAATTTTTTATTTGTTTACCTGAAGGAAGTCATTCAAATGAGAGCTGTCCTTAAAGGACCAGGGCTCATAATCACAGTTTAGATGATGGATGTTTTAGCCAGATTCACTTGGTGCTGTTATGTCTGCTAGGACTATTTCAGATCTCCTTTCCTAACTTTTACCAGCTCTCTGTTCCCACCTATTTTTTCTACCCCAAACTAAATCTTCCCAATCCTGTTTTTCCACATCATAGCTCTATAGAATGTAGTACTTGCCTGAAAGACAAGATCCTGATGCTGAAACACATAAGTTACATTTAAGTGTTGCTGCAGGCTTTTGTATGTTTCCTGACCAGTAGTAACACCAGTGAGTAACAACTATGAACCCTGCAGCTGGGGAGTGAAGTGATGGGGAGCAAGGGTTCATTTACACAGGCTATAGTGTATGTTTGCAACTTCTAGGGCTGGTCCCAGTCAAAAAATAGTCCTGACAAAAGCTATGAGTAGAAGAATGTTTAATCTAAATCAGATCCCACTTTTCCCCTCTGTTTACCAAGATTAGCAGATGCCTTCTTTCCAGGAATATAGCCTAGGCAATCTGGTGTTTTCTACGGAAAGTTGTAATTACATTATGTTGTAAATACCTTAAATGATTGTAGTATTTCAATATTTCTTTTAAATGATTACAGGCAAAATTACTTTCACTGAGCTTTTGCAAACTCTGACTTGCAAGGAATTACCCTGGGACCTCAGCAAAAGGTGTCACATCCTGTGTTTGTAGCCTCTTGCTTTCCTTTCCCAAAGAATACTACTTAGCCTATGAATCCCTAGCCTGAACTGTTGCATGGAGCTATTTTCTGCAGTGTACAAGACTTTGGATTTGCCTTGAAATTCATGAGGGTGCCGTCAACCCATGCCGTCAGCTTGTCAAGGCCCCGCTGAAGGGCAGCCCACTCCTCTAGCGTACAAACAACAATTTGACTTGGCTGAACTTAGGTAAATGAGTTGCAAAGCAGTTCAGTTTGCTTTTCCAATGACTTTCTTGAAGGGGAAAGTTGTGTCTTTCAGAGATCTGTCAAGATGAAGACTTGACCTTTATCCTTTTCTGCTTGTCTCCACAGTTTGTAGGGTTGCCTTGATATTCCATTTAGCTCACTCAGCTGTTGCGTGTTTGAACTTTGAGCAGTTCCCAAGTCATTACTGTAACTTAGCAAATTCCAAACTGGTATTCTCTGCTTTGGTAGCTTCTTGTAGAATTAAAGATATAAAAAGAGGAGCTTATGTTTCTACAACACCGAATTCTTTTTCAGGGACCAATGTCATGAGAGAGTTAGTGCATTTAGATTTGAGTCTAAAAAGGGTTTGTCCAACAAGCACTTGCTGGCAGGGGTTGGACTTAGCATAAAAGCAATGTTATCTGACTCTGACCTTTGTGTTTAGAGCATTAGCTGATATTTAGAGCCTCATGTTTGTGTCTCTTCTCAGCTTGAGGTAATTCAGTCCTGCCACTCAAATGATTTTTTTTTTTTTTTTTTTACTGCCAAGCCCAAATTGGTCTGAACAAGGTACACAGGTTTCTACTGAAGGTGTCTTGACATTAATTTAGTTAAACTAGAAGCATTAATCTGTCTAGATGTTTAGATTGAAAAAAAGGTATCTTCTACTCAGGTCCTTGATGTCCATTTTATGGCTTATATTAAAAGGAAACAAAGTCATCCCACATAAACATTTTTCATTAAGCAGAAGAAATATGTTTCTGAAGATGTTACTCATTCTAGGACTTCAGACTTCAAGAAAATATTTATGAATGAGTGATAGTAATAGGAGAGCTTACATTAACTATGTGAGGTCTTAAAATGGGGCAGCAGGCAACTAAGCAGCAGGCAACTAAAATTTTTGGACCAGATTAAAGCTGTGCCAATATCACTTCTGTTTTACTGTTTCATAATAGAAAGCAGTGCTGTTTACATTCTTCTGAATAATCCGTGTGTACTTTCAACGCAGGTATCTTATAAAAATTGTAATCTCTTGGACAAAAAGGATTGTCTCTGTGCAGAGCAAATAATTCTTATCAGATTAATTTACACAAGTATTTCATAAGATCAATTATTTTAAACACTTTTAATTAAATGGCTTTTAGAATCATAGCATCCTATTTGCTGCATGCTAAAATGTGTAATTGAGAACTTATTTGGAATTTACTGAAGATGAGAAAGTTCAAGACCCAATGCCACGGTGTTTTTTGAAAAGACTGAACTAAGCCCTTAAATGATGTTTCATGGTGTGTGCACAAAATCACTGAAGGTGATAAAGAATTGTGTTAGGAAGCAAATTTATTTTTACTCAGCGAAGAATAAAAGGCTAACCAGTATAAAGTTGCTCATAACACCCCTGATGGAGTTAAGGCACAAACAAGTGAAAAACCTGCCAAAACAGGACTGTAAAGAATCTCTTTTAAATTGTTAGGAGATGGTCAAGAGAAGAACTAGCACATTGTTACCTGTGAGATAATCTGTTTTCCATACTTTAGGGTGTAGAGCAGTACACAGCACTCTGAAGTTAATTGTCAGAGTCTAGGTAGGAAATCTTAAATATTGAGATCTTTTGAATGTTGATTGAATGTTAAAATACAAATTTGAGAAAATTTCTCTGTGTAATACCGCAGACAACTCTCGTAGTCTATTTTTTTCTGCATTCAAGAGTTTTGTGTTACCATCTCATAATTAACTGTGTTCTTTTTTTCCCCTAATTTTTATGGGTGAACACGCTGTTTACGTGTAACATAAATTTACAGAAGTGATTGTACCACCATTATGAAGAATGCTATGGGAAAATTTTCTATTTTCCTTCCCTCAATAGAGTTTTGTTATCATAGTGGATTTAGAGAATGAGAATTTTTGGAATTTGGAGGTGTAGTTGTTTTGTCATGTCTACTTCTAACATCTTCTGAAAAATTCTGGGAAGCTGAGCTTAAAGAAGTGAATAGGCTTGTGCGGTTATGGGAGACATATGATGCTTACCCCCTCCCCACCCCAAGCTGACCACATGTTTGCATGCTAACACACCATATGCCACCCAAATCCATGTTAATATTGTGCATTTTATGGTTAATACATATCTTTGCCTGTCTCTGTTCTTCTTTGGTGTGGGTGTGAGTCTTCTAGCTTCCAACTGGTGTAATAGCTTAAACTACACTGCGAACGCACTGAAATCCTGTACTTACTCAGTCTGCCATCAGTTTATATCTAGCAGCATAAGTAGAAGGCAGTGGGAGAATCTATTACTGTTTGTTTTACTGGTTTTACTGCTTCTAGGGATTACAGTTTCTACTGCATCTGAGAAAGTGGTTATTTCATGGTCTCATAAACTGGCATCCGAGATGTTATTATATCAACAAGCGCTTCTTAGCCCAGCAAGCAGTTTGTGATTCCAGCACTGTTTGAGGAGACATCAGGATGGAGGGTGGGTTTCTTTTACAGTTGATGTGTACAAGTACGCTGTTAAACTGTTGTATTCTCGAAGCCGAGATAGCGGGTGTTGAAAAGAGCATCTCCTTTTGACTATTGAATTGTTGTTCTAAAAGCACAGCAGTGCTGTCATCAGCTTCGTCCCTCTGTCCCTGCCCCTGCGTGCATGCACAGACACAAGTGTACATACATATCTTCATTTGTCAAAGTAGAAGGGATGGTGTGAACTCTTCCGACTCACTTGAGTGCGAGGTCAGCAGACTCATATTTGAACAGCTGTAAATATCAGCTGTGCTTTGTCAGCTCGCTTTACCTGAAGTGGGAACCACTCACATAAACTTTTTTCACTGGCCTGTAGCAGCCAGAGGATTGGTTTTGACCACAGCCTCAGCAGAAAACATTCTTCTTGGTGCTACTGTGCTATCTGGTTACAGCACTGGAGTGTATCTGCTCTCTTATTTTCTCAAAACCTGTTACTTGAAAACCTAATACAGACTTGCTTATATGCATTCTTGCTACTGTTTTTTAAATATGTGTCTCTCCTGCACCAATGCTTTCCACAACTGTCAATTTTTGTGCAGTTTCAGGTAAACAACAGAAAAACTATTGAAATCTCTCTTACTGCACCACTACGTGGTAACAGAAGACTTAATGACTGTAATGTCTTTCCTCCTCTCGAAGGACTCCGAGTATTGTATTTTAAATAAGACATTTGAAGTCTATGAAGGTATTCAGAGCACTGGTTCATTTTAAAAAGCAGGTTTTGCTGAGCAGGATCATTAGTGATTTAATATTTCACCTGGTTAGGACTTGCATGTTTTCCTTCAATTTGCCTAAAACAATGCTAAGAAAATTTTAACTCATTACCACCTTTTCTTTTACCTTTTACCTTTATGATCCCATAGGAAGAAATAAAATTGATCAAGAGCTACACAAAGTACTTTTTTTTTTTTTTTCTCACTTGAAATGTGTTATCAGCCTCACTTGGACAAAGTGATTAGAATTATCCTGTTAGCATTTCATGCCATTCCAACCTGTCAGGATTCTGGGTGACAGTCAGTTCTTATTTGGAGAACGGATGTCAAGAATCTTCTTAGTTCCCTGTGCAGTCTTAAAGAAATTTAGGTCTATTGGAATGCATGGTGTGATAGAAAACATACTGTCTAAGTAGCTTGATATTTGCATGATTTTTTTTTTAACCTCTAGGCAAGCTAAGGCTGAGTGAATGGATATTTTTAAGGCAAGGATGTCTTATAGACAGGTGGAAAAATTGATCTGTTTGTCTATCCAGGTAATAAATGGGTCAGAGAATTTTCCACTATGATGATTTAGTCATATTTAATCGCTTACAGTTTAGTTGCGCTTAGACAAGTCAATTGTACTCATGCATATAAGCTTTGCCTACAGGGTAGCACTGCCTACCAGAGCATTATGTGCCAAACTAATAGCAGCTATCAGTGAGGTGCCACATACACCACAGTGTGAAGGTAACTGCATAAATAACAGAGGATTTTGTGGTTTGGAAACTTCTTTGAGGTGTGTGTCAATGAAATTTCTGTAGAGTTTGGTTATACATGCCAACCAGCAGGAATTTCTGGTGCAGTGAGACGTGACTGATGGAATTCATGTTGGGTTTTTATTATGAAGGAGAATAGCACATATAGAGACAGAGCAGCCCCCTTTGGGGGTTATAGCTCTTACAGTTAATCCTGGATGTCAGGCAGGCAATGAGTTGAAGAACAAATGAGTTCATTGTGGGTGTGTCACAAGCAAATATTGTATTTAACTAACTAAATTAGGTAACTAAGGAAGAGAAATAGGCTGACCTAATTGGCTGAGCTGGACAAGCTGGCAGGTCTTAGCTTCTGAAATGGATTGTTTGCGGTTTCCAGACTTGCACTGAATGTATTTGCCTTTAAAAGTCTGGGAGGTAGATCTGAAGCTGGCTGCAGGTTTGACCCGTGCACTCTAAATACATTTCCTCTGCATACAGCCCAGCTTTATTTCACTTTTGTTCCACAGGTCTTATTTTTTCCGGAGCATGAGGTGGAACCCTCAAGGGTTGATACATCAAGGTGAATAATGCTCTGCTCATGGCAAGCTTGATTAAGGTTCTCTGTAGCTGCTCCAAGGTGGGAAAGAGTATTGGTCATTCTGCTTGCAGAAATCCCATGCTATGCTGTTCAGTGTGAGTGTTCAGGATTTATTTGGCAGCCTGCTAGCCTGTCTTGATCCTACAAAGAAACAGCTCTTTGTTAATGAGTTTGCAGTTTACAATATGGACACAATATATTGTTTGTATAGGTTTAAAGCCAGAGAAATTTAGTGTCCATGTGTGAATGTGACAGGACCATGAGTCAGACAGATGCACCATTTCGGGTTTTTGAAGTGGTTACTAATGTCTACTAATTAGCTTCCAGGGGTATAAAACCCAACTAGGCTAAGATGACCTTTAAATAGGGAAAACTCAAATTAAGTTGGTCAAGTTATTACATAAAACCCTTCCTGCAGAGTTCATGAAGACTGAAACAGTTTTAAACATATTTGCTTTCCAATATCTCCCTTTACTTCTAGGACCGCTCCTTTTCTTTCCTTTGCCTCTGAGGCTCAACTTCAAGTCCGTTCTTTGTTGCAGCTAAGACCATGACACATCAGGTTTGTGTTAGTCTGCCAGTTCCCTTCTGGAGTCTCGTTGCTGCTGCCTTCTTGCCCCAAGTCATTTTGTGTGTGGGAAATGGGTAGCACACTGTTGTGTTAAAATGGTATCACGCACCATGATCCCATTTGTCGTACTGGGTGTGAATTAGGAGCACGTGCAGTCTTTCAGGTGCTGCAAATCAGTTTGCTGTCTTTTATATATTATTTTTTTTTAAATTTAAAATTTCTCCCTTTTCCAAAATGTTCCCAGGGACAGTAAGTTGCTTGCACTGTGTAGTTATCCAGTGAATAACAGAGTTTATTGTGACAATTTGCATTGCGTGAAATACAGTGGCCCATACTGGTGGGTCAGAAGAAACTTCTGAGCTGCTGTATTTATTGCAGGCATATTCCTACTGTTAGAGAAATCTGTCAAATATAACTAAGAGAAGCCCAAGCCACCATTCAAAATTTGGTTTTCAGCCTGGAGGAGGAAAAAATACTATGATCTTTGGGAAAAGGCTGCAGGGTTCCTAATGGATACTTGGATTTGGAGAGGTTTTGGTACCTGCCAACTGTGAAGCATCGTGCCTAGTCACTCACTGCGCCATCTGGGTAGTGGTTTAAACAAAGCTATAGTCTTTCCATACTGTTTGTTTTGCGAGGTGTTAAGGGGAAAAAAAACCCCATATATAATGTTTACCTGTGCTGCTAGACACTCTATTTCCAGCCTAAGACTTCCGTAAAATGGGGAATTATTGTAGTCTAGTGCTATGTTAATTTAAGCCAAATTAAAACATACCATGAATTTCATTTGGCTTTTATGGGCAAAATTATAAGTGGTAGCTTATCCAAATGATCACACATTATTTCTCTTTAAATTAGCTTAGCAGAGTTTTAGTCACTGTAGACAAAGTTCAACTATTCTGTATCACAGGAAGATTTTAATTAAAAATCATAGAAGTGTGATGAAAAATAAGACACCAGGTTTTCTTGACTTTTGGGTCACTAAATTTATTTTTGCTATTCTTAATTTATTAAGGCTTTTTTGACCTCTTAATTTTTCAGTTGTATTGTTCTTCTGTGTCTTTGTTTCCAAAATTGCTTGTTGGGGGATTAAAATTGAAAAAAAAAAATAATTTTTTTTTCAAACAATATTGCTTCAGAAAAAGTCAAGCTGGTAGTTAACTAATTTGTACCACTTGGCATTCTTCATGAGGAGCATCATCCTTTAAAGGAGGAGTTTAATCCTATTTTCCACGAAGACTAGATGCTTTCTGACCTTTTATTAGAATTCAAATATACTCTCAAGAATGCCACAGACATTCTTGTGATAGCTTAAGAGATCTTATCATGTTTTCCAGGTAAGCAACTTTCAGAAGCTATAAGAACAATTCTGAAGGGCCTCGGAGTCATCTGTGTCTCTTGTCATGCCCAGTGAGCGTTTAGTTAGAAAATTCTGTGGCTGTGAACACTGACGGACAGACTCTTTTGCCTTATGACCGAGGCATATACAAGAGACTTTATTTTGACATGACACCTTAACCAGGAAGTTATTGAAAAGCACTTTTTCCTCTTTTTCTTACACCCAGAATAGTGTCTTACGTTACATTTATGTCAGAAAAATATCAAGTATCTTTTTTTCTTTAGCCTTATAAATCTAGGTTCTTTTTCAGGAGTGAGTAGGTCCTGGGAAAGAAAGAATCCATATAGCAGGCTTCCTCCAGAACTCGTTCTTTCTGATTGCCGAGGGCCAAGTGATTTTTCAAAACATGATTGCTCTTCTATCTCAGTTTCAGTTGCAACTTATTACGCAAGAGTGGGGTGCCGTACACTATGATGTGTATTGCTGGTACTTCAGATGTTCCATGCTGATACACTTATTTTTTTTTCCATCTACAAGAGCTTGATCGTTATTAATAAATTTGGATTTTCTTCTTCTCTATTATTTTCTCTTATTTTAGTCCTTCCTTTTATTTTACTAAAAATAGAATTGAGTACTCCTGTATTAAATTTTGATTTATTATTTTTGATTGTTCATGCTGCAAGTCATATCTTTTGCTCATATTCTAGACCTGGGAAAGAAAACCAAATATCATATTTACACGTGATCACACACATCCTTTTGCTTTTCTGACAACTTTTCTTATATTCCGAAAAGCGCAGGGAATGGAGTGAAAGGAAATCTAACCAAAATATTCCAACAGACTGTGACTAGATCTGGTATGATCTATGAAGTCATAGGCTATTTATGGCAATGTAACAATAAATGGTAATGAATGAAGGGAAGAAAAATAAAGATATAAGGCAAGTACAAAACTGATCAATTGACATTAGTGACTCGGTTGAACCTGCTTTAGCTCTTCATTTTGTAATAAAACTGCAACTGGCAGATGTGTTCTTAATCTACTACAGCACATCTTTGTTTCAAAATGAGAGGCAACAAAATAGTAAGTAGTCTGCATCAATAAATTTAAGTGATAATGATCTTGGGGCTCAAGTGTCTGAAACAATTATCACCTTTTTTAGGTTACTTAAATGCAAACCCACAAATGATTTCCTAGGGGAATTTTAAAAAGCCTTTTGATGCAAATAAAGAACAGAGGTATTTTCCTCATTTGTTGAATAATTAAAATTAATTCTTTGTTTTGTTAGAAATCATTGTAATGTTGAACTTCTTTGGCAAAAATTGAAAAAGCTGGAGAAGACTGAGCCAGCCTATTCTTAAGAGCAGAATGTGTTAGTTGTTTTCTAAATATCTTTGGGTATATTCTTTTTCCTACACTACTCCTCTGGACTTTCACGCTTTTCTATAATTCCACGTATTTCCATAGAAAAATAACAGCAATGGAGCTGTATAGATTATGTAAGGAGGAAGAAGCAAAAGTGAACAAGGCACTGGTCTCACTGTTAATACTGATTATACCAATATCACTGTTAGGTGTTAGAGCATGGAGAGGTCAGAGAAAATGATATAGTACTAAGACTTAGTTTTGTTTTTTACATATTTATTCTATAAAGCTGTGAAAGTCCACATGCAGCTTAAAGGATACTTGGAAAAAGTTTAATTCAAGATGACAATGTGTATGTGAAGTCATCCATTTAAATCAATGCTGCTACACAAGATGGTTTTACAGATTTTTATTTTTTAAATATTATTTGATTGATGCAGAAGTGAATGACTTAAATTAAATGGACTGGTATGCTGTGGGTGAAAAAATACAGGCTGCATGTTATGAAATCCTCTCTGGGCCAGGAACATTAGAATTGACACTGATTTGATTTTGGTTAGATGATGGGTCCAGCAGAACTCAAGAACTTATACTGTGGATCTGACTAATTGCTCATATTACACAATAGGATGTGTCTGTGGCCCAAATGTTAGCTTTCCGTTAGCAGTTCAGAATAAGATATGATTGTTTAAATTTCATGTTTACCATCTTAGAGGTGTTCTGTAAAGTGCTACCCGAATTGCGAATTTTATCACTGTGCAGCCCTATACAACTTACACATTTGATGCGTGACACAGCCAGAAACAGGATACAGTGGAACCTATCTAAAATTACTCATGTGTGGGGTCCTCCACAGGCTGCTATGGGGTGAATATCTGCTCCATTGTGATCCTCCATGAGCTGCAAGGGGATCACCATTGTCTTCACCATGGGTTGCAGGGGAATCTTCAGCATTTGGAGCACCTCGTTCCTTCCTTCTTCGCTGACCTTAGTGTCTACAGGGCTGTTTCTCTCACATTTTTCTCATAACTTTCTCACAGCTGCAGTATTTTTACTCTTTCTTAAACATGTTATCACAGCTGTGCCCCTAGCATCACTGGTGGGCTCAGCTCTGGGCAGTGGCAGGTCCATTTCAGAGCTGGTCCGAACTGCTCTATCAGACATGGGGGCAGCTCCTGATTTCTTCTTCCAGAAGCCACCTCTGCAGCTCCCCTGCTACCACAACCTTGCCATGTAACCCCAATACAGAATTGTGAAAGGCAGTGATCTTCATATCGCAAATATGCAAAATTTTTCTTGATGATCTGAATTTTCTTTATGTAACAGTTACAGATCAAGGAAAGGCTTCAGCTTTCTTTGAGGAACTTCCAACCTGAGTGTAAGTTTATTGTGAAAAAAGGAAGTAAATTTAATCTCTTCTATTACTGTCTGTTTAATCACGGTACAAATTCAGGTAAAGTCAGTTTTGATTGCACAGGTTTTATCTATTTGCTACACTCAACTCCTTTTCATATTGGAGTTCTTAAATTGCAATCATCCAGTGTAAATGTTATATACTTAAAGACTTAATAACAAGATAGAAAATATACTTTCTACATTTTTTCCCACTTATCTTTTTTTTTTTTTCCTTGACTTATGTGTGCTTCTTTGATAAGGAGAGACAGGAAATTTTTGTTTATTTTGCTGGATGGACTCAGTTACCAAATAGTGAGCTAAGAAAAGAAAAAAAATTATGTGGAGCAAGAAGCTGAGCCTTCACAAGGTGTTTAGACAGGCTCTTAGGAAATGAGACAACAGAAGAGTGGTCACCCTTGCTGTGGAGTCACTGACTGCAGAGGCAGGTAGCAACTGATATAGAATAGGAGCTTTTATAAAGGATGCTAAGCACTAGTACCTTAGTGATAGCACTTCATGAACCATTCCCTGTACAGCAGGCAGGATCAGATAAAGAAGTTGCTAGGTAAAGTCTCAAAGTGTTTCAAGAAGTGTCAAGGTGGCTTGATTTACTGGGAAATATTTCACTGAACAGACTAAATCCTCTTCTGCTGTGTTTACTTCTTGTAAACCAAAATGAAATCTGATTTCTAGTAGTTAAAATTAAAACATGGTACTGAAATTATGTGCACAACAGCGCACAGTTTGGGACAAATTAAATTCATTTTAAGTTGCAGAAGGCTGATGTAGTTATTGGAGTGGGTTGCTTTTGTTTTTCAAAGACAGAGTACAGGGATGGCTATAGTAGTTCATGCCACGACTTGGTGCAAGTACTCAGAATTGCTCTGGAAAAGATGATGTGTAGGATGAGTCAAGACAGGGTAAGCAAAGCATTTTAATTCTGCTTCCCCACAACACCATCCTATCCTCCAATTATTTGTGTTTCAGCCTGAGAAAATCACTATCTCGTTATTAGTAAGTTTAGTATTGTTTTTTGATCTATGAACTAGTCTCATTTCTTTTCACATATTTGCGAATTTTTACTGTGCATAACGTCCCCTGGCAAAGCATTTCACATTTATTTCATATGGGATGAAGAAGTTCAGAACAAATGAAAGGAATTCCTTTTTTTTTTTTTTTAATGGATAATTATGTTGTCACTGGATTTTGTGGTTGCTAGAGTGGTGGTTCCAAGAGCAGTCGTAAAAATTCATGGACTACAGCAATTAAATGCAAAATTAGAATTTCTGGCTCTGAAAGTATCTAAGTTGTAGATATCTGAAAACAAAGAGGATACCTCAGGAGATGCAATCCCTGCCCATAAAACCAGGCACAGGATGTGAACCTCATTGACCTTTGTTGTAGATCAGAGCAGTTGTCCATCTGCTTCTTCACTGAATTATTTGTATCATTTGATGAATTTAAAGAAGTTAATGCAAATCAGATGAAAATTATTTTTCGTGTTCTTTGTGTCTTAGACTGACAGCATGAAAGGAGCTAACATGGAGTTAGAGCAAGATTTGGCAAGAGGATAGGAATGAGGCTTTGTACCTCTGTTCTCTCTGTTCTAGGAAGTCTCATCATGTATTTATGAGCACTTGCTTCTCTTTCCAATAATATTCAGTGCAGAGTGCTGCTGAAAGCTCTTGTATCACTTGAAAAATGATGATATTTCATTATGCAGATGACAGCTGTTGGTTATTCCCCCTTATCATAACGAAATCTCTAAACTCAATAGTCGGTAGCTCAATAGGTACCAAAATTGTTCCTCCTGTTTACTTTTACTCAGACTAAGGAGAGTTGTGCCAGAATACAACTAACTGAAAAACAGCTGGGCATAGCTATCCAGCAGCTAGAAATCTAAATACAACCATGCATCTGACCAGTGCATCAGTTTACAATTGTCCTCATTGCTATATCAGTTAAATTACAAGTATCTGCTGTTCTGCTTGTCTTGTATTTACGTGGATCTGTCCGTATTAGAGGAGTCGGCAAAGCCTTCTGTATCAGACACATACAAATTTCCATATTTCCATTCTGTGCACTAATGATTTGTACTGTGTCATGTTTATGACCCTGAGGGTTTGAGTACACACCCCAATGTCTCTCTTGCTGTCTGCAAGGCAGCCTTCCTGGCAGCCAGCAAACCTCACAAGTCAGTTCTGCTGCTTCTCCTAATATCAGTGGTGTGTGTCCTTCACATGGGACATCCTTCCTCTCAGCTGCAGAGGCCTTTGGAGAAGTTCTCACTTGTGTATTCGGTTGCTGTGTTTCAAATACAAAGAGCTTTTCTCTCCAAAAAGCTTTTTTTGTCCTGTCCTTTGTGCTTCAGTCAGTACCTTGGTGAAGGATGATAGTTTTCATTTGACAGCCTCTCCTTTTAAAGAGAGTTCAGGAAGGTTAAAACTTCAGTCCCCAGACTCTTTTGGCTCCTCTCCTATGCAGCAGTTCATCTGGCTATTTTTCTTAATTAAAATAAGTAGTTCTGTTTCCTTGGAAATGGAAGCTATGCCTTTGTAAGGTGCCATCTGCGACAATTATCAGTCTTAGTTGCAGTGAGAAGTAAGACTCTTCAGAGACCTTTGTTTGGTGATTTTCTAGTATTTCACCTTGTGAATTGTCCACGTGATCTGTATCAAGCCAGTGCATTAAGAGATACATTTAATGTAATTATTTCATTAATATGCATGTTTACTATTTATATGTGGCTTAAAACTGTCTCTTGGCTGAGACTAAGCACAGCAATTATTGTGTTTGTGATGAGTAGCTCTCAGCCCCTTCCTCTGGAGAAATTTGTAGTGCATACGGGTGTCTCACGTATTTGAAATTACAGTTACAGTAAAACTAAATTTCTCCAATGAAAGGTATTGCAATCAAAAGAAATTGGACTAGTTCATAGATCAAAAAGGTGTTGCAATCCAGTACTTCACTGTGCAGTCAAGATAAACAGCACAGCGTCGCTGTCTGGTTTTATATGTGAACCAAAAGTGAGCTGGCTGCAGTTCAGCTCAGAAAAATAGAGGTGTGGGTGACAGTTTAGGTGAAAGAGCAAAACTATCTAGCAGAAGCAGTGTTGGCTCCTTCGCATGATATTTTTCATTGTTTAGGTTTGTGACTTTTTATGAGGAATTCCTTCCCCTTCATTGATGTTAGTCATGCTCCAATTAATAAGCCAGTCAGCTTCTTCTCATCCGCTTGTGGCCAGGACTTTTTAGCCTCTGCATTTTGATGTGGATTTTGGCTTTTATGCAATCTTATGTTGCTCCTGGACCTAGTTGTAGTCACTTGGTGACAACAACTCAGGTTCTCGTTTGGTGGTTTTATGATGGGAGTTTCAGTAGTGTCGCAGTGTTGCCCTATTCTAGGGTTTGCCAATAGAAAATCATGAGCAGCCATGGTGGCCTGAGATCTCTGAAAAAGTCGTGTAGTTAAAAGAGCTTCAGGAACTTGATAAGGGTATATTCCTCAAACTAGACTCAGGAAGAAATCTTTTCTAACTGCTTATCCATCTGGCTTGGTAGGGCTATTATTTTTATCTGAAAGTTTATTTTTTTAATGCTTGTGACAGACATGTTGCTCGCAGAGAAGGATGTTATACGGAGTGTATGTTGTGAAATGTGAAGTTAAACAAACGTGAAAGTCTGCTTTCTCCTGTCTTTCTCATTTTTCCTTTCATTTCTATCTAGTCATTGCCAGCCACAGTATGAAGTTCCCTTTCTTTATTTCTGAGACATACATTGGACTGTTTTGGCAGTTTTGCTCAAGGAGCAGGCTGAGTCCTGTAATTATTTGTGGTGGCCTAAAAGAGAAAGAGAGAGATGAGAGTAATTGAGAAGGAAATATGAAGATGGAAACATGGTAGGCTTTTAACTGAATTGTATTGAAAAAAAAGCCCACAAGTTACTGTACGTACTTCAGATTGATCAGTAATATGTCAGCAGTGTGAACCTTTCACTTTAGGAGAGAAATAATGCTTTTAGTATACCGTCCCAAGAGGTCACTATGTGATTGAAAGTATCATGCAAATATCTTTATAAAACTGCAAAGATCAAATAAACAAGAAAGGAAAAGTCTTATCATAATAACAATTCTGCATCTTCCAGCAAATTGACCTACTGGGATCTTTTGCTGCAGAAGTTAAGTTTACTGCAGTGAGAAACAATTTGTAGGCAAATAATAGTCAAAAGATCCATCAGTGTTTTTTGGTGTAAGGGTGAAATTTAGTGTGAATTTTACCTCAGATAACATACTGCAGGACTTTGTTGTTTAGAATACTAACTTTATTTCTCCATAACTTTTTATGTATGTAGAATTTTATTGTCTGCAGCTTCTGAATATTATTATCAACATCCTCCTTATTTCATTCTTAAACTGATATTCAGTGTTACACTGAAATTGTAACATAATGCAAAAAATTAGATTAAGTAATCTGGTTTTAAGTTAGTATGAAAACCAATTCAACAATCTCTCTTGCTGCAGTTTGAAATGATGATGTGGGTGAGGGCAAAGACTTGGCTAAGTTTAGTTTAATTTCAGATACTGAAAGCTACAGTGTCCTTGTATGCTTATAAAAGTAAAGTTGCTGAGCCTTCTAGCCGTGCTTTGAATAAACTGATCTTTAGCTAAGGGGTGGAGGAGTAAAACTGGAGGACGCTTCTTGTTCCAGTAATCACAATCTTAATTACTTCACAATGTCTGCTTGCCACCAATCCATCCGTCTGACAAGGGACCCTCTGCCGTATTGAATGTTCTTTTTTTATTTTTTTCTGTAATAAGAAGGAAAATGTGCTATATTATGCATTTTTGAAAAGTCCATGCAGTAAAAAGCTGTATCCTTTTGAATAAGTGGGAGCAATAATTCTATTCTTCCAGATAGAATGCAAGTAGAATAATTTTTCTTTTAGCATGTAAGAAGATTAATATATAAGCTTGCAAACTTCTTAGTCAAAATCTTTATTCTCTCAAAAGAATGCTAAACAATTACTACTAGGATGCAGATAGTAAATGAACTGGTTTATTGAATTATCATAATGAAATATTTGAGACTGCTGTATGGTGGTAGTTTATAAGTTATAAAGACTGCGTTTGAAGAAGACTTGGTAGAGGATGCAAAAGAGGGCAGAAAATTTTGTTGCAAAAAGAGAGATAAAGAAGTGGCTGCTACTGGAGAAATCTCAGCTGCTATTATAACTTGTTGGCACTCCTGACTCCCAGTACAGTTTGGAATCAAATTCTTAACTTCAGATATATGTTTTAGTAATACTCTGCTGCAGTACTGGGGAATTAAACCATGACTACATAAGTGGTTATGGATGATTGATACTATTCTATTCAAGGCTCGATATTCTTATTTTTTTTGCAGTACTGATCCATTGTTTCTTAGTTTTCAGTCCTGGTCAATGTTTATGGTAAAATTCTTTACACTTAAAATAATGATCAAACTAATTATGAGAGAAGCCCAGAACAAGTTACGTTGGAAGGGAGTTCAAAAGATCATTTGGTCCAGTCTTCTGCTCAAAGCAGGGTGAGCTATGAGAGCAGACTGATTAATTCTTGACAATTTAAGAGAATATTCTTTTAATATTTTTTGAAGACTTTGTGTTGTCCTAAATAATAGGCTCTCTACAGTATATTTTTGCACAGAATAATGAAGTGAGGCCTTAAGGAGAGGTTACTTAGGAGGCTTCATTAGAGACAGAACTTCCCTTAAAGAGGCCATGAGTAGTGTCAAACTTTTCTCCAGCTATGGGAGTCCTGCTGACATCTGGTGTTATGTGCTGAATTTTGCTTTAGGAAACAGTAGCTCTGAATGTAGAAAAGGTTTCAGTCAACCATTTTTGTTGGGGCTTTTTAATTCTTTGTTAAATAATAGTACCAAAATTCAGATATTGCAGCTTTGGCATGGAAGAAAGAAGTAAGGGCTTTTGAACCATGTAAGGAAAGGGGTTTTGTGTTCTTTTACTACAGCATACTAGGAGTTCAGAACAGGGTGCTCCAATTTTTCGTGTTTGGGCTTTGAGTTGTTATATATTGTACAGCTTTTACATCAGTGCAACCTCTGTTTGGTGTTTGTTTTTTTTTTCCCCTGCCCCGTAGTTTATTTCCTAGTTAATTATGTTATTTGTGAAGTTGAATATTGCTTCTCTCTTTTTTTTCCAGTGTGATAATGCAAAAGGACTCAAAGCCTTCTATGATGCAATAAAATATGGACCTAATCATCTGATGGTTTTTGGTGGCGTATGTGCAACGGTTACTTCTATCATTGCTGAATCTCTAAAGGGTTGGAATTTGGTTCAGGTAAGGCATGGAATGAATGGAATATATTCAAATGCTTACTATCTTATATCTCTGTATCTTTCGTTTTAAAATTAAACAACTTGCTGTTTAATATTTTTCAAGTTTAAGAATTTGTGTAGTCAGTATATCTCCGTTTTGAAGGTCAATGAAGCTATATGTAAAAAGGAACAGCTAGTTTTATACAGTACTAGATTTCAAGGCTTGGCAGTGTGCTCAAAACGTTTTTGAGTATGGGGCAGTGATTGTGTATTTTAGTAGATTAATGAAGTAAAATCAGTTGAATGTATTTCAAAAAGCAACCTAAATGAAAAGAAGTTCATTCATGGTAGGTGAGCAAACTAGGACTTATCCAAAGTTAGAGGAAACAACTTGTCAGGCTTTAACTTAAGCTACACTGGGGTCTTTACTCTGTCTCTACTCAGACATAATGCAATAATTCCTATTGACTTTAAAAGTGTTGGAAGCACATAAATTTTAAGTAGTAACTGGGTATGTATCTCAGTATTTGACTCACAAAGCACATCTATTCCCAGCTGTTCTTCTTCCTGACTTTCTCAAAGGTCAGGTTTGTGGAAAGATTCCCTGTGCTGAGGTATCAGAATTTATTAATACTAATCTTAAAAATGCAGAAGATAACAGCGTGATTTTCTTCATTTTTTCTATCAACTGTCCAGTGATGATCTTTGCATTGATGTCTTTTCATGCGAGGTGGCACGCTTTTGAGATGTGGAAATGCCCTGGCTTCTTGCTTAATACATATTGCCCAAAAATAAGTTTGTATCATTTGTATTAAAATAAACAAAACGTTCTGTAGCAAAATAATTAAATAATAATAGATAACAATTACCTGAGGTTTCCGTTGCAAACACACTCTTCTTTTCCACCTGGAATATTCACTGAGGTTAATGCAGAATAAACAAATGAAGCATAATTAAGTTTGTGAGGATGATGATCAGAGTACAAGTGGGAAAATCTTATGAGGATAATTAAAGTAGCTTGTTAACTGTGTTTGCAATGCTTGTCATATCAGATCTCTTTTTATTATACTTCAGGATTTTTTCTAATATGAAAAGTATCAGTTCTACTATGGAAACAAAATAATAGCGTTTCTCAGGGCAGAACAGCAAAAGCAACAGAAAAAATTGAAACTATCATTTAACACAGTCTCTTATAAATGGCCTATTCCAAGGCCTATAATGAAGCATGTGGCTGGAGCTCTTTTTTTGTTTTTCAATTTGTCACATGGAACTTCCAAATGATGCAAGATGTTTTAAGGAGTTTTATTTCATTGTGCTAAATCCTTTCCAGCTGCAGTCAAGGTCTCCCTGCTAAGGTCTGAAAATCAATTTGTTAATGCAGTTGCTAAATCAATAAGGAAGGACAATTAGAAAGCTTCTATTTGCTTTTAAATGCCTGGATTTGTCAATATATAGGTCAACTTATAAAATGATATGAAGCAATGCTATCAGACAGCATCTATTTCTATTTCGAACAGCTACAACTGCGACTAAGTCTTAAATGTTGTTAATGATATCAGTACATCATGGGATTCTCTGCTGCTTGGCCTTATTATCCTGCAGGCATTAGATAAATCCTCACGTGGCATAACTCCACTTTGTGTTGGGTTTTTGTATGTTGGTTGACTGAATGATGAAAGAACACACATGGCAGTGTGATTGGGAAGTGTGATGAGGCTCAGTGGATGGTAAAACAGCAGTGGAAACAGTCTAAATACAAAGTTATGTCATATGGTGACAGCAATAGCTGTATCTGCAAAGCAGCCACCATAACATATATAAGATAGTGGGGAAATGGAGTACAAATCCTTCCACTGTCATAAATATCTTTGATTAAAAACATAACTTGGATAGAAAGGAATAGCTAGAAAACTGTAGTTCTCAGAAGTGGAACAATAGTGTTCAGCCTGAAGAATACAAGGCTGTACTCCTTCAAAACTTGGAAGTTCACCTTAGGGAATCACAGCAAGCTCGTGAAAAAGGTTATATGAATTTATGGTCATCATCAAGTCATTTTATGTTGCAATCAAGAAGAGGGAAAACAACATATATAGACAAAAACGAACCTGACATTGTATTATTATTGTATTATTGTTGAATAGAGGACAACACGCATTTGGATGCCTCACTCCATTGTTTTTTCCCTGTGCAGGCAGTCACAAAAACTGAGCTCTTCACCCTAACAGGAATATTTGATTTGATTTACACAGGTGTCATGTGGTTGATCAAAATGATGACTGTCTTCCACTGAGAAGGAATAGGGCAGAAAAGAAAGATAACAGAATGCAACAACTGAAAAATTACTTTCCTTTGCAAATATGGTATGGGACTGACTTCCTGCCAAACTTTTCTGAAAGCCTTTTAACCCTGAAATCCAAGTTTCTGGATGACTGCTTTTCCTCTGGGGAAATTTTTTTTTCTGTCTCTTCCCCATTCTCTTCCAGTAAAGTTTCAAAAAATATGCAACAAAGTAAAAAGGAAATAATACAAGTGTGCTGGAAATTATCATGTTGCATTTTCTACTCAGAGAATATTAAAGGAGTGATTGATATTAAAGGACTGACTTCTTCAGTCTCTGCTCTCCTTACTATACTCTGCTGAAAATGCTACTGTCTCTTTGACTTCACTGGTTAATTCAGTTCACAGATGGCCTGTAACAATATGAAATAGGGAGGTCTATCTGAGCTTAAGAATAGTCTCATTCTGAAGGCGACTTGCCATATTTCCTGCAGCATATTGACAAATTTTGATGTACTTCTGATCAGCAACAGAATGGGAGAATCTGTTCTCAGTTGACTACCTTCAATTGCTGGCTGATTTAATTACATCTTACTGTAACAAAATTAATGATTTTTTTTTTTTTTAGTGGAGCATTTTTTATCTATGGAAAGAACAACTTGTTTTAGCCTGCAAGCACTTACATGATCCTTAAGGATTTTCATTAAGGTGACATAAACTGCATACTGTTTTCTGAGCACATGTTTTCAGTAGGAGAGATGCAGACGCCCATTTCTTAGTTTCTCAAACCCAACAAGTGATGAGCTTCCCTGTGAATAATCTTCGTGTGCAGTAGTCCTCACTTTCTTGAGTGACAGTCTGAGCATGGGCTGGAGGCTGTATGTGCTGCTTTCATCTCCAGTCTGTGATGTGGAATTCATTTGAGCCTTTGGTATTTTGGTTTAAGAGTGCCAATAATATTCTGTTCATCTGACAGTGGGTCATAAAGGCATGAAGGTACAACACTGGGCAGTTGCTTTGCTGTAGGGGAAATATTTCAATGTCAAATTCTTCCAGATTCATCTAATCCCCCTTCCCTTTCCATTTGTATTTGAGGCCATTATACTAAGTAAAAAAGAATCATTGCCAGTGTCTACAATATATTGCAAAAGACCAGTTATATATTTTTATTTCATACACTTGAAGCATTCCTGCTAGTATCCAGGTAGTGCAAAACACAGGAGATTAGTTTCAATTCAGTCTTTCCCTTCTATATCAGGATATCCATCAACTGTTCTGCTTTCCATGTGAATTTCTTACAGTGGCAAAAGTGTCTAATTTATATAGATTTCTGGTTTTTCTTGTTTTCCGTTGTCATCTCTCACTTTTCCTGACTGGCATATTAACATAAGCATTTAACCAGGATGGTGATTTTGCCTAAACTGGTCATCTCTCTCAATTTTTGAACCTCTTTCTCCGTTTTGGAGACTTGCCTTTCCCTTGTGTGGTTTTCATTGTCTTTACAGTCCACTTTGTTCTTCCTTAACTTTGGAAGTAAGCCTCTGCTGGAAACCAAGTATAAATGTTAGTCCTTCCATGCAATATCTTCCATTTCTACGTATTTAATGTAAACCAGTCATAACAGCTGGCTTCTAGGCAGGTAGATGCTACGAGTGATCAGATTGTAATGACATTCAAAACAGAGAAATCTTGCTTTGTATTCAGCATCTCATGTTGGAAAGTTTCTAGGAAAACTATAGGCACCATAATCATCATGTATTACTCATTTTGTGGGCTGGACTCCCATCCAGTTTAAGTCTCTCATGTTGACGTAGCACAATTTTATATTAGGAAGGGAAAACTCTTTCTGTTCTCTACCTCAATGTAGTTGACAATTAAAGAGCCTACCCAGAGGTTTGTTTTATTGTCCCAGAGATCCATAGATGTTCAAGACACCATCTCTGAATTAGCTGGAAGACTCCTGATGTTAAAGAAAATCAATGATGTAGTCCTTGGTTTCCTTCTCAAACAAGGCTGATGTGATTGCTTAACAGTTTCTGACCACTGGCCAATTGCAACCAAATTTTAACAAAGGATTTATCAAAGATTTTTAGCTTCTATACATTTCTGTGAAAATTAGCTGCTGAGAGGAGTGATCCATAGGAACAAAGGAGGGGCTGCAGCGTGAGCACAGAGAAACCTCGGAGCCAGCCATGATGTGTGGTGCTCCTCGTCCAGCTGCTGGTTGTGGGAAAGAGACTGATTGCATTGAGTAGACTTAAAAAAGTAGTGGAAAAGAAGCTGAGAAAAATATGGAGGAGGATTGAAGCCCAGAAGGATATGAAGTAGGAGCAGAGGTGTGTGTAGAAGCTTTAGCCGTGTTTATTTATTGCAAACCAGGTTCTTTTAGGTGTCTCTGTTACTCATCAAATTTCTTGCTAATACGGAATTCCACAACTATATGCAACTTATAACCAGTGTTTTTCAAGACCTAAGTAATGCAAGTCATCACAGTGGTTTCTATACTGATCACTGCATTAAATTGCTTCTTGTTAATATCCGAGTTTTCTATGTACTCATGCTTGTAACTGGGACCTCTGGCACAGGCGCATGAACATTTAATAAAAAAATGCATTGTGGTGGTTTTTTTTTTTTTTTCTTTTACACTCCTTGTCACATTTGTTGGAACACGGTGAGTTTGTGCTACTTTTGCCTTCACTGCACGATCTCCGTGTATTATTAGTTTGAGCTATGAAAAGGCCATTTAAGCTAGGCTTTGGCTAAGAAGATTAGCTACTTCTATCTATGAGATGCAGGCAGTCCCACTTAAACAGGCATTTCTCCTACTGGCACATGACCCAGTGCACTACAAAACCAGAGTCTTTGGCTTCTTGGCCCACAATTCACCATCATAATCTTTTAATTTTTTCTTCCCTTTTGCTTTCCCATTTTGTCTCCAGGCGTTGGAGGGATTTTGTAGACTTTCTGTACTTGTGTTATGTACTTTTAACAGGCAAAGCATGTGAAAGGAAACACCTCTTGAGGCCTTATTATATAAGGTGCAAACCTAATGACAGACTGGTCTTGCTTTTGGGAGTTAGTTAAGCATATAAGGAAGTTTTTCTCCCTTCACAGTAGGAATGCCCAGGAGATCCTGAACAGCCAGAAAACACAGCAGGACTGACCTTCTGGCAGAATTTCATGTGAAGTTTCTCCTCATTTGAGAGAAGCTCTGGTGAACTTGTATGAAGATAGACCTTTTATTTCTGCAAATCCTTCCCCTGATACAAGCTGCCAGCAGGAGTTCTGCTTTATTGATGTGGCCCTCCTGAAGCTCTGTGGTTGCTGCTGGGGAAGAAAATGCATGGGGAGTTGAAACAGATCATACCTCCTAATTAGAGTGCGTGTCTCTCTGTGTGGACGGATGCATATGTGCTCAATGTAGAATAGAGTTAGACTTGGAAGAATTAGTTTTATATTCACCTTTAAACTTAGAGAAATGTGTGTTGCAGTGCACCAGAGGAAACTAGTCTAGGGCAGAATAATTAATTCAGTGGCAAAAGTTCTTTCATAGTGGTGAGAACACTGACCCTGATTCCTAGTGTGTTATTTCAGTTGTACTGCAGGGGAGACATTAGCATTATACTGTTCTTAATAGCAGAAGCTTGGTCAAAAAAGTTTTTAAATTGAAATTTTCAGAAAATTTCCAAGCTGAGATATGACAAGAAATATGCATCCTATCTTCTAAATGCACTGCAAGATTTATTAGGACCATCCTTTCCCTTTCTATCTTCTTGTTTAAAAGTATGAAAATGATTTATAGTGAGATGAGTTAGCTTAACTTGAGTTTTTATCAGTTCAAAATTGACTTCAATCCAGTATTCACTTTAAATATGATTAGCTGTTATTTTTCATCTCATTTGTCTTGTATTTATACAGCTGGAGAAAACAGCAAACTACAGTATGAGCTCTATTCTTCTGCCTTTGATCTAACATCAGCAAGTTCAGTTCATTACATAAAGTGTGACTACAAGTATTTTAATATGGTTCTAGAATTAAGTCAAAGCTGTTGAAGACTGAGCCAGTATATTCTAACTATGACCTGCATGTTCTGACAGCAAAAAAATTATTTTTTGTTCTTCTTAGTTTTTTTCCCACCTGTTCCCCAGATTTGATCCTTGATTATTTTTGTATGTTGTTTGCCAGAGGGACTGCTTTAATTTGTTTCTAAATGGTAGAGTTGAGTGTGTTCTGCAAGAGAAGTTTGCTGGCCTGTTTCTCTACAGCTGCCTTGGAAAGCTCTGGGATTGCTTTCTCTCCAGTCCTTTAGACCAGCCTGGCTTGAGCGGTCCTATACAAAGTAGCACCCTCTGCCATAGCTGTTATCAGGAAACATTTCAGATGTGATAAACTAACTTGCTTTCTTCTGAATGCTGTTGTGGCAATAGTTACTTAATTACTTATTTGGAGGGATAGCATAATTCATAGAAATTCAGCAACAGCAGCTCCTGGGCTTAGAACAAGCTCACAAATCTAGCAGGTGCTAAAACTAAGCACCTTTACATGTCCTCATATAGTGGAAGCTTTTCTGAGGGCCTGATTCTCAAGTACACTGTAGTGTTCTTTGGTATATGATCCATCTAGTATTATGACCAGTACAGCATTGTTCTTGATTCTCAGTATTCTCAGTACTCCATACCTCTAAAGTCCACCTCATGTGGACTTCAATATCTTACTAAATGCTTTCTCAAGGCATCAGTTAAGTTTTAAGTCAGCTAGAGAAAAATAAGGCCTAGAAAACAAGGGATACTTATGCTTTAATTTAACTTAAACACATAGATATGATCACTGTAGCTTAAAAGCCTCTAGTCTCTCTCTGAAAAGCACTAACAAATGCATGCAAAATTACTGCTGAAACAATCCGCAGTTAGAATCATAGAATCATTAGAGTTGGAAGGGACGTTAAAGATCATCTAGTTCCAACCCCTCTGCCATGGGCAGGGGCATCCCACTAGAGCAAGATTATTTGATCCTAGGTTTACACTGGGAACAGAAGCATACTGCACAGCTCTTAAAAGCCTAGACTCATTATGAGGTATTTTACTTATCATCACATTCAAGGCTTATAGCTATGGAAAGCTTAAATACCTGAGTCTAAAGTTACTATTTTAGTGAAAAATTGTTCAAGAATTGCAGCTTCCCAGACTTTCAGAATCTCTTCTTGGTTATCAGTGTTGTAATTCCTAACTGTAGTTGGAAATCCAAATTTACTTTGATTTCTTGTCTTGTCTTCATTTCATTCATTTTTAAGAGATGAGGAGCATGGATTTTTCTGAACTCTGTGTTAACCTACGACAACTTCTGCTCCTAATTATCAGGGAGAGATTTTAGGAGAACATTGCCCCAGTGAAGGGTAGGCTTCATCTTCTTTTGTTTTGCAGAAGACCATTAGACTTTGTTCTGTGATAGAAAGCTATCAATAAGCTGATTAATAAGCTACAGCAGGATTGAAAGTATAACCACTGTGAGCTTTGCTGGTTATGCCAGAATGCTTAGCTGGGAAACTTATCTGGTTATTTATAAGTAAGCTACGGTGAGGGCATAGTATGTATCAGATATGGATTCATCAAGTCAGTTTGCTTCCTGGAAGGAAAAAGATTAGTGGCACAGCTTCTGAAAAGTTCATTCAAATCCTTCAGTACTCAGATGAGGGAACAAGAAAGTATGTGATTGGGGAGTGAAAAATCTCCAGTTCAGCAATCTAAAGTGTTGCATGAAGTACTTGGGAACTCCAACTTCATATTCGTTATTAGATGTTGCCATGGTGATGTAAAGAAAGACCTAATGTATTCTTTAAAACAGAGCAAGAAAGTTCTTCATCATAAACCTTTTCAAAACAGAAGTTTGTAGAAGAGTCATGATGGTCTCACTTTGAGGTAGTCTACAGTTAAAATATCAAAAGCTAGGTGTTGGGTTTTGCAGTTGTAAACGAACTCTCAAATTGGATCCACTGTTCTGTTCGAGAATATCTGTAGCTGCAAGGAAAAAGTCAGTTCTGGGAAAGTGGGATGGATTTGCATCATTGATAATAATAGCTTTTTTTTTTTTTTTTGCTATAGAGACATACTCATGCGAAAGAGATCGTTTTCCTAACGTCTCCTGTTTAATGTAAACAGTCAACCCAAAGATTTGTTTCTATAAGCAAATTTTTATTGATTCTTTTTTGAAGGCTCTGAATGCTACCAAGAAAAGCAGAGTGACTGAGCAAGTGGTAGAGAAGATCAGTATTATGTTTGGCTCTCATTAACAAACTGAAAATCGAATAATAATGGTATGAAGGCTAAGGTGCTAATTCTTTCAGGTGTGTACTTTTCTATATGTAGGTATAAACACAGATATATATTTAGAATTATATGAAACTGCCTTCAGACCTTTTTGTGGCTTGGTATGTGGCTGGTGGGGGCACTGTTATGTTTCATATAAATGCAGTTGCATTCTCTCACATTGCATCAGGATTCTGGTTCAGAAATATCTGACATGTATAAATGGGTACTACATAAGCAGTCTGTTTTGATTTTTTTTCTTCCCATGACTTTTTGCTCTCCATTTGTTTTTCTCCTTCCCCTGTTCTGTATTGTTCTGCTTAAGTTAAAAAGAAACTGATTTGCAAATCTGAAAGAGGAGGCAGAATCAGAACCTATAGCTTACTTTTCTATAAAGATCCTGTATGTTATTGGTGAATATTGATACAGAAAGTTAGAATTGCAGATTACAGACTGTAATTAGACCAGACTGGAAGAAACATGGTTATAAAGGCAGATATTTAAGAATGTTTCTGCCTAGCAAATTTCATGCAATCTTTTCAAGTCCCCGTGTCTTAGCGATAAAATTCATTAATGTTACAGTTACCAAATCTGATAATACTTAATGACTTTAATGTTGATGTTGACAATGAGTTCTTTGAATTGTCAATGTGAAAATTGTTGTGACCAATGTGATTTTGTCCTTGCTTTTTGGGAGTCTTTCTGAGAATGTGATAAATTCCTGCATTTATGCTGATTTTGGCTTGGGAAGAAGAAAGAAAATGCAGAAAAAGATTTCTTTCCTTTTTTCCTCTTTTAGAGCAAAAAAGCAGAAAGGCACAGCTATGGGGCCCTGCATTTCACTGCCTGACACATCCACCTTTATCAATCAAGACCTCGAGCTACTGTTTTTGCAACTATAATTATCATAGAGTCACCTTGTGCATAGACTGTACTCAAGGTTACATGAGGCATATTTTCAATTATAATACAAACTTCCCCTCACAACAAATGTGCTTGGAGTGACTTGACTTAGCTTCTATTCACTATCTAACGGCTAGACTAAAATAAGACATTTATGATTCCAATACATACATTGTGAGGCGTTGTGGTTGATCTTGCACAGCTGAAGAGTGTAAATAGTAGTCAGGAGTCAGCCACAAGGGCCTTCATTGCTTGTTTTGTTCTGTCAGGTGGGCTCCAGCTGTATCTGATGCTCCTTGTTAGTTTGCCAGTATATTAGAATGCAGTTTTGATAGTCATTATTCAGAAAATCAGAAGAGAGAAACCCAAATATCACTTTTCTGGATTGTCATTATGATTACTGTGGCTGGTATCAGGAGTTCTGGTTTTGTGCCTCATTTGCTTCTGGCCTTTGAGGGAGGCAATTCTGTCTTGCCACAAAACATCAAAGTTACAGTGGACTATCTCAAATGGTCCTAGCTCAATGCTTACCCTAGTGAAAATAATGTTTAAGGATTGGAAGTGGTACTGTCTCAGCTCCTTTTTTGGCGATTACTGATAAAACTATGCTCTGTGTCTTGTGTCACTGGATGGGTTTCCACTTTTCTTTGGGTGCTCTAACTAATGCTTATATGGAATAATAAGCATACTGAGCTTTTGGGTTTACGTGAAAACAGCAGAGTGAAAAAGAATGAAAAGTAGACATTTTCACAGCATGCTTCAGTCCCCAAGAACATGGGAGTTTCAAAGTCTGCTGCCTAAGCCCGGTGGAAGGTGGGATTTCAGATGCAGTCCTCTGCTTGGAATAGCTCATTGCTCTAGCTCTAATCACCTCCATGCCTTCCATGCCTGATGTGTTTGAGTCCCATATTAAGGCACTTGACTCTGTCTGTGTGCTGTACCATGAACTTAAGAGCCTAACTTTGCATTTCATTACTGTGAAAAAGCGTTGATGTTCTCAGAGTGTGTGTGTTTGCCAGGTATTTCTGAAACCATGTCTGTCTCTCATCATACTGCAACTGCTCGCTTTGTTTAATCACCATATATAAAATTGCAATTCTAATTTTAACATCACAATTGGCTGCTCTGGAAGTGGCTGTAATAAACAAAATAAAAATTTATTAGCCAAATCCATTTTCCTGTTTTGCAATCTAATAGTCATCTGGAGAAAACTCTTCAAAGTTGTTATAACAACTTTATGGGCTCGCTACAGAGGAATTTGTCTGCCTTTACTGAGGTTTTAAGCCAGTATTATACATGGAAGATCAACACACTCTTTGAAAAACATGTCCTTCGTGGAGATTCTGCCTGATTTTAAGAATGCCTAAATGTGCAAGGCAACTCCCTTTTTATTTCACGTGGCTCCAGGTGCTGGATAGGTATGAATTTGCTTATATGCGTTGTCTAGACCTGCTCTCATCAATGCAAGTTGCTGTCACTTAGCAGCAGAAACAAGCCTTAACAAAATATATTGGTTTTTTTCTTAAGATGTTTCCAGCGGATAAGACCTTAAAGGAGATGTTGGTGCTTATGACTGTTAAAATAATAAAGTTAGACCACTTGCTCAGGAATTCGAAGGTTTAGAGTTCTCCACTATTACAGTCAAAATCACATTTGAGTGCTTTAACCAGGAGTTTACGGAGTCACTGTTCGTCACATTCTCTGTTTATTTTGGTCACTCAAACCTTTTAAAAACTATGCTATGCAGTGGGGCACCACAGGCATGAGGAAGGAAAAGACTGCACAGGATAGTTGGCACCACGAATTTAGGATGATGCTCAAGAAAGCTCCCATGCCTTAAGCTGAAGATGGCACTCCATCTACCCTTCCTTTCTCTTGGACAGGACATACGCAGTTCTACTATCCCTAAAATATGAGTGCTCCTTTGCTCTGGCAGGCAGTGTCTAGACAAAGGTACTGAACTGTAGTCAGCTGCTTTGCAGAACAGGTATCAGTCCTCTTCAGCCTGTGATCTCCATGGACGTATGTAGGGATCCGCTGCCTTGACTGAGGTGCCTGATTTTTGCAGGGAGTGGGATTTGGCACTCACAATTACCAATGTCATTCCCATCAGCTAGATGCACCCTATTTAGTATATGGCTTATTTTCAGCTGTGTTTTTGGACCACTATCAATTCCAGTTCATGTTATAAGGAAGCTAAGTGCACCGGAATCCAGGGCCCTCTTCTGGGACCAAGCTCCCACAAGTTATGTTCTACAGTATTTAACCTTGTAAATTATAGGATACTTAATTTCATCTATAACAGAGTTTGTATTCACTATGCTACCTGAAATTTCCTTGTGCAATGTAAACACATGGTAAGGATAAAACCAGAAAACATCTAATTTATTGATTATAACTTAGGGCTCACTTTCAGACATGCTAGGTACATCTAGAGGAACAATCCATTAAAAAGTATATGACTGATCTTGTTGGCTTTAATTTTTATTAAATGTAGGATGTGATGTTTGGTATGTCTGAACTTATGTCCTTGTAGAATGTTGGCAGTTCTTTGGATTCAATTCAGGATAGTGTACTCAAATTATCTGACTGACAGAAACAAGTAATTGGAGTTTTCTTTATAAAGCAAGGGAGACCTTCAGTTTATCTATAATCTGGTAGATAACCTTCAAAAAGTACTCAAAGGAAATAATGTTATATAATCTAGGTATTGATTAGGCTTAATTTTTGAAACTTCAGAGGAGGCGCCCTGACCAGCAGGCTGAGGGAGGTGATCCTACCCCTCTTCTCAGCCCTGGTGAGTGAGAACATATGTGTAGTGGTGTGTTGATGTGTCCAGGTCTGGGCCTTCCTGTTAGAAGAGACATGTGGGCATGTTGATATGAGTCCAAAGGAGGCCCACAGAGATGATGAATGGATTGGGGCATCTGCCATATGAAGAGAGAGAGGCAGAGAGAGTTGAGACTGTGTAGCCTGTGAAAGAGAAGCCCTGGAGAATTCATGTCAAATATGTATAAACACCTGATGGTACCTAGAGATATTGTGGAAAGTCCATCTCTGGAGATGTTCACAGATGTGACTGGACAGCACCTTGAGTAACCTACTCGAGTAGACCTTGCTTTGAGCAGGGAGATTGGATTAGATAATATGCTGAGATGCCTTCCTACCCCAGCTCTTCTGTGATTCTGTGAAAGTAGCCCTCAGTCTTCATTTTGATTTTCGAACCGCAGACTAAAAAACCGAAGACATAGCAGTGAAATTACACCAATAGGGTTAAATTACTACAGATTCCCTTATCAGCTAAACACAATGAGCAGATTTTATTTTAATCCTGTTAAATTTAGTATGCATGTGTTCTTACTTTTTTTTTTTTTCTTGCAAGCCCTCCTTTCAGGCTTTAAAAACAATAACAGTGAAACAGAGCACTATAACCTCTGAATTGAATTGAGTTGAATATGACAAATAAGTATTTCTGAAAAACAGAGATCTTGGTAACACAAATAATATTGGTTTGACCCTCCTTTGAGCAGGAGGTCAGACTAGTTGATCTCCTGAGCTCCCTGTCGTTCTGTGATTCTGAAATTACTGAGCCATGCTGATTCCTGTTACCTTTAGATCACTAAAGGTGGTTTATCTTTTACACGTTATAATTCTGAAAGTGTTAGCATTATTGGCAATTGCCAGAGCATCAAAACTTTTAGTTCTGGGTCCAGTAAATATTTCTAGATGATAGCAGAGTCTTGGCAAGGTGATCTATTTTCTTATTTTTCACGTACGAAGAACTGATTTATTTTATCATAGTGATACAAACTGTATGTTTTTGTGTCTGTATGGGGGCAACAATTTTTGTAGTAATTATACTGGGGAGATGGGGGTAATCTCCAAACTAGGGATAGTGTCAGTCCTTATACAGAGCTTTTCTGCAGTAATGAGTTTTACTTTCTGTAATAGATCACGCATCACTTTTTTTCTTTGAGCTGCCATCAGATCTATGAAACCTTTAATCTAGTGCCGTTTTCTAGACAACCCCTGAAATAATTCCAGCAGAGTACTTCTGCAACAGCACTGTCTTTCAAGAAAACAAAGTATCTGTTGTGAAGTCACTTTTAATTCTGTTCTTGGACTGTGGAAATGACTCTCTTTTACCAACAGCTGAGTATAACTCCTATCAAGCATTCAAACTAGTGATTTACAGCACAAAAAGTGTGAACTTAAAACAGGCATTTAGAATTGCTTATTTTATAATCTGCTTTTTGGACATACGAAAAATATGTTTGACTCAGTTGTGCATGATCATTTCTGGGTGCAGATGTGGCTTTCTTTGGCTGCATGTGGAGGGTATAACTTCTTGCTGAGTATAGGGACTAGACCACTGGAAGGTTGTTAAAGTAAATATATTTCAGAACCCCCCAGCCATGACAGGTATAGACATTAATATTAAAAGGTGTGCAGTGTGTCATGTGGGCTTATGTACGCCTAAAATTATTATCAAACAAGGAAAAAATGCTTTCCGGAAACTATGCACAGTGCGGGAAACATACTGCTTCCCAGCTGACAATAAGCACTTTTCCAAAATGTGCAATATAGTGTTTATGTTCACATAAAACTTAAACCATCTCTTGCCATAATGATGTTTGGTTGTTACCAAAAGTTAACGTGATTGTTCTAGAAGCAAAGTTCTTGGACCTCTTCGTTAGTTGCCAAATGACCCTAAGAATCAGAAAACATGACGGGCAGCAACATTTGATAGATCTTTTGAAAAATCTTGTCAAGAGTAAGAGCCAAGGAGTAGAGCACGCAGAAGTGCACAGAAATAGTGTTATGAAATTATCTGCCTTCTGTCCTGAGCAGAGACAGAATAAGTTGTATGGCTTCCTCTTCTCTGGAACAAAGATGGAAACTGTGGGGGAGATAGGTTGACTAAAATGGTCAGAAGATCACTGCACTGGAAGTAAAGAAGAATTAGGGAAAAGAGACAATCTATTTAATACAGAACAATATTTTGCACAGTGGGTCAAAATGTTAATGGTCAACACATTCTTGCTTAGTTGTGTTTGAATTTCAAGTGAGAGAAGGTATAATTGCTCATCTAGAAACATAAATTCAGCCTTATGTATTACTGAGTCCTGCCGGAAAGGTTGCCATGATTGGAGTGTGAAATGCAACAGTCACAGCCTCTTTAAGAAAGATCAAGTGGGCAAAAGTCAAGAGGGAGTACTCAAAAATAACATTTCTTGTTGCTGTGTCAGCAACCTCTTGAAAAACAATGACTATTTAAAGGATTACTGCTAGATTAGCAGAATATGAAGCAAGTAATCAGTATAAAGTTATTTCTAATGTTTGTAGAAGACCATCAGATCACACTAGAACGCAAAGTGGTGAGTTTTGGATGTAGCTATGAAATATACAGGGGAAAATGAAGGTGAATGAAAGAGGACTTCAGTCTGGATTAAATGTATTAGAAATGTCAAGTTCTTGAACAGCAATAACAAAAAAGACTATTGAATGAAGACGTTTATGTTTAAATTAACACAGTTTCTTATTGTGAATTATTTAATAGTATTCGTACATATTCAGACATCTACAGACTGTCTTGATTGTAAAAAGAAACAAGCGAAAAACTGACTGGCCTACTGTCTGACATGTAACGAGAACAAAAATTGAAAAGGAAAAAATTATAACAACTGGGGGAACTCAGAAGGTAGGAACATTTGGAATGTAATAATCGCCTGATGCGATTGGCACTACTCTGGGCAGAGATTTGTCCTAGGCAGCCTCTGGAGATCAGCCCTGCCCACCCACTCAAATTATTCTGTGATTCTAAGATTGTAAGAGAAAGGAGAATAGCAATAAAACATATTTAAATATGTTGGGAACCAATGTAAATCTAAAAGTGCTACTAGTTCGATGTTAGGAGGAAATAGTATTTTCAGTAACAATGTATAAACTGTACAAGCCTTGATTTAATGTTCCTGTACCTTCTGTGTCCTTTGTGTGGGAACGGATGACAGAACAAATGCTGTAAGCTTTTCTGCAAGTGACCTCTGAGGATGATGGTTAGGTATTTTAAAACAAGTTGTTCTAAATAGTTTTCTATTTAATTTTTCTGAAAAATTGATCGAAGAACCTTGTGACTGTCATGAATTTTAATGTCTTGGACTGCTGGAAAACTTCAAAGGAGTTGGAAGGAAGCTAACACTGCACTAGTGAGTTAAAAGACTATGAAGGCTAATCTTAGTTGATATGGGATGAAGTGAGTCCTACAAAGTAGAACGCGTGATTGGGTTTTGGCTAATAATGATGGTGACATTGTGTCACTTGAACTTTATAAACACTTTTTATAACCACTTTAGACTACAAAGAAAAATATTGAGAATAATTTGAAGTGGAAGCTAGACAAAATAAGGCTACAAATAAGGTATACATTTTTAACAGTGAACATGTATAACAGAATAATTTCCTGGATAGTTCATTCAATTCTACCTTACTAAAAGTCAAGAGCAACTAATTTTTTTAAAGTTAAGCTTTAGGTTAAAGAAAATGCAAATTTTTCATCTGGTAGTTGCACAAAGCAAAATTGTAGTGGATATTAGCTGTTCACAATACACAAGATAAAGTAATTGCAAAAAAAAAGGGTAATAAACATGATTAAGTTCTTCGTTCAGGTCTTTCAATATTTTGGTATTATTTTTTGGTTAGAAATCTACAATGAAAAATTGAATGAGGCTGTCCTGGTATTTGAGGACAGTCTGGAGGCAGGCCAACATCTCTCAGAAAGGGAACAATATTTGGCATTTTCAGGAAACAGAATAGTTTTCCTTTTCAACCAGAAAACATGTTGATGTGTATCTGTTTCCTAGGGGAAGATAGTAAGGAAATAGTGTTCCAAATTGCATTAGTTTGCAGGGAGAAGAAGGAATTATATAAATTTATTTTTTTACTTCACCCTTAAATTAAAACAGAAATAATCTTACTAAATGTTTGAACACCGGTTCATTAAATCACATAAAAAAAGGATAGACTCTGTTTTCATCATTAGTAATTTTCTAGCTTTTGTGTTGTGAAAAGTTCATCACAAGACATGAGGTGTCACAGATTCTCTTGCAGCTAATAAAGGCATATGGAAGTACCCTCTCAAAAAATTATCCTTGTGCTTTTCAACTGCATCTGGACCCAGTTGGTTAGGACTCTTAAGAGAATATCTACATTAGCATTTTAGTTCAGATCTGGAGAGTGGTTTTGAAATAAATCCTGCTGTTGTCCCCACTTACCATGCTTTGGTTTTTGCCCTGAAGAGGTGTTGGGAGTGCGTGACCCAGCTTCCACACAGAAGAATCAAAAGACATGTGTGCTCCAGAAACACAAATAACTCTTCTTCATCCAGAAATTTGAGTTTACGCACGGGACCAGTTTACAGCTAATCTGTATGTTGTGGTGGGCACTGGGTCCTCAGCACCAACTGTTGTGCTAGGCAAAGCAACCCTTCTTCCTTAGCTCTGCTTGCTGATGTTTACACAGCCTGACAGAACTGCAAGCATACAGCAGATCCTTGACCCCTTTCTGAGGCAGGAGCAGCAGCAACTACTGTTGAAGAAAGGATGATGCCCTCTGCTATGATCTGTGCCCAGTAAATATTGCTCCTGAGCAGCTGTTGGGCTTCTCTGATATTTTGCTCCTGCATATTTAGAAGCCCAAAGAGTCATCTTGCAACCAGAACCCCAAATATTCACAGGACTCGCCTATGAGACCACACGGGTGCAATTATCACACAGAGCTCATCCTATCGTGTATCCAAGACCTTCCACGCTCTTTCTCTGGGCCTTACAAACATCTACAAAACAGCAGTTTCAATAAAAGCTGAAAATAATTTATTTGCAGAGGCTGAAATCATCACGTCAGAAGAAGCAACTACAGCTTTCAATTTGACATGAAATTAAAAGTTGGGCCAAAATTTTTCATCCCGTGTACATCTTTGTACAGCGCAGTAATTTATGGCTAAGCTAGACCATATCTTTTTATAAAAGACAGCCATTTTTGATTTAAAATGTTCTGCAGAGAATCCGGCGTACCCTTAAGTGAGGTGTTCAATTGATTAATTGCCCTCATTTTTTAAATATTTCCAGTCAGACTTTGCTTAGCTTCAGTCTCCAGTCATTTATCTTTGTGCCTTTGTCTGTCAAGGAGCTGTTTGCCACCGAAAAATCTTTTAATACATAGGTACTTACAAACTTAGCTGCCCTTGGGAAAATAGCTCTGTAAAAGTAGCATATGTTTTCAAAATACTTTTAAAGAAAAGAGACGAGAATTGAGAACATCACTTTGCTTTCAATTCTTTCCAATTTCAGAGGCATAACAAGGAAAAGAAAGGTAACTTTTTTTTTTTGTTGTTTCTATGTAGTGTAGTTGTACTGAGCTTGCAGGAAGAAATGAAGAAGAGGTTTGTGTGGGGTTTTTTTGTGTTGGGTTTTTTGATTTTTGTTTTTTTTTTTCTTTCCCCCCACCAAATTGTGGCCATGAGTTCATATGAAGAAAACACAGAATAGCATTCCTTTTTGTTACCTCAATATTGTCATCATTTTCAGAGAGGTATAACACAATTATTTGTAATTTCTTTAAAATCAGCTATGTCTCAGAAAGTAATTCCTATTGCAGGTGCTACTAGCTAAAGCCTTTTTTCCCCAAATGATAAAACTGGGAGAACATAATAGGAAGCATAGAGGAGCAGACACTGGAAAGGGCTGCCCAGGGAGGTGGTTGAGTCACCTTCCCTTGAGGTGTTAAAGAGACGGGTGGATGAGGTGCTGAGGGACATGGTTTAGTGATTGATAGGAATGGTTGGACTCTATGATCCAGTGGGTCCTTTCCAACCTGGTGATTCTATGATTCTATGAAAGTGGAGCCAGGCTCTCCAGCCTTTGGTGTACAATGGTAGGACAAGAGGTGGGGAACATAAATTGCAGCATGTTTAGATATAAAGAATTTTTTTAATGTTTATTTTAACATGGGAATGATCAGAGACTGGAACAGGTTCCCAGAAAGGTATTTGAATCTGTCCATGCTGATGCTCAGAATTTTGACTGAACATTGCCCTGTGCTGCCTCATCTAGAATACCTGCCTTAAAGCAGGGAGTTGACCTGGATGATCCGCACGGGTCCCTTTCACCCATAATTCCTCTTTGATCTACGAAGTAAAACCTCAAGTGGTTTACACAAGCGTTTCAGTCTTTCTGTCTTTGAGGGAACCTGACAACGCTGTGTCTTCCACCTGGTTGAGAGCGTGTGTGATGCTTGTTGAAAACTGCTGTCTTTGAGATTTGGAGGACAACCCCACAAACAAGTGTTTGGACCAGTGAAGCTCCGTTTCCTTTGAGGCCAGTAGGTCCAAAACATACAGCAAGTCCCCGTTTAACCATATCACCAAGGTAGTCTAAGTAAGTAGCTTTGTGAACATACAACAACAAAACTGTTATTATTAGGTCCCAGATTTGAACTACCCATGTTCTATATTGCTCATTACTAAATCTCAATTTCACAACTTGATCTTTAGATAGACAGTCACATTTGGGTAGATAGTAATGCCTAAAATTAATTCCAGTGGTGGGTTGGTTTGTTTTTTTAATGAGTAAATTGAAGCATAGTGTTTACATTTATTGAAAATTACACAGAAAGACACTAACAATCAGGAAACAAACCTCATTTTTATTCACTTGTAGCTTGTCTCCCAGTTCTCTAGCCATTACAAAATATTGCCTCTATCAGACAAGGCAATGTACAAGCAATGCAAATTAGTAGCTAAGAGAAAAATGGATCTCTTATTCTAGCACAGTGTATTGTGCCACAAAATTTAAACAAGTATTATCCTGTTACCTAATTCATTCCTTCTAATGAAACAAAGGATGTGCCTGTCTTTGTAATTTTTCTATATATATAAACCATGAAATCTGTAACTTTTTAAGTTAGGGAAGCCACGCTGTCAGCCTTCAAATTCAAAATTGTCTCTAAGATTATACTCTTTGATGTGCATCTGATAAAAATAAACTTGTTACGTAAGGTCCTGATTCAGCAAAGAAATTAACTATATGCTTAACTTTTAGGCATATAAGTGAACCCAGTAGTCTTCAGTATTAAGTACATGCATGTCTTAATTCAAAATTATTGAATGCTGAGAGTTATTATTATTGGGAACATAACTGCATTTCGGATCTACTGATCATTAAAAATATGTCTTATGGATTGATTGATTGTTTTGATTGCTTTTTTTTTCAGCAGGGTCAAGTATTTTAGTAGTTATGGACCTATACTAGACTTATTTTAATGAAATTTTCAGCTCCGTAAGTAGTAGTGGTGGTCAGACAATCAAAATGTTTGTTCAAATATGGTTACTTAAAAATCTACACAATTCAACTCTCTTAATTCCTTGACCTCTTTCTTTTCTTTCATGCTCTTTGTCCACAGGCAATTATGAATCATGTTTCAGTTAATTATTGCTAAACTCCTCTCTTCCTCTGATTTTCCCACAGTCGTTTCAAGATTACTGTGACTAAAGCTAAGCCAGTCTTTTTATCTAAATCCTTATCTTTATCCCTTTTACATTATTATTACCAGCATTAATATCTGTCTTGTACATAGTATTTTCTTATTTGTTTGTAGGAGCAAAGCAGTTGTGATTTCTTTGGTTTTTTTTCTTTTCAGTAGTCCCAATTGAAGAAGATCTTAGAAAATCACAATGCTTATTAATTTTTAATATTTTTTCTATACGATGTGGGGTGCAGTTTTTTGTGGTTTAATTTTTGTATGAATCTGCTTGGAGCATTGTAAAAAGAGAAGAAGACTGTATGCTGGTTATACACAAGCCTGTGTGTGTGTCTTTGGGGGATTGCTTTGTATTGCTTTTACACAGAATGGTCTTCCAGCTCTTTGACTAGGGAATATTTTGATTTGAATGGTGATGTCTTTTCATAAATAAACCAGTCAGCATGATAATGCATTTGTGTGGTTTTAAGGTCTGGCAAGTGATTAATGAGTTGAAGTTTTCATACAAATAGTATGAATAGTCATACAAATAGATCGCAGAGTCTGGTTGTAAGACTGTAGCTAGCGGTGTTCCCAAGCATCAGTACTTGGTCCAGTCTTGTATTCATCAATGACCTGAGTGGTGGGATGGAGTGTATCCTCAGCAAGTTTGCTGGTGGTGCAAAAGCAGGAGGAGCAGCTGTTACACCAGAGGGCTGTGCTGCAATCCAGTGAGACCTGGATAGGCTGGAAAGCTGGGTGGAAGAAAACCTAATTACGTTCAACAAAGTCAAGTGCAAGGTTCTACACCTCATGAGGAACAACTCCCTGCACCAATACAGGTCAGGGGTTGACCAGCTGGAAAGAAGCTCTGCGGAGAAGGATCTGGGAGTCCTGGTAGACAACAATTTGATGATGAGCCAGCAGTGTGTTCTCATGGCCGTGAAGGCAAATGGGACCCTAGGGTGCATTAAGAAGACTGTAGCAAACAGATTGAGGGAGGTTATCCTCCCCTGTACTCTACCCTGGTGAGACCACATCTGGAGTATTGTGACCAGTTCTGAGGTCCCCAGTACAAGAAAGACAAGGAACTACTGGAGAGCATCCAGCAAAGGGCCATGAAGATGATCAGGGGACTGGAGCATTTCTCTTATGAGGAGAGACTGAGTTCCGTGTTTTCTGGTAGCAATTTCTGTATTTTGCAGTAGAAGCCAATAAATTCCTTTACAATATCGATTTATATACTTCTGCCCCTTGCAAAGACACAAATTATGACTAAGAGCTGAAAATAATCAACAAATTTTATATTGGATCAATATTTTCAACAGTTACTTTTATCTGCCTCCAAGCAGTATCGCCACATATCTTAGGCTTGATCACTGAGATTGCCTACAGTCCCTGTCCAAACCTGCTTTTTCCCATGTGCCAGAGAAGAGACTGAGCTTGAGGCCTTTTAGAGCAGCTTTTCTTCATCATTTCCACAAGTCTGTACTATTTCTCTTTTCATTAGATTGTTTCAAGTCTATGGTCCAAAGTGCAATGTAAGAATCTCTGTGGAATGGATTGCTTACATTGTGTGGTTGAGGTTTATGGCCAATATTTCCAACTATTTCTGTTCTCTCTACAAACTTAACACTAGTGTTAGCTTCCTATGTTTTTGAACCATTCATTATAATCTAGTTAGAAGTGCTTAATGGGGTAAATCTTCAAGAGTAAGCTGCTGATTGCTTTCTCTACACGAACTGGGATGATAAAAAATTAAATTTAATTTACACAACTCTTTGGTGTATTTATGTTGCAAGTGAGAAGGTTTGTCATCATCAAAGTAATGGTGCTCTGGACAGGTCTCTTAATGAGAGCAGTCAGACCTGTAATAGCAAGGGGCCAGATTCTGACTTGAGAGATTCTGTCCATTCTATGTTCTTGCCAGATAGTGAAATTAGAAATTACTAAGTCAACATAATAAAAAGAGGCAAGAAGGGAAAAGGCACCATTCAGAGCTGTCAGTCTGGCAAATGTGTGCAAAGCACACATACCAATTTGTGCTACAAATGTAGTCTCTTCACTGTTATTTATCTTCCTTGGTGCCTGTTGATTTTTGTGTATGTGATTATAAGAGGAGGAGGAATTACATGCTGAGTTATAGTCCAGTATTATGGGACATAATTTTGGATGAAAAAAGAAAATCTGGTGTATCGTTCTGTGACGGAAGATGAATTGTGAAAGGAAATGCTTGTGATCTTTAAAACAAGTACCTCTTTTTCATACTATAAGTCCATGCTATAGTACATTCTTGAGCTTTTAATGGTTCACAATGTTATTTTTTATCTCTTTAAATCTTTTCAAGCCTTTCTCTAGACCTTGATATCACTGCCTTTCCCATTCTGGATTGTGGTAGGTTTTCAAGTCTGATTTCCCTTGAACTTCAAACACATATATGGGGTCTGTAATAATGGGGTCTAGAATTTCTTCTTTAATATAAAAGAAAGGAAGATGTACTGGCATGTCATACAATGATGTAGAAAGCTTACTACTTTGGAATAAATGTGATGAAATAGATCCTAACTTTATATACATTTTGCTTATCTTCACAAGTGTGAAGACTTGTAAAGACTCAAGATCAGTGAATTTAAAGTAATTAGAGCAGTCTCGGTAGATGAACTGAACACATGGTTCCATAGTTTTAAAAAAGCAAAAGCAAGAAAATATAGAAGAAAGAAGATAAGTTTACTTCTAATTCCAGCACAAGTGGAAATACCAAATTGTCTGTTGTACCTGGTTTGCAGAAACTTTAGGAAGAATAGTTTGAGGACTCGAATGCTACATGTATTAGAATACTCTAAATTTATGAAAATGGTGCTGTAACTATCCGGGAACATTTTTGCTTTTTTTTTCATGTTCTTTCTTCAATCTAATTTCTCGGAGATGGAACAAAGATTTAGAGAACTTGATTAGTATGCAGGGAGTTGATTTATAATCTTACTTACCTCTGACTTAGCAGACAAAACATAATGTGATCCCTTGCTCAGCTACAAAAATTCAGATATGGTTAGGGGGAGACGTCTTTCTACGCACGGGCCAGCTGCAGTTTCCTAGGAGTTGTCAGAGCTTTATTGCTGCTGGAAGTCTTCCAAATGGTATATTCCTGGTGAAGCACAGGTGATTGGAGGTTGGTGTGGGAAGCATTGAATGACCTTCTGTTGCCCAGCTTCAAGAGGAGCTGGGTATAGGGACCATCAGTGCTTGTCTGGGCCTCGCATCCGATGTGTTAGCCCTGTAGGAACTGTTTGCTACCATTCCACTGATGGATAGAGACAAAAATTTGAAATTAGAAAAGGATATTTCTACTTGCTTGTCTGTTCCCAATGCCTATCTTTGATATCTTTTATGACAGCAAAGAAAGTACATTGCTCTTTGTACTCCCTGTGGACAGTATTAGTGGCTTTAATAAATGAAGTTGCAGTATTCTTTCTATTACTTTCTAATGTTTACACATGAAGAAAAAAACCATAGAGACTGCTAATTGTCTTATAGACAAGGACTTCACAAACAGCGTAACTAGATATTTAGCTGAGGTGACGATTGAAATTAGAGGGCCAAGTTACAGTAAGGTCTAGTAAAGAAGGAAATCTTTATTGATATGTATGTTTGAGTGTTTAGTTTCCATTCTTCTGGTTCAAGAAAGCAAAATACAAAACATATACCACAGTTCTTACTGTAAGGCTATTCAAAAAGTTCTCAAAAGAATTAGATCTCTCTGTAAACCCACAGTTTGCTTTTTTAAATTTTAAAATTATTTGGATTTAAATGATTAGATGTTAATCAGTGTAAATAATGTGATGTTTTATAATCAGCCAATTCTGCTTGCCTGGGTCTAACCCAAAGACATTAGAATTTTCATCATATTTGTTTTCAAAAAAGTATTGTGTGAATACTAAAACTAGGTAAATGAAGTCTATAGACAGAGGTGCTTATACAGTTATATATTTTTTTCATGCATGAAAATATTAATATTGATCAAGATTTTTCTCTTTTTCTAATAGTAATCCAATTTGTACCTTGATAAAGTACACTGGTCTTTTTGACTAAGCTGTATTTTCAAGCGATAGGTTAAGTCATTCTAATTCAAATACCTTATTTGTTTTTAGTGCCATAGCTTAATACCTGTGGGGGAAGGTTTCCATTTCTTTTATCAAAGGTACTAAAAGATCCCCTTGATAATCGACAGTTTCTTTCTTTACAAACAAGATAAGCCTTGCTTTTGCTGTCATTCACTTTATTAATCAGCCAAGTCAAGAATATTTTTAACTGAGTGTCAAGTGAGGAATGTTTCATTCATCCTTGTTTCTTAGCAATATTTGGTTATGGTTTGCTTGCTGGAATGCCTTTAATTTCACAGTTGTAAAAAGATTTCTTTTTATGTGTGTATCATTTAGTACCTCAGTGTATTAGAACCGAAATATGCCTACAACCCCACAGCTTTCCTCACAGTAACACACAATACATCTGAAGGATGCCTGCTACTCATTTATGTGTAAAGTACTTAGCTCAATTTCTTCTTACTGCTTAATGAACAGTTGTCTTTGTTGTTAGGCAGTGTTGGTTATTCTCTGGCTGGTGCTGTCAGCAGTGTCAAAATATATTTGCTAGAAAATATTGTAAAATTCTCTCATTGTACCAATAGGATGGCCCAGTATGCAGGATTTTGGAACAAATGCCACTAACTCACACCACTTCTTTTTTTATTTTTTATTGTAAGTAATAAAGCTTTCTGCTTTCTCCTACATGTCATCTCATCACAGGTAACTGTATTCTTTATTATGCAGTTATCTTAACTTGCCCTTAAAAGCCAAGAACTTATTATGCCTTCTTTGCACTTGCAGATTCCAGACAAGAAGATATTTTTGTTCAGAAAAGCACATATTGCTTAACTTGCTGCCCAGAGCACCATAAACATTTGTGATTTGTTTTGTGCTTAAAAATTAAAATGACCTTCTGCATTAGAACTTGGGGCTGAACGCATTCTCATGGCAATGCCACCTTCTACTCCCGTGCACAGCCTGTGAACCATTCAATTCCCCTTACCCACAGCAGATTTCCCAGTAAAGTGAGTAGAAAGTTCTTAAGAAGATGAAACAAATAATGTCTAAATGTGCTGCTGGTATATGGAGTAAATGTCTCAGTGGGGGTGGTTTAGCCTGCAGAAGAGGAGGCTGAGGGGAGACCTCATTGCTCTCTACAACTACCTGAAAGGAGGTTGTAGAGAGGAGGGTGATGGCCTCTTCTCCCAAGTGACAGGGGGACAAGACAAGAGGGAATGGCCTCAAGCTCCGCCAGGGGAGGTTCAGGCTGAACATTAGGAAAAAAATTTTCACAGAAAGGGTCATTGGGCACTGAAACAGGCTGCCCAGGGAGGTGGTTGATTCACCTTCCCTGGAGGGGTTTAAGAGACGGGTGGACGAGGTGCTAAGCGGCATGGTTTAGTGTTTGATAGGAATGGTTGGACTCGATGATCCAGTGGGTCTCTTCCAACCTAGTGATTCTATGAATATCACAAAGAGCTGGAAAGCTAATTCTAGAGCTACTGTTTATTGTCTTTTCTGGCATTATTAGCATTTTCTTTCCAGTTCCTCCTCTGGTTTTCCTTTATTTTTTCCTTCTGTGTTTTATTGCTTTTGAGAACTCCCAGCTGATCCTCGTGTGCTTCGGTTCCAGTTCCTCTCACAAGCACCTTCCAAACCAAGATCGTTGAGGAGTTAATGCTGGCACTTACTATGAGTGAACAACCTGATTAGATTAACCGAGGGTAGGGAAATTCACGTCTCAGACTTTTATTCTCTGCCAACTCAGGAAGACAAAAGAAGATCAAACAGCTCCCAGGTTCTGCCAGGCATAGCAGGGCAATGTATGGCAATGTATAGTTTGGACCATAATGTCTATGCTGGAGACAATGTCGCTGTTTTCTGCCTTTAGAGGATAAGAGTGCTTGCTGTTTGCTGAGGTAGAATTAAATGGAAGAGATGAGGGAATTTCGCAGGTTTGACCTTTTAGATTTTGGGTATGAACAAATAAAGGTAACTAATTATTTCTAGGAGTAAAAGACAGTAACAAGCCTTCTTATCCGCTTTGCAGATGTTCACGAATTCATCCATACCTACAGCTAGCTTCCTGTAGATCAAGAGCTTGTTATTTTGCTTCTGAGTAACATAGGCCTTTGGAGAGAGAACAGAATCATGGTTCTTGGTCTCAAAAGATAAAACCTGACTAAGATGACTTTTCTATTTTCTATCCAGTATGACTGATATAGAAGGAAGGTGATTTTTCCAGCCACAAGTGTGGGTTTTCTCTCAATTTTTTTTTTTTTTTAACCTAGCCTTCCTGATCAAGCTTCCTTTATTTCTATTTCTGAAGGGGTTTGCAGCTGTACTGCTTATGATTAGTTATTTTTGTAAAGCTGTAAGAAAAAGATATTATTGAAGTGTTGATAGAATATGTTTTTATATATATATACACACACACATATGTATGCATATTTACATATGTATGTATTAAAATAATCTGTGTGTATACATCGCCCTGTCCCTTCTCCTCAGAAAAAAGGCTGTCAGGACCAGGGTTTAAAAACTGTGTTTTTCACAGGTGAGTCTCACTGCCACAAAATAGAGGTCAACACCATTAACTTTACTGGCTGACATGTTGGTAACTTGGCTTCAGTTCCCCTCCTTCCCCTGTCAAGTGATGATAATTTTAAGTGTTAGCCAACACGTGGGTGTGGAATAGTTTTCCAGAGGTTTCACGCTGAACGTGTTATTCTCATTCCATTGCCTCACATTGGTAGAATAGAGATATATTGCCCTGCTGAACTTCTGAGATGAATTCTTACTTTTGACTCTTCGCTGTTATCTGTGTCGTGCTGTTGCTTTTTGCCACCTTCCTTTAGTCTCTCCCTCAGTGAAGGAGATAACACAAGTTATTTCTGCCTGTAGCAGTCCCCTTAAAAGGCAAAGTCAGTTTATTGCTTGTTTTTTTTAGTTAGATGTCCTTTATTTGTGCCACAAGGCAGAAGTTCAGAGATGATGAAGATATACAACTTTAGTACAGGCTGCTGCTTTGGCAGGTTGCTAAATGCTACTTGATATCTAACATTGTCTCTTATTTGCTCAGGCTAGTTCGTAAATAATCTCCTGTAGGTTTATCTCCATTTTCTTAGTCAAGAATCTAGTTAGATTTTGATTTAAATGTATTCTCTCTTACTTTAATCTGCATAAATTTTAGAATCACTGGTCCTAAAAAAGTGTTTCTCATTGGAATTCTTCTGGGTATATTTATTTATATATATTACATTTTTACAAGTCAGGATGCTATGTGAGTCATAAAATTTCTCTTCCTACACCTTCTTAATTTCATTTTCGAAAAGTGCCATTGAAATTTGTTGGCAATAATAATTTCTTGCTGACATAGTATTTCATTCTTAGGAGTACTTCTGCAAGTTTGCATCATTTTATAAAAGCTCAACAGACTTTTGCAGGGTTCCTATAAGGTGTTTTCTAATGGTTAGCTTGTTTTGCCTTCAGTACATTTCAGATGAGAAATATTTGTCAAACACAAGACAAATTTCTAGTTAGTTCTCAGTAAGAAAATTACTTTACTTTAGTTACTGTTTAACAAAACATGTCACTGGTTAATCATTGTGAAAGAAGCCTTTCAACCTGCTGTAGGTGTTGCATTAACAGATATCCCTGGTTCTTTGTTAAACAGAAAACATTTCAGTAGAGCTCTCTGCCTGGGACAGTATTTAATTCTTTAAAGTAATTGCTCTTGCCAGTCTTCCCATGCAGCAGTTTAGCATGGAAAGAGGTTATTAACAAAAGGATGCTGCTAATTTCTAATACTTCTAATTTCTTTCTGTAGTCAGGGCAGAGAGCAAGAGACTGCTCTCTAGGGATCAGGATCACCTCCTGAGTTAGGCATTGCCTTCAAGAAGAGTCCTCCATCGACTGCAGAAGGCTAGAGAAACTAAAATAACTTGTGTGACTAGCCTGGATTTCTAACTCATTAGGAAGGCTTATTTATATCAACATTTTGGATTTTTTTTTTCTGTGATATAAATTCACCTTCCATCTGCACGACCTTTTCATCTTTATTTTTTAGCTTTTTAGCTTCTAGTCAAAATATCTGCTCCATGAGTGTCTCTATAAATACAGGAATGTCATCAAAAACTGTTTCCAAATTTGTTTTTGAGAAAAACATAGAGATCATTTGCATGGGAGGCAGTAAAATGTTACATAGCCACTTATTGCATGTTGTTCTTTTTGAAAGGAATTTTCAAGGAGCTTGGTGCTCTTCCTGTCTCACGCGCCCGGTTAATAGTATTTAGTTTAAAACAGCCCCTGAAAGTACCACTTAAAATGAAAGCTGTTCAAAACACACGTAGAACACCTACTTTGTAGACCCATGCTCAGTATTATTTGATAAAGATCAGCCATCACTGACACATAAAACCTGAATTTTCTACAATAAGCTAGAAATGACGTATTCTCAATACAACTAACTAGATTTCCCATACTTGCTTTCACTTGCTCTGTAGAAATACATAACTGTGTGATTATTTTTATTACAATATTTTAGTTCTTGATCATGGAACTTTTTGTTCTTCTGATTCACTTAAAATGATGTCTCTTAAATATAAGCCACAGTTTTATCCTTTGTACCGTGAAGTTGTGTAAGATGTTTTTCTCTTACTGAAATGAATGTACTAAGGTATATATATTTTGAGTTTTTACTCTGTTTTTTCTCCATATCAGAACATATTCTTTAAAAATGTATTAGTTTTATTTTTTTGTTGTTGTTGAAGAACCCAAGGAAATACTTCTCTGTACTTTCAGCAGAAGAGTCCCTTTTTTGTCATCTGTGTGCTGAACCTTTAATATTTGTTTCTAATTTGTAATTGAAAAAGACTGGATTTTCAAGTTGAAAGTTTGTGGGATTTTGTACAACTGCCACTTGTTTTGTTAGTCTGCAATTGGTAGGTTTTGTTTGCTTGAGGTTGTACTCTAAGGTTGGCATGCTGCACTTTTGCTGATGGATGCTTCCATTCTTCTGTCTTTAACAGTTTTATTTTCATCTACCTTTTAAGTCCAGATTTTTCCTGCCAAGTCAAGTTTATTTCTAAAAGCAACCTCACTATATTCAGATTCACTTTTGTCATAAAGCAATTTCATTTCCACTTAATCCACATTGATGTGATTTTGCTGCATTACTTAGTTGCTTACCATAACTCAGGGGCCTAGTGCAGCTGATATTATATAAATGAAAGTGGGTTGTTTCCTGACGATGAACTTCCAAATATCATCGAGTGAGTCACTCAGAAATTTCTAACAGGCCATCAGTTTTTGGAGAGCAGACCAGAGAAACTTATATTGTTGGAACAAGCAGTTGTGATGAAATTAAATGGTTTATGAAACTGGGGGAGCATTACAGGAGTTTGTGTGTAAGGTTTGTCTAGATTTTTTTTTTAATGGTAAACTGGTGATTGAATTTGAGCGAGTATCAGAATGCATGGACCAAAATTAGTAATTTAAGCATTTTATAAATAAGAAAGTTCACTGTCATTTTGAAACTATTTTTGTTTTCATTCTTTTGTTGCATAGCAATGAAATATAAAATGTAAAAAATAAAATAACACTTCTCAGCTAGCCCAAAATAAAATTTTGCAAAGAATTACATGTTTTGTTACTGTACAGTTATCCAGAATTAGGTAATCTTTTATAATTCATCCTTCAAATTCTGTCGCTCCATATAGTTGTTGGTTTCTATCAGCTTACTGTTCACATTAGTGTGAAATGGAGACTTGTCATGTTTCTTGGGGCAAGAGGATGTCACCTCAGTTATTATGGAAAAGAATTATGAGGTAGGAAAATAGTGCCTTTTAGGTTCCAAGATGCAAATGGAAGTATATTTTGAAGAACTCTATTTCTGTCACCATGTAATTACCATGTAACACAAATGAATATGGTTAATAAATGGAATCTCTGTCTTGGTGCTAATCGCAGTGCCGTTAGATTCACAACTGACATCAGTTTGGTCATCTGCTGGGCAGTTATTCACTGACCTTAATGACTCCAACGAATATAACTGGTTCTGTTTTTAAACCTAGAGTGTTGATTCAGTAAAACATATTGAGTTAAAGATATTCTCTTTAGAGTTTTCTTTCACTTAAATAGATAACTCAGAATACGAAACTGTCATGGGTAGATGGAACTCTTAGTCCCTCTGATGTACTTCGTGAACCTGAGGAAAGCTCTTGTTAGATTAAAGCAATCTATAAAACTCACTGAATCTGAACATTATTGCCCAGTGCTGCATTGCAGTTGAAACAAGATCTGATATTTCATTTAGGTGTATCCAGAAGTAGCTGCATGTTTCTCCTGCTTACTGTTACTTTACTGAAGTATCTACAGAATGCTGTGCTGCATATTTTCGGTGTGTTTCCTTATGAACTCTCTTTGAGTCTTTCCATTTTAATCTCTAAAGTCTTGTTGAGGGTATTGATATTGGGAAAATCTACTTCCATTCCTGGGTATCATAGTCATGGTATAATGGAATCATCTCCTCTGCCCTAAAGAAAATGGAAGCACACTTCAGTGTTTTTTATTATCCATTTTTTGGATCCATTTTCTTATGAATTAATGGTTTCAGTTCCTCAAGTTAAGTGTCATACATGACATCATGCCACTTCGTTTTCTTAGGAATTTGTTGAAATGCCTCTTGCTTCCTAAAGAATTTTTGGACGCTTGCCTTTCCCTTTCTCTGGGCATGGAATTTACTTTATCCTATTATCACTGATACTGTGCTTTGACCTGCTTTTGCTTGAATGGCTATACTGACCTTTTTCCATTTGCAAATCTTTCTGCAACACACTTTGTTGGGTTTTTTTGCTTATCTTTCATTCCAAGTGAGTTTGCTACGTGTGGATCAGTTCACCTTCTTCTGAGAGTGAACGTAATTAAGCACCACGTAGAATAATTTCAGTCAGTGCATACTGTGTCATACATACTACTTACGTCAGTTTAATTCTGCGAATTTATAGCTGCTGAGTGATCAAATTTACAGTATTTTCTAGAATGTAATATGTAATTCTAATTTCCTTTTTTTTTTTTAAGAAATGCAAACAGAACAAAAATTCACCAAAAAACCTAAAGATTACCTGGGCCAGGTGAGAATATCTAGAACCAGATTTTGGAAATCCATCATTAAAATGATGATGTTTTAAAAGGTGTCATTAAGCTCTAACCTTCTGTACCATCCAGGCACTGTTATTGAAGTACATGGAGGGGAGCCGTGGCCAGACTCCCACAGTATAGGAATCTAGTACATTTGTTGTGCTTATTTTTTTAATGATTTCAATTAATAGTGAATAGGAATGGGGAGGTAGAAGATATTTAGACTATACATTTGGTCAGATGAAGATTATTCCTTTCATGTTAGAGATAGCCTTTTATGCCTCACATGAGGAGATACAACAAACAGCAGGAAATATGAAATACAAGGGTGATATACCAGACGTTTGCATTGTCTATAGATAATGAATAAAAACTGTTGACAACACTTCCATTTTCTATTGCAGCTGGTTTTTTAAGGGTTTATTTATAAGGAGCTTTCTGTCCCATTTGGCTGACAAATACTGACGTCTGAATCTTGATGCAGTTGGCATCTTCTCCTCTTACTAAATCATTCATGAATGTTGCACTACTTTTAGTCTCTTTATTCTGTCAATGACTTTGTGGTAAAAATAGAAAGAGAGCGTTTTGATTTTGGTGATTTGATGCATTCATAGTTCATGCAGACCATTAGCTTTTGTAAATGTGTAAGTTGTGGACCCTAATTTTACTGTCTTCGAGCTTTTAATCTTATGGTAGTGTTTTTTCTTTTTTCTTAAAGCAATAAACGTTTTTGTACTGAATGTAATCAATGTTTCATACAAAACAGGAGTAGTTAATTTGGAAAGGGTCTTCAAAAGGAAAGGAGGATTATTAGCTAAAAGCACAAGCAATTAAAAGAAATAGTATTATTCTACTTAGAGGAAAAAAATAAGATAATATATGATAATGTTAAACACTATAGGGAACTAAGAAAAACAAGAACTGACTTCCAAATCCTTAAGTGACCTCAATTTTTGTAATTAAGAGAAAATCAATTTGTGTTTATAACTAGCTTCAAGACATGTGCTGTGTAAAAGCTACTGACCTAAAAGTTGGGAAAAATCAGAAGAAAATTTGATGCTACACACAAGCCTGTTGTGGTCCACAAACGTTTCTGCAGAGCTAGCGAAGGAAATAAAACACGGGGAGTATGGTAGTGCCTGTATCTTTATTTAAAAAAAAAAGAAGCGGGGGGGAAGGGGAAGGTGGCTAAAAAGAAAAGAGTTTTATTAGGAGCAATAAATCTGTGATCTTCCATAACTTGAATCAGGCTGAGCCACTGATGAAAAAACCCTCATTTATATCAAACATTTCTGATATTCAAGAAACCCTTTGGGGCCTTGAAAAGCTCAGTGACAAATATGACACATCTTCTACTTAGACTTTTTTTTTTTGGAGAGGTTTGCTGCACTACTGGGACTTTGTATTGAAACTGTGCAAAAATTGCAACAATCTTAAAAAATTGTTCTAGGTTCTTTTAGCAGGTGTTGTCTTAAAGTTACTTGATAAATATAAGTAAATAACGACAATAACAGGTAGATATCTACCAAATCACTTCATAGTGTGACAATATGTAAAGTTTAGTGAGGTCAGTTAGCTTTTAGATATCAAAAATATTTTGTCTTTTTCCATTGTCAAACTACTTATCTTTTTCTGGTGTGTAAAATTGTAGATTGCTTTCTTTTTTAAATCTGTGTTCAGTGCTAAATGAGTTCAAAATGCAAGTCAAGAAATAAAAAAATGCTTACGTAGCAGGAAAACCAGAATTTAGATTAGGTTACTCTTGAAGAACAGGCAGCTGCTCCTTAGTGATTTTTCTTTTTATAGAACTGAAAGAGAAGAGATGAGCAAACTCCAGTGGAAAAACCTTAATTTGAATGGTATGAGAGCGTCTTTCACAGCAGAGGAAGTAAATTGTTATGTGAACTGTGTTTATTTTACTCCCATTTATTTGATGAGAACTTGCCCTTCATTTGGAATTCTGTAAAGAATTACTGCAAGGACTTATCTCCTATGGAAAAGACTGTAATAAGTGACAGTAGTCACTTATTTATAAGTCCAAAGGATCTGATCCACTTAGGGCAGTGGAAAGGCTCAACTTGCGTTTGGATTAGGCCTTTGCACAGGAACTGGGAGTAGGAGGCTCGTGTTATCGCGTGCTTCTGAAATGAACTTAGATAACCACAGGGATGTAGCTGCAAGGTAAGAGCACTGTTGTCTTCTGGAAAAACTTCTCTCTCCAGTTTTCTTTTGTCCAGGTTGAGGGACTGTCTCTCATAGCTATAAGGAATCTTATGCTATAAAATGATGTCCTGGAAAAAAAACCCAACAAAGTTCTGCCAAGATTTTACTTCAACTGTTTGATGTTGGATATTACGATTGTATGTTTGGGGGTTTTTTAATCTATGGGAGTGTAAAAGCTGGGGAGAAGGGCCATATAAGCAATTGTCTTTTATATTTCACCTTTTATTTTTTTCTATTCTTTTTTAACTTGCACATTTGAAAGATCAGGTCTCTAAATATATACCGGTAGGGTTCATCTGAAGAACTATTGTCATTTTCTCACTTTGCCTCTGTTTCTTTTCCACTTTATTTCTTACCATCTTCTCCACTACAATTTATATTTTCATAACTCCTTTGCAAACTCATTTCTCTCTCTCACAGGTTTCTTTAGTGTCACATTGTGGGAATAATTCCATTACGTTGATAATGTTTTTGCACCCTTTTGCTGTCCTTACTTTGATTCTACCATCTCATTTTTGGATTATGCAAAATAGAACTTGAAACAGTCAGTGTTCTAAGCAAGGTGACATAATGGATGTTGCTGTTGTAAGGACGTCCTCTGTTTTGTGCTATGGTCTTCTAGAAATTCTTAATATTCTGTTTGGCTACCATTGAACATTAACATGATGTCTGCAGAGGCCCACCTCTCATAACCGCATGATGATTAGTGTTTTAGAGTGCAACTATCTATACACATAATTAGACCTGCAGGTTTCTTTGGTTTTACTATATGGATATGGGTTTGCATGCACAAATACTATTGATGTATGGATATACTACACTTAACGTGTCCACCTTAAGCTTGTTCATCTGCCAGCAGAACATAAAAATAATTTTGGCACAATTTCATGTCTTAGGCGGACAGAGAAATCTGCAGGGATTACTTATCATTTTCACAAATTCTTGAGAGACCTGGAAATACTGAGATGAAAGCATTTTCAGTGTAGTTTGTTATATGAAATGTTGCATTTTTAATCTGTTAGCAAATTAGGTAGAAGAAAAACCCCAAATCTGAGAAGATCTCTTGCAGTGAAAGGCAGTTACTAGCACAGATGCTCTCACCTGTTACAGTCATAACTCTGAAGGTGGCAGCTGAAAACTATGTGTAACTTTGAATACAAGTGTTAATAACAACTGAGACAGTAAAATGTAATTATTGCATGTTATTACATTATCACCTGTGCAACTGAGAGATGTAGACTGAATGTTTTGCCACATTCAATTATAGGAAGATAAAAGTAGCACTGCAGAACAAAGTCATTTAAATGAGAATTTAAATCACTGCAACTTAAGTAGCAGTTGTAAAGTCATCCCACATCCTAGCCAACAAAGACATCTTTCAAGGCCAGCAAAGTGCGTTTTTTTCAGGACTTAAGTCACCAACCTGATAATTTGGATGTTTTCTTAAGAGTTTGGTCTGTCAGCCATGTGTATGATTCCTTAATGCTACTTGAGAAGTGGTAGTCATCAGAAAACTATCTTCCCACCATGTTACCAATACTATTCCTTTACATTCATCTCGATGCTTGTGATGGTCTCCATCCTCTTATCCAGTCTTTAACCAGTACTCCAACCAGTATAGGAAACTGCATCTACCTACTCAGTTTGATACATTTTTCATTACAGCCCTGCAGGAATGATTTGCAGCACCTTCTGTTTTAAGATATATGCTATAAAGCAGTGACATGGTCAATTGACTTCTGTTCTAGAAAATAAATCAGTGAACAGTGATGGTTGATCACTCTTTTTTTTGGTAAGGATTTATTCTATACCAGTGTTAAAACTTCTACCTTTACCTCATTGAAGTACCCACTAATCCTGTGATTGTTGTTTCTGTGACCAAGCAGCCACTAGCATCACAGGAGGTTAAGAGGTTTAAAGGCTCAAAAGTGGGAATTTAAAAGTTGCTTAGACCTCCAAAATTTTAGCCACATGTCAGATGATGTTTGCTGTGTTACATATCTTTGACTAAATTGATCTCTGATAAAATAAACGATCAGTTGGAGTAAATTAACTTAAAACACCACCTGGAAAGTCTTTATGGGCAAGGAAATCCACGCATTTCTATTATCACCATTTATACTTTCCTCTTGTATAATACAAGCTACTAAATCCAGTAATTCTCAGAACACATTTATATCTTCCATTTTAAGAATGTACATACTTCTCGCCTATTGATTTACAAATTGAGAACAATTAACTAATTAGCCATTTCTTTGGTATGAGCATGGAAATTTTGAGTATGTTGTAGGGTTACCTCCCGACTGCTACAGTCACTTTTGTGAGATTCTTGGACTAGCTGAGGCTGGAAGGCACATCTGTAGATTCTCTAGTCCAACCCATCTGCTCAAGCAGGGCCACAGAGAGCTAGTTGCCTAAGACCATGTCCAGATGGCTTTTGAATATCTCCAACAGCGGAGACTCTACAAGCTCTCTGCATAGCCTGTGCCAGTGCTCTATCACCCTCATAATTAAAAAAGGTGTTTACTGATGTTCAGGCAGCACTTGCTGTGTTTCTGTCGGTGTGAGTGCCCCTTGTCCTGTCACTGGGCACCATTGAGAACAGTCCGTCTCTCTCTTCTTAGTTCCTTCGCATCAGGTATTTGTACATGTTGATAAGATCCCCCCTCAGACTTCTCTTCTCCAGGTTAAACAGTCACAGCTCTCTTGGTTTTTCCTCACAGGAGAGGTGCTCCAGTCCCCTGACTGTCTTTGTTGCCCTTTGCTGGACTCATTGCCCAAAGTCCGTATCTGTCTTGCAGCCCACTTTCTTCAGAAATGTTAATACATTTTCACTCTTTTATTTGACATTTAAGTGGCATGTTTTAATGAGTCAGATTGCCATTTCCTTATTACAAGCACAATTCGAGGACCTGGTAGTTGTATTTTGATACCGACTCATCCACAAAGTTGGAATCGCCTTTCTGTGATTCTGCAAATGCACATCAAGTAAAATGGAAAAATACTGGTCTTAAAATTGGAACTTCATGTCAGCTGAGCCACAGCAATCCAGACTTGAAACTCAAAGTGTCTTTTATTTACTGTAAAAAAAGAAATTGGATGGCTGCACCCAATTAATATTAACTGAAAAACAAGACTGTCCTATTTAAGACTAGGCAGCAGTGCTTTATTTTGTCAGAGGATACCAGCTTCCTTTACCTGAAGAAATTCTTTTTGAATCCCTCCCACTCTCTTCTGTGACCCAGAAAACAGCACCCATCTCTCACACCAACAGCCCCAACAATACCTCTCACTTCTGATTCCTACTGTTAGTGCTGATTTATATCATGTAGCTGAGTATTGCTGCCTGGGTCCAATGCAGCCTCCTTCAGCTGTAAGTTTTTCTTTTGTGTTTAACACTCAATAAAATGATTCAAAATAAAATCAAAGCAATCAATTTTTTTTTCAATACCGTTTATTTGAAAAATGAGTACAATTTTACGTGTTTCAGAGAAGAATAAAGGAAAACCCTAAATATAAACAATGCAATCCCCTAAATTTCAGACCATAATATGTCACCAGCTGGAGTGAATTAAAAAAAAAAAAAAAAAATCTTCATCTACAGCCTGGGTTTGAGTTTCTTCCATCATCTTCTGATGATCGGATTCTGGTATTTTTCAGATCATTTAATTTCTTGTTTTTTTAAAATATATTTTGCCTTTTTAAATTTGTGTCTTACATACTGTTCCAATTGATGAACATAAAATGAATGCTGAAAGGAAAACCCTATTTAGGAAATGTATGTCTTGTTCTCAGGTGGAATATTGAATACAATCTCACACATTGAATATAGAAATGTTATTAATTGGGGGGTAGTTTTTGAACAGAGAATAGCGATAGAAACTTAAAATGCATCAATATTTATCTTGTGCTACATCCTCCCTTTAGAAATTAAATAAAATCTTAATTTTGACCTTCAGGAAGAATAATCCAGATGTAGCTGATGGAACTTTGAAGTACACTTCACAGTGAATATTCTCTTACTAACATGGAATAATTTGGAAGATTCTCTCTTTAAACACTAGGTTATTATTTTGGCTTTGTGAAACTTCCTTCTCTCAGTTAATAGAGTTAGACTGTTTCTTTATTAATATGTCTAGTTCTTTCTTCTTATTTACAACCTTTGTGACAGTGTCCCAGAGAATAATTTATTCTGACCGGTTGTCAACAGGGTGATACTGTAAGTAGTGATATAAAATAAGATGGAAACAGTTTTCAGATGCTGTCTTAGCTTAAGAGATAGGTGCATGGTATTCTTTTTTGTTTCTGCAAAGAAATGGCTAGTCTTGTAACTGCTTCAAGTCTTACAGTCATCCAACCCAACCTATACAGCCTGGTTCTTCCAGAAGAGTGGTAACTATTCAGAGGGCTTGGACTCAGAAACCGATCTGAGTGGAAAGTCATTTTATGACAAAATTATCTTCTCAGAAAATGCTGTAACTTTTCTGAGCATCCCTGCAACCTATATGATATGTCTGGAACAGCTGCCAGGTGGAAGGATCTTCCAAAACCTCAAGTAGTTTATCTTAAGCATCATTGGATCTGTAATCCACTACTGAAAGCAGAAGAACTACAAATGTTGTAGTGCTCATAATAGGTGCTGAATTTTTTATGTCTCCTTAATAACTAAGCAACTTCATTCTAGCTCTGGTGACTCTGTATTTTACAAAAATGTTTTAGCTCAGGAAGAAAAGGCAAATGTAATTGCAGCATCACTACAAATAGAGAGCGAGATCAGAGTATAGAGCTTTCAACGTCAGCTACTCTTAAGCACAGAAGGCTAAAGAAAAAAAAAATCTGGATTTAACTAAATGAAGTATTAAAGACAGAAGTAAAATTGATGAATAAAAAATGGCATAATAGTAAGTTCACCGGTAGAGCTGAGAAATATTTTATGACCACTGTTTCTGTCTCCTAAGATATGAGAGACAGACCATCTAGAATACTGTAACTGTAGGTTGCATACAGTTCTCTTTGGATGTTCCCCTGGAGACCTGCCTACCGCATTTTAATTTGATGCTGCTGTCTCTCCCACACTAGCTGTGTCATGGCAGCTCATCTTTCTGGTCAATGAGATCAGAGATCTCCCCAGTCATGGGTTCCAAAGAGGCATGGTTGCTGCTCTTTTTCTGGGTCTTGTGGTTTTGGTTTTTTTTAATTTTATTTTAAATTTTTTTTGTTGTTTTTTCTTATGTCTATGATCTTGCCTGTCCTGCTGTTCCTTCTTCTTGGTGCAGGACAAAGAGAGGATACAAAACTTGATGACTTCGCTCTGCATCTTTCTGAATTCCTTCAACTCTTTTTAAGACACAATCTGACCTCGACACCTCACAGGTCCAAAACTCTTAGGAATATTGTGACTAAGCTAATTCTGGAGCAGAGAATGGTAGAGCTGTTTGGTGGCTGTGTCGGCATGCAGCATTCCCTACAAATAATTTCCTAGTGAGAGGCTGGCTAAATTAGCTCAGTATCTCACTGGGATGGTTTCAGTGTGCCGGGGACCAGAGCTAGAACTGCTGCACTTTGCCTGTTCAAAATGAGTTCACAGTTCTTAGTTCTGTGCTCTTGTGCATGTTGCCCACACTTAGAGTAATGAGGTGTATCAATTAGGTTATACCTCCTGGCTTTCTGCATCTGAGAGTGGCTATTTTCCACACAAACATGCACATGAAGCAAATTTAAATCTGTGTTAACAGTGGGTTTGTGGCATGGAGTATAAATCTGAGTCCTTGCCCAGGTTTATTTGGTTTTCAATCCAATCACATTATATTCCACTATCACTTTTCACAGTTTATGTTTCTTCTAGCATCACAGCCACTATATATTGGTGTCATTCTTAAGTCTGAAATATAGATGTGTTTCCAAGTCACAAAATAACACTGCAATGCAATAACTATAGTAAAGCTTTTATAGTTTTTTACAATGTATGTATTGGCATCCCTTAATTGCTTTAAAAGCAAGGGAGGAGTTTAATGGAAACTAGATTTTTCAATATAAGCTTAAAAATAGTCTGTTCAGACAGAAAAGAGTTTTGGCATCCTTTGCAATATATCAGTTTTCAGACATGAGTGTCTGCAGTGCAACATGGAATAATACATTTTGCCATTTATTAGTGTTTGTATCTTTATATCTTATAATCCTACTGTGTTATATGTAGCGGTAAAATGGATGCTGGGCAAACATGAGTCCACTAAGTTCCGTAAAGGTAGCTAATGCAATGTTTTTCTTTTCCTCTTATTGTGGTGGAAAGCATCTCTACATAGGCCAGAAGAGAGTAACTGTTCCCTCCCTTGCCTCATCTCCCATAATCTTCCAGTAATGAATCTGTCTACCTTCTCAGAGCAATTGCTTCTTATAAATATTTTCATTGCAGTGAAGGAAAAGCAAGTAGCAGTTTCTTCTTGGCTGTTCTTGCCTCGGAAGTCAAAGACTCCCTCTCTCTTTATCACATGCCATTTGATTTGGAGAACTTACAAGGTATGCTTTATGTGTGCACTTAAAAGTTCATGATTTTCTGAGGTGGTTTTCTACCCCTAAAGTAACTTAAAGTCAGAATCAGGAAGGTAGATATCTATTTAAATGACTATTCGTAGTAGTCTTGTCTAAACCTACTAGTGGATTTTAGTCTTGTGAGTACACACTTAAAGATGATGTGCAGTCCTTCAGAAAAAGAGAACATAGAGTTGAGACGTTTCCTTCTATATTGAATGAAATACTTTTAAGAATTGCATTTATTTTAGCTGGTTCAGAAAAGATTTTGAAAATAATTCAACTTCTGCAGCTGAAGAGTTCGCCTGGTCCTCTACTCAGTGTCATTATGACCAAGAATGTCATGTCTTCTCTAAGTGAGTTTAAAAATCCTCTGCATTTTCCCTGTGAAAAGTAAGTATGAGTACAGTGGTGTAAGTTACACCATAATATTTGTTTAGTCAATGTACCTTTTAAGAGGTGATTCCTTTGTGGCCTTATAAATGCATACAAAGGAAGATATTAAGTAAGGTGCTTTGAAATATCATGAAAAATACAAGTGTCTAGAAAGTAAAAATAGCAAATAAAGAATGAGATGCAGAATCACAGAATGGGAGGGGTTATCAATTAAGCAGTAAGATCAGCTTGGGAATAATGATTTTTAAAGTCCTTATCATGATAGATACGTTTGGGCATTTCAAAAATAACACTTGAATAGCAACGGTATACAGCGATGCCCTCATCATTTTTCTGTTTACATGTCAAAATCTGTTGCAGTGAGCAAAACCTGGTCATGGATGGCCTTGAAAAACAAGAAGGGGTTATTATGAAGAAAGAGCTTGGGTGGCGGAAGGAAAAGGGGAAAATAAACGCATTCAAACCAGCTCTTTACCACAACTGACAAACAGTTTGTCAATAAACGACAAGCATAAAGACCTCTTTCAACTTCTGTTTATTAGCTTCCAGACGTTTTCTGACCTATCAGATACTGTTACAAATCAAAGGCGTAATTAATTCTACTGCTCAGTTAAAACCTTGTGCCTACAAGAGAGATTTCAATACACTTTTTGTGGGTATAACACCATTCCTGTGATGCAAATTGCAAAAGTGGGCCCTGAGTGAAAGCTATACTGTAAAAATGAGAGATATCATTTGCCAAACCTAATGTTTATGATCAAAAATGAGTTAAAAATAATTGTTGCATAATTAACCAGTATTCAGAATTCTTCTAGGTAGAAAGAAAATGTGCACATTGAGGTGGGATAATGTTTGGGTAGAAGTTATTTAGAAAAGGAATAAATAAACCCCCAAAAGCTCTTTGTTGGTTTTTCATTTTGGTTAAATGTTTTTTGTTTTGTTTTGGTTGTTTGAACAAATCTAAATTTCACATTTTAAAGTGTAGTTTGGATTTACTGCACCCTAAGTGACTACCAACTGGCTATTCCATGATGTGCATTAAAAGCGATGAGGAGCACACCAGCAGCCTGCCTAACGCAACTGTTAGTTACTTATTGATACAGGTTTGTAGGTTGAGTGCCCAAAACTACTTAGCATGTCTCCTCCTCTTCTGCATAAAGAGAAAAGAGGGATCTATAGTTTTCCCCTTCTCAGACATCAGCAATACAAAAGGCACCCACACTAGTAGATCATTTCACATGTGCAATCTGACTGGTTCAGTATGTCGATAAAATGCATAGAAGCCTTGTGCATTGACTTTTTCGCTAATATGAATCTTACTTTAAAGGGCTATGATGCATGGGGATTTGCATGTCTTTTTTTTTTTATTTAATTTTACCATAGCATTTATATTAAAACAAAACAGAAATGGTTTGAATGTTGAAGTGTCGATAGAATAATCATATTTTGAAAACGGGAAAGACAGTAGCCACAAGCATAGTCTTGGTAAAGTAAAGATGTTAAGACGAAGGTTATCACACCAAGCATTTTGTTATCTCTTGCTGTTTGACATATATTAGTTTATATTCACATGTCTCTAGAATTACTGCTTTGCACCCAATTAATGATAGTAATTAAACTTTGAACAGAATATTACTTGAAGATCTGAGCTCTTGCTGTAACAGCTTGCCTTTTTTTTTCACCTTTTTATTCTCTAAGGAAGATCACCTATAGATTTTGTTGCACCATCTTTCAAGCTGTTATTAAAAGCGTTTCCTCTAAGAGGAGATGATGTAGATCTGTAGAGCAGTGAGTGAGAGGCAGCACTGTTTGCCCTGTGCTCTTAAAACTGTGGGAGGAGGTCTGCCATTTGCTTGTCCTACCTGGGGAAAGAGCTGTTCTCCAGATACCTCATCCAGCAACACCCTGCTTGACTGAGAAGGAAGAGGAGGGTTCTGGCTGGCTCCGATGAATTAATTGTTTCTTTCTTTATCAAAGGTGTCAGTGTATACAGGTTACAAGGGTGCATTTTTCAGGGAATTCACGTTATTTTCTAATCTATTTTCTCCTCACTGTGGAAGCAGAAGGGAGCAGAAGCAGCTGCTCTATTTGTTGCAACTTATTATTATTAATCTTCAGTCAAGGTCTCAGTATTTCTGAAGTAGTTTTCAAATCCACTGCAGTGAAAATGCAAGTCTCCTGAAGATGTACTCTGCCTAAGTCCATACTTACATATTTAAATTTTGCCATTTTGTGTGAAGTTATTTGTTTGCCATGATTGGTTTTTTCTATATGTAATTTCAATATAAATCCATTAGTACTTTAATCCTGTAGACATAAGTTAATATTCTATTATGATGTTATGAAATCCAGTTTAAAAGATCATACTTTGTTCACTTTGTTTTCTCATCCATCATCAGTGCCCTTGCTTATGTCATGAAGGATGTGCAATATGACTAGACACTTACTGGAAAACAAGTACATGCTTTGGTGGGCTTTTTCAGTCTTGTCAGGGGTAGATGTCACAGGCAGGAGAGACTCCATTGGTGCACTGAGTGCCTAGACATGATGAGGCGTAAAGTGTTGACTTTCAGTGCTCAGTGTTATTGTATTTTTAGTGATCAGAGATTGGTGTTTACAAAGTATTTGCATTGCTGGACTCTGCGTTATGTGGATGTATCTATATATAGTTTCTGCAGACATTTATTTTTCTTCACCAGTAGCTAATGACAACACACAGAAGGATCTGTCTCTGAGAAATATCAGAAGCAATATGTGCCCCATATGCATCAAGCTTGCAGGCTAAAGCAAAGCTTTTAGCGTGACTTTAGCAGTCATTTTGGCAGAAAAAAATGCCTAAATTGTGAAATGCTTGGATGTTAAATAGATCCTGTTAGAGAGTTTTATGCCAAAGAATATGAGGTCGTGAGAAATGTGGTGTGTTGTGAAGTAACATATATTTTGTTGTTACTTGGTGAAAATACCAAGTACATTGCAGGCGTTAAGGAAATAGAAGCAGGAAAGCCTTTCCCCTAAGAAAAATGGAGCTTGGTGTTTATGGACGGTGTAATTCCTCAGCCCTAATTGACAGACGGTGTTACTTTTGTCCACTAGTTTTAGAGAGAATTCTAAAAGCAAACAGAAAAGCAAACAGGAGCAAAAAGGTGGATAAGGGAAATAAAAAACCCCAACACTCTTAACTCCTACAGAAGCATCCAGAAAAAGCCCTGACTGTACTTGAGTGGACTATTTCTATGCATATGTGTTTAATTATTTTGTATACATTTATACAAGTATCATCTTTGGTTTTGCTATTTTTAATTAAAAATCTGGTTACATTTACTATTGCCTGACGTGACATAACATCCTATGCAGTCCTGATGGCAACTCAGTAGGCGACCACAGACACTGCGGTAACGCAAATGCCAAATCACGCCTGCAGGCAGATGGAAAAGTAAAACATGCATGTTAATTCCAAACCACTTAAAAAATAACTTCTCTTACACTATCAGAAAAACATATTAAAAAAAAAATCTGTCTTTTTACACATTTAGATAAATACATTGTGTAAGACCAGTTAGATTGGGTAATGTATTTGAACAAATATGCAGTGATTAGGATATTTCATTGAGAGTATCTGCTGTGACTACCAATCATATTAAGACCATGTTGATAGCAGTCTTTCTTATTGTTTAACAAGAAATTCAGATGTGAAAAATATGGAAGCTGAAGAAGGACATATTGACAGAATCTTTTTTCTTTTAACCTACTATATATATTCAGCTAAAGAGTAACCAGTTATTGCTCACTAGACACTTTAAGACTGAGGGCAGTTAGCATCTGCTCTTACTATTATCCTCATGTCATGTTTCAGTTATACCAAATTTTTCAATATCTTAAAACAAACAAGTGAAAAAACCCCACAAACCTGCTGTTCTGCTTCTGACCACAGGGAATGTGCCTGAGCTTTGCGGAGATGCAGAAGTGCCTTCTGTATAATCAGATAACTGTCATTGGTCATTCTCATCAATTTGGGACTTGTCCATCAGAACAGTTTTTCATACTTCAGTGTTGTTTGTCATCATCAACTTGTTTCGTTTGTATATAATTTTAATAGAAACTAACTAGGCTTCTAAATCTTGCTTCATACAATGTCAAAATGATTGTGCTTAGAAATAGAAGTGATAAAAATACAAATCTTCATGCATCTGTCATTTAGATTTTTAAAATAATATTTGACTTGCTCTCTGCATTCAGTTTATATAACAAGAACAATTGCAAAAATATAGGTTACACAATATAAGTAAGTGGAAAAGTTGGAGAAGTACGGGTTTTTCGTGGTACTATTTCAGCAAGTATAGAGTGGAATCAGTTGAAATGTTTTCTTATCCAACTTTTTATTCATATTTAGCATGTTTGTTTCTATTCATTTAACAGTTTCTCATATTAATTTTTTTAACTTTTAAAGATACCACAAAGCTTACTTTCAGCTCAAAGAATGGGCTTATGGGCATTTGTATGGGATATTAATTAGGGCATAGGAATAAAATAAAATTTTCCAACTAGGTAAGTAATCAGCCTGAACTTACAAGCGTAGGCTTGAAAAATAGAGCTGGTCACAGGATTCATATGGTCATAAAAAGCTAAGATTTTTCTGGTGTCTGGGCACTTTAGTTACTGATTCATTTTGCAAGCCATGTGGACTATATACAGTGGAATATTCATTCTTTAGTAAAATTTAATTTTATTTCTATATTTAGCAAATAATCACAATTTAGAAAAAGAACTAGAAATTATTATCTTGTCAGTATGGCAATCCTGATTCAAAAGGACTCTAAGTTAAAGAAATTACATCTACATAATTACTGGCAGAGTTCTTTTACTGATAATTTTTAAAATCTTTTCACAGTAGTGATTGTGCAACCTGCTTTCTCCAATGCTTGGCTAGCAGACTTTTTTATTGTTGTTGTTGGAACTAACCCAAATCTTTCTTGCTGAAATTTGAACACCTATTTTCTTTCTTTCTAAAAAAGTGTAAAGATTATTCTGACTGTCTTTATGAAAGAGGCCGCTTATGTTCCTAAACACTTCTCTTAGATCCTCTGTTTCTTAACAAGGTTAAACAACTTTTCCCTAAAGCTGTTGTTTTCTGAACCTCTGGTCATTTCTCATGCTCATCTCTGGACACCTTCTTTGGTTTGCAGCCTACTTGAAGTGTCATTCCCAAAACTGGACCAATGGTCTGCTCTGAAAACCCTCTCATTTCCCACTTTATGTTTGTGCAGGTGATTATTTCTGCCTGCAAACGTGATAGCTTGCCCATATTTATATCGAATTCCTGATTTATTTGCAAGCTGTTTCTTCAAATTGTCAAGATTTTGTTTATTAATTCTAATTTTGATATTTAATTTGCTCACAGACCACCTCTACCTTCTGCTATCTGCTGATTTAATAAGCCTGTTCACAGGATATTGATGAGTTAAAGCAATAATCTCATATTCAGACAAATACAAGAGCAGAACAGCAGGGACATAAAAATAAATAGAAATCTCTAGCAGAATTTCCATCTACTGATATCTCATGGCTGTGCTCAGGAATTCAGCACAGCCTCACTGTCCCTCTGAGTTAGCTTTGCTTACTGCTGGGTGGCCACTGGGGATTTTTCTCTGGTTTGCCTATTTCTCTTACAAGAAATGGATTCTGGAATTTGAAGCATTTGAAAACGGGAACAGAAATGCCAGTGGATAACAAAAAACACCTTAGCTTTTGAAGAAACATTAAAGAATGTCCTTAAGGGTTCCAGAAATGAACAAATCCATGAGATTTTTCAGCTTTGTTGTTCTATATTCAGCTAGTAAGTACAATTTAATTCATTAAAGGCTACCTGAATTTTGACTCTCATTACCGTCCTAGAGGAAACAACATAATAAAGCTGAAAGAATTAGCTCAGCTCTTTGACCAATGGGAGAAGTGCAAGGGGAAATATGATAATGGGATAAGCACGCAGTCCCAGTAAAGTCTGTGTCCACGACTGAGCATGACACTTGAAGGTTACTTGCTCAAAGGTGAGCGAAGAGAATGATTATTAATCCAGAAAACTTGGCCCACAGAGAAAGGCCAGAAGAAATCAAGCTTTTCAAGGAGGGGTAGGAAGGATGAATGGAAGCAAGCTTCGAACATGAAGGAGGTAACTGCCAGGAGTAGGAGAGTAAAGGCAACATCTTTCCTCCATTGCAGTGAAAAAGATTCAGCTTAGACTTCAGGAACAACTTTACAACTTTATTAAGTGTTTGTCAAATTATCTAAGGAAGTAGAGCAGTCTGTCTGACAGAAGAGCTTAGGTCCCTTCCAGCTGCTATAGGTTTCTCTTGACGTGGTTTGTGGTACACCATCCTTACATAGCTGATTTCATTCCCAGTTTCTTTCCTGCTGTTGCCTCAGTTAATAGGAAGTCTGCGACCACTGACTAATGTTCTTCAAAAATTAATTTTTCTGATTATTTCCCAAGCAATTTCTGCTTTGTACCAAGTTCCCATTTACAGCAAGGAAATACAATCAAATCCCTTTTGGAAAAACAATAGGTTCTTTACTCAATCTTCACCCTTTTTATAGCATTTGAAAAAACAGCTAGTATTCTCCTTATATTATCTTGGTTATTTGTCTCGTTCAGTGGGTATAGACCTCTTCCTTCAATGGGTGGAAATTTTCTCCTTTCCTCTTAGACATACTTTTTCAGGTGATATTATCTGTAGCTTTTATACTGACAGTCGGAACACATGCATCTCTATTTAGATCTGTTTTAAGTCTATTAAGTCACAATCTCTATGGGTCTTTCCAGCAGTACCTGAGACACAAAATGGACAAAAATAAATGTAAAGTGTAATTTAGTGATATTAGAAATGTCAGTTAACTTTTTTTTGTTTTCTTAAGCAAGTGGTGTATTGTATGTTCCTCCCAAACTCCTCTTAGGCACAGAAGACCATTGCAGTGGCAAAGACTGAAATCCTCTAGAGGAAGATGAATTAGTGTACGTTCTGTTGAGTACTTATAAACCTATGATTTTCCTCAGTCTGCTTAATCACCCCATGAATTCATGGTTCTAGTTTCAAAATCACAACCAACTGCTGTGGAAATACCTGCCACAAATCAAATGAAGGGTCAGTGGCCAAAACTCTTTCTCTCCCCTCAGCACAACTAGTTAACTGATAAACTCTTCCGAGGCAACAGAAACCCACTTAGCACATCAAACAACTTGTCACAACAATTTTATGGATTAAGTGTGGAATAGTGTGTGGGTGTCTAATGTTGCATGTAGGAAGGCTTTGAGCATCTAAGCCAAAAGCTGTAGAAGCTGGATTGCCATGGAGTATCTACATGCAGTTGGCTGACATATACCTACGACTTAAAGTTCTGCCAGCCAGCACCAACACTTCTGTTGCACACGTGACCAAGCTGCTGTAATCTGAGTAGCATCACACCTGGCTCCTGCTTAAACCTGGCTTTTTGCATAAATCTCCTGGCAGCAATGACCAGAAATGTAGTAGCTTCTACAGTTTCTTCCAGATTCTAAAAAGAGGAGGAGATTGGGGCAAGAAAGAAGGCATGAATGCCTTGCATGGCTTGTGATGACCTTTTTCTGTGTGGTGCAGTGCAAGTAGGGTGCCCTCCCTTGGTGTAAGTGTGGTCTTGTGGTTATGGTTGTATCTTGGATGGTGGGAAAGGAAGTTAGGAACACTTGGAATTAAAGAGGGGCATGCATTCTGGAAACCCTAGCCACTGGGCTTTTACACAGAGGATAGACCATCTTGACAGAAAGGCAGAGTTTCATACCTACTTTTCTTCTTGACGTCTTTCTCTGGCTACTGACAGTTACACAAATTAATGCCCTGAGGTGTCTGACTCTTCTCACATGCTGCTTGCTGGAAGCCAAAGACCATGTATGTGTTCTGTGTCATATATCTGCCCAACAGGCTTAGGAGCTGCTGGTCTGAAGGCATCCATGTCTGTTATTCTTGGGTCTCTGAACTCATGGTAATGCTTCTGAGGACACTGCAAAGGAGGAGAAGTGGTGAATGGCTCCTGACCAGGGTCTTCTGCTTTGCTGTGATTTCCAGCTGTCCTGGCAGAGTCTTGAGGACTTTTAGAATTACTTTGAAATGATCGAAATGAAATTTGTGCTTGAATCTGAAAGATACACCAGTGGATGTAGCATTTAGGGGAGATGTGAAGAAAGTAGGTTTTTCTTCTGCCAGCCTTGCAGGATTCAGTCTGTTGGTTCGGTGAGCTCACAAATAGGGTAACCATTTATGGAGGGATGTTCTTTTAATTTTAAGATAACTCTCTGAGCTCTAAGTAACCTGTTTAGGAAGATAAGGGTTAACTTGCAATGCAATTTCACTATTTAACCAATGGAGGAAAAAACATGTGTTTTGTTTTTTTTTTTTTAAAGAAGGGATATTTTATTCAAATGTAGACATGAGGTTTGTAATATGGTGACTGCAGGAAAGCCATGAATCCACATTCACACTAACTTATTAATTAGGACCTTATTCTTAGTAAGTGATTAACAAACTTAGTTGAGTCCTCACCCACAAGCTAGTTAGTGGTTGCATATCATCAGATCCTCATTTATACACAAACTCACTGATTTTCAGCCCTAGCTTGTCAGCTGCCCCTGGCCCTGGAGAGCTGGACTGAACAGAGCTGTCAGCCCTCAGGATTCAATTGTAACACTTGTGATATTTGGTGTTTTACTTAATGCCTGGGTTCCTGCATTGTTATTGTTATGCAAGAATCTCCATCTTCACTATGAAATGAAATTCTTGCTTTCTTTTTCACTCCTAAATGAGTAGACCAAGCTTAAACTATGAGCCGTGTGGAGGAGGAGGTGGGGCAGAGAATGCCACTGTGATTTCTTTTTTATCTTATTTAATTGAGGAAGAGAACAAGTAGATTTTGTAATCTATCTTCAAGAGACAGTTTTTCTTTGTTTAAACCCCTTCTGAATTGCATTAGGAAATGCTTCAGTGGCATTATGCTGCATCAGTGCCATGCTCCGTACCTCCATTCATGGGGGAGGGGAGATTACCTCTATGATAAATTCATTGGTAACTTCTGTTGTTGTAGCTTGGCATTTCAAAACGACCTGCACACAACTGGTTTGTCAGATCCTGGTCCATGTACCTTACAGTGATTTTTTTCTCCTGTTGTGAGTAATGAGAAAAGATAGTCTCTTCTCAGGCTAACTGCCTTTTGAAGGAATACTTTAAAAAAAAAATTCTGTCACTGTAATAGGGCATCAAATAAATTCACAATGCATGCTTTTTTTGCTTAGAAGGGCTGCTACCAGTTATGGTCAGTTGTTTCTCTAACTGATGAGACCTCAGGAAAGTATTGACAGCCTTTAAGCTATGTGGACTCACAGGGCAGTAGCCCTCTGATTCTTCAGCTGTGATGTAGCATAAAATTCTCAATAGCATATTTTACATATGAAATATTGTCTGTGGGATGCTTCTACTGATATTTAAACCTTATAAACTATTCAGCCATTGTGCTGTTATAGCATGTAGGTCTAGAGTGGTTGTCATTATCTTCAAGTGTAAAGCAAGCCAGTTCTTTCACTGTACTATTCGTATTTCCATTCTGGTGTGTCTGAATGTCTGCATCATTGTACTACGCAAGTGCATTTTTTGTACTTAAAAATAGACTCAATAACCATCTTCCTCTTCTGCCTTTCATTTTCCAACTGCAGTAGCAGCTACATTTCCTGTCTCAATAGCACTTACGAAGCAATTAGGCAAATTTTGGACAGATCTTGCCACTGAATGCTAGACAGATTTCTCGTTATCCTCACGAGGACTTGTGTGTGTGTGAAAGCTAACAGATTATACCCTAATGGCCTGGTTCTTTTCCTGCCCCTGCAAGAAGCACTCTTCTCATTTTACACACACGCCATTTGATTTGGTGCCACAAAATGAAATTAATGGATCCTCTAATTGGTCATTTGTAATTAATTAGTATCAAAAATTATTCATCTTTGTCACTGTTGTACCTTCTGTTGTCTTCAGTGCCTACTGCACATGATTAGACCCCTGACGGAAATTATTAAGACACAAATTAGAAAGACTTATAAAAAGTAACATAAAAAGATTAAAAAAAAATGCCTCCAATTATAAAAATCTTCAGTATTTCTGTAAAATCTCACTGTTTCAACTAAATTGAAGGAGGAAATAACTATTTTTTATCAGGTAAAATTACCAAATCTTACTGAGCACCATGAGTAAGCTAAATATTCTGTAAGTTTCCTTTTGAAAGATAAATATAAAAGAGCACATCAAGTCACACCGATCCATTGATGTATTTATGTCCCATAGTAAATAACAAAAACAACAAAAAATCAGAATATTCCCCAAATAGAACATTACTTAGACCATCCCAATAAATTATGCTTTGTTCACAATAGCAATGAATATCGATATGTTTGTCCAACACACCTCAACATTTCCTGTTATTCCTCCTCCCCTCTGCTCACACATCTCCTTTAAAACTCTTGGGAGTCAGAAGCATGCTATATGCAGATTTACTGCCCTCCTTTTTGTGAAGCATTTCTAGCCTGTATCTGTTACCTTCTCACAAAGACCCCCTAAGCTATAATTTTATTGGCTGTTCAGCTACTTGGGGGAAGTTAGATATCCTTTTGTCAAAGCTGTCACGTTTTTTATAAGTGAAGAGAACTGTCTTGCGCAGTTCCAGAGGGGAGAAATACACTTTTGAAAGGAGCAATAAAAATGACCAGGAAGGACTCGTGGTACAAAATTGTGCATTTTGAAACCGATAAGAAAAAAAATGAGCACAGATTTGAGGTCTGAGCCATTTATAACTGTAGACTGCCAGTGTGATGTGTATGCAAAAGGTAATCCAGTTGTCTTATGGCAAGGGTTTCTTGATCGGAAGAGGAAACAATTAGTACCATAGTACAAGATATTGATAATACTTCATTAAATCATTAGAATATTCTGCAAAAATCTGCCCAAAATGTTCGCATAATTTAAACGGGAACAGCCCAAAACAAGTGAATAAGCTAACGGAAGATGTATTTCTGAGGAAGAGATTAAAAATGTCATAACTCATTTACTGAAATGATGATGAGAGAGTACATGAATATTTTCAACTAGCTTTGAGGCTTGTTATCAAGGAGGAAGAGTAATTCTTTCCGTTGAAAGAGCAAATGGGTGTATAACGGTCATGAAGTACTTAGAAAGTCTTATAAAAGTTTCTAAGCATCCAGAGAGTAAAGCTCTAGGGCAACCTGCATCAAAGGAGGTGATGGAGGCAGAGAGGTAGAGGATGTTTAACGACTGCTTGTAGGCTGCATTACTATGCTTACGTAGGGCAAGTGTGAGAAACTGTAGAGAGTTTGCGGTGAAACAGCTAGGCTTAGGATGAGTCATTGAGTGTCTTACTGGTTGATAAACCCAAGAGGGGTAAGAGGTTTTGAGCTCTGTTGGTTGTAGCAATTTGGGCAATTATTAACTGAATGTCACGTAAATAATCCAATTACTTAAGGTTTTGTGCTAGGTGCCCTCAAGGAAGATTTTCAGCCTCTGAGATGAACAACTTGGCTTTTTTCTGCTTGTTCATTTGTTTCTTACCTTACTTTTAAGCATTGGAAACTGGCTACAGAAAGAGATGGAGAGCAGGGCAAGGCATTCTGGTATTTCTATTAGTAGGCCATGCCCTGTGCCTGACTACTTGTCCTGTCTTCTTACTGAATGTTATTTCTAACTAGTTTTCTGGCTGAGAGCTCTTTACTTTGGGCAAATCTGTGCATAAGACTCATCTAAGAGCCAGCAGGTGGAGTGGGGACCATGACTCTCAGGGCCTGTGTGCCTGCCATGCTAGAAACTGGAGCAAGTGTGGGTATGTACGCAGTGTAGGGCCACTAGCAAACATCAAGCTAGACTAGCCAGTGAGCAGCATGAGAGTCCTGAGAGCCAGGAATTGAAGCAGGTTGGCTGCTGGAGGCACCAGGAAGCCAAAACCAGCTACAGAAGAGACTTGGGGGCAGCTGGGTGACAGCATGTCCCACATGTATGTGTTTGTGCCTGAGGCACCTGGAGACCAGAGAACCAAAGGGAAAGTTACTGGATAGGCTGAATGGTCTACGACTGGAGAGACCTGTAGCGTGCTTCTGTGTGCCTGAGCACCAGCAGCTGGATTGTGGGGCTGTGGGTCTCAGGGGCTCTTGTGTCCAGGTGAATCATAGAACCATAGAATAACCAGGTTGGAAAAGCCCTACCAGATCATCGAGTCCAACCATTCCTATCAAAGGTGCCAGCAGCTGGGAAGACTTTGGTGTCCAGGGACAGCTACTGGACAGACTGAGTTCAGTTCTGGGCCCCTCACCACAAGAAGGATGTTGAGGCTCTGGAGCAAGTCCAGAGAAGAGCAATGAAGCTGGTGAGGGGGCTGGAGAACAGGCCTTATGAGGAGCAGCTGAGAGAGCTGGGGGTGTTTAGCCTGGAGAAGAGGAGGCTGAGGGGAGACCTCATTGCTCTCTCCAACTACCTGAAAGGAGGTTGTGGAGAGGAGGGTGCTGGCCTCTTCTCCCAAGTGACAGGGGACAGGACAAGAGGGAATGGCCTCAAGCTCCACCAGGGGAGGTTTAGGCTGAACATTAGGAAAAAACTTTTCACAGAAAGGGTCATTGGGCACTGGCAGAGGCTGCCCAGGGAGGTGGTTGAGTCCCCTTCCCTGGAGGTGTTTAAGGGACGGGTGGACGAGGTGCTAAGGGACATGGTTTAGTGTTTGATAGGAATGGTTGGACTTGATGATTTGATGGGTCTTTTCCAACCTGGTGATTCTATGATTCTATGAGTTTCTAAGCCCAACTATTGGAGAAGTCCATGTTGAGTGTGTGTATATATATTTTTTTTTTTTTTTCCATTAAAGCACTTTCATCCTGATCAGCCAGGGATGGAAACAGGAAGAGGCTATTGGTGTTGTCTGTATTTGTGTGAGCACTGTGTTTTTTGTCTGTGTTCGTACATGTAACTGGCCACAAACACTTATGGGCATATGTACGCATGTGCTCATATGCATATATTCCCTATGGGAAATACCTGTTTAGCCTTGCTCCTAGCTAGACCTGGGGCCACAGAGCTGTGGCAGCCTTGCCTTTGTTGGGCCTCTGGATTCAGCAACTCTGACAAAGATTGTTAAGAGTTTCACAGAATAAATTACCTGTTTCTATGCAGGTCAAGGGCATTGGCAGTGTTTCTCATCTTTCTATGCTCTTGTTTTGTGGCACATCACTGTTATCTTGGTGGGGGGCTCTCTACAAGTTTTCAGTTTAATGAAGTGTATAGGGAATATTTTGTGAGTTTGAGTTATTTGAGCATGTTTTCAATGTTCTGCTTACTACGTAGTATCCTGCGTTTGCTAAAATGGGATTTAATGATCAAGGTCTAATTTTGTATTGCAGGAGGGAGATTATACTGACTATAGGTCACCAACAGAAAATGGTTGCTATTTAAGTCAAAAAAAGATGATCCTACTGGTTTAGCATGATTTGCCCTTTATATTTATGAAGGAGTCAGCTGTGAAATAGAAAGAAGCTTGAAAACAGTATCTGTTATGCAGTAAAATTGTACTTCAACATCTGTACAAAATTTTATGAGCCAAAATTATCTTTAGACATGTTTTTTTATAAGAAACTTTAAAGAATTAATGTTAAGATTGCTTATTGCGATGCATAGTATATAAGGATCAAATCAAGCTGAATCAAAGAATTGTACAAGCTAATGTTAAAATGTTTTCAAAACAAAATGAGGAAATTAAAGGTAATACACTTTTTCTATTAAGAAGAGTTGAAATGAAAAATTTCACAGGTTTTTTTTTTTTCAGAGAATTTTGTCTTCTGCCAATAATAAGATTAAAAATTTGCAACAACTCTTCTGTGGAATTTGCACATATGGTGAAACTTGGAGTTAAGGAAGGATTTGGCAGTATTTTTCCCTGCTCTGTAGTACAGAATCATAGAATACCACGCTGGAAGGGACCTCAAGGGTCATCTGATCCAACTGTTCTTGGCAAAAGCACGGTCTAGACAAGATGGCCCAGCATCCTGTCCAGCTGAATCTTAAAGGTGTCCAGTGTTGGGGAATCCACCACATCTCTGGGGAGATTATTCCAGTAGCTGATTGTTTTCATGGTGAAAAATTTTTCTCTTCTGTCCAATTGGAATCTTCTGAGGAGTAACTTGTACCCATTGCCCTTCATTTCCATTTGACTTCTTGTGAAAAGGGCGTCTCCATATTCTTTGTATCCACCCTTTAATTACTGGAACATGGTAATAAGGTCTCCTCTAAGCCTTCTTTTCCTAAGGCTGAACAAACTCAGGTCTCTCACCCTTCCCTCATACAGTAGGCTTCCTAGTCCTTTGATTATCTTTGTGGTCCTTCTCTGACCCTTCTCCAGCCAATTCACATCTTTTTTTGTATAGTAGGGACCAAAACCAAACAAAGTATTGCAGGTGAGGCCTGACAAGTGCTGAGTTGTGTGGGATAGTGCCTTCTTTATCTCTGCTTGTGCTGCCTTTATTGATGCAACCCAGCATCCCATTGGCTTTCTTTGCTGCAGCACCACATATTGAGCTTGTTGTCCTCTAAGACCCCTAGGTCCCTTTCCACAGAGCTGCTTTCCAGTTGGGTTGATCACAGCCTGTGCTGCATCCCTGGATTGTGTTTTCCCAGTTGCAAGACCTTACACTCGTCCTTGTTGAAGTTCATAGAGTTCTTGTTAGCTCACTCTTCCAGCCTATCCAAGTCTTCCTGCAGGGTGTCTCTCCTTTAGAAAGTGTCTGCTTTCCCATTCAGATTGATATCATCAGCAAACTTGATCCCATGATCTATGTCACTTACGAAGATATTAAACAGCGTTGAGCCCAATATCAGTCCCTGGGGGACTCCTCTTGTGACAGGTTGCCAGTTTGAAAAGGAGCTATTGACCACCACCCTCAGGGTGCAGCCTGTTCCCCACCCACCACACAGATCACTTGCTTAGTCCATAATGCATCAATTTCTCTAGGAGAAGGCAGTGAGAAATGGTATCAAATAGCTTTGGAGAAATCCAGGTAGACAATGTCCACCACTCACCCCAGATCAAACAAGCAGGTTATTTTGTTGTAGGTTATCACATTTGCCAAGCACAATTTGCCCTTGGTGAATTAGTGCTATCTTTTCCCAATCACATGCTTTGTTTACCTTGAGATAATCCCAGGAAGATTTGTTCCATAACTTTCCCAGGGACTGAAGTAGGACTGATGGTTTATAATATCTTGGATCCTCCTTTAAAGCCGTTCTTGTAGATTGGGGTGACATTGACCTTCCTCCAGACTTCTGGGATGACCCCTGATCTCCATGACTTCTCAATGATTATGGAGAGTGGCCTCACAACGAGGTCAGCCAGCTCTCCTATCCTTGAGTGGATATTGTTAGGGCCCGTCTGTTTGTAAGGGTTGAGCTCCTGTAATGGTTCTTGTACAAATTCTTCCTGCGCTGATGGTGGGTCTGTGTTTCCATCCATCTGGGGTTTTATTTCCAAGGCCTGAGACCCAACAGCTGGCAAAAAGAGAGGTGAATAAGAATAATGTTAAAATACACTTCTATATTACAGGATTCGGGGTTTGAATTACAGTATATGTTCTCTATTATGTTGATTTTGAGAATTACTTCACTGTAATATTTCCTTGAACATCTCTTTATAAAGGTATAAGGGAGCAAATCCACAGTTTGTTTAAAGGACATTGAGCATTTTCCTTTCTATTTTTAATTCAGATTTTTTTTTAAAAAAAATACACACAGATATCTACACTAATAATGACAGTGATGTCTGAATTAAAATTTTCTACTCAGACTCTCAGCTGCACTAAACAGTTTTGTCAGTATTCAGAAGCAGAGCCTCTTTCTCTGTTCTCGGCATCCTGTGTTCTCGGCGGTGTAGCTTTCAGTATTTTCACGTTGTTCAAAATCTGTGTGACTTCATTAGCATAGTGCTGAGCCTGAGCTAATATACCCTGCTGGGGGACTTAGCTGCAGCACAGAGCTCTGGCAGAAAATCTCCTGATATTGTAAGAATTACTTGTTCAACTCTGTACATGTTATTGACACAGCAGCAGTGTTTTGAAGCACTGACTAATGCTTCCACAGCTGTAGGTACTATCAGGCACTTGGTTATTATTAGGAAAGTTGCCAGCATATTAGCAATGTTTGTATGCAGTTACTATAGCCAAAGGTACTCTTTGTTGTTGGGCACCGATGTTAGAAATGTTCTTAAAATGTCTTAAATCTCCCATTACTGTAGCCCCAGCTGACTGCGGAAGCTAATAGCATTGGCAAAAAGCTCCTTAAAAATTATAAGCAACACCCATATGCCAGCATTTGTTGCTAAGTGAAATAAATTGTTAGTAGCACCGCCAAGTTGCTGGAGCTGCTTGTAACAGCTGTGAACCCCAAAGCAGGTGATTAATGTCAGCTCAAAGCGTTGCCGGCTGCTTGATGGAGCTTGTAACACCCAGGAACTCTGAACTGCAGGATGCCTGATGGCTGCAAGCTTTGCTGACTTCCTAGCAATGTATGTAACAGCTCTAAACCCTGAAATACGGGATTAGCAACATCTTCTCTTTTGTCCATCTTTGCTTGGCTCTGGTGAAATGTTGTTACTAAGATAAAACTTGAGGAATTTTAGAATATCCATGTAGTCATTTTTTTTCTGGTAAATCAGCTGACAAGCTTCATTATGTGAAAATATTACATTTGTTTTTTGCAATTTACAGCTGCATTTTCAAGAATGAAGGGGGATGGATTCTCAGTGTTCCATACTCTGTTGCCAGGGGATGGGGACAGGCTTTTACTGAACCACTTATAAAATTCTTATCCTGGGAGCAGTTCCATGCTATTTCCTATCTCTGTGTAATTGAAAGCAGCCTGAGGATTAGAGATTTAGCTTCCAACTAAGAATTGCCAGAGTAGCAGCATTGTGCCAGCAGCTTCCACACTCTGCTTGTTGTCTGTGTGTAAATCTGCTGTGAGTATAGGGAGAGCTAGTAATAAAATATAAATCTTTAAAGACATCTCTCTCGATGCATATAAAAGGTCAGTGTATAGACCAGTTGTCCTACAGTACTTTATGTCATGTTGCTGTATAGGAGTTGAGTTCCAAGGCATGCAAATTATGATAACATCTTCAGCATTATCATTGAGATTCACAAAACTACTGATTAATCTAGGATTGTAACAGGCCAAAACCCAGTATTTACCCATGGATATCAACTTGTTGGTAGTAGAAAGAATATTTCCACTGTGTCTTTTAGGATTATGTTTACTGGCCCTTACGCAATTAAGCAACTGTACTCAGATCTTGAAATCCTTACTTTGTCATTAAATGTAAATACTGTTTAGTGTGATAATGAGCGCGCTGCTTCTCAGATAAGCAGTTATTCTACATGTTCTGGGGTTAAGATCATGTTGGTCATGACTTCTCGTGAACTTTTACCAAGCCAGTAGCTTAATCACTGCCTTTTCTGTGCAAGAACTAGGCAGCATAAAATGAGACATGAAAGAAACAAATTCAGAACAAACTAGAAAAGATGGTTCCCCATGTAAAATATGGTTAAGCTGTGTATATTTTTTTTTGTGGGTTATTTTGCGTGCTAAAAACTACAACTTCAACAAGCAGCTAAACTAGAAAAAATCATGGAAGGAAAAGAACCCACAAGGAATGGTAAACGTGAAGAAATAAGAAAGATACAAAGAAATGTATGAGCCACAAATTTCTGGAGGCTGGGAGTTTCGTTTGAGAACATCTTTAACAGTGGCTTATTGCAGATCCTTAAGAGAGAGCAGGCACAGAGGTGAAGAAAACAGCGGTGTAGATCTTTGCTGTGGCCTGGTGTTGCTATTCCCCTGATATGTTATTAAGCTTTTTTGAATCAAAGTGTGTAGCTCAGGCGCCGTGGACTCCAGCATAGGTGTTTATTATCCTTTGTGAACAACCCGATTTATTCAAATCTCAAATTTGTGTGGATTTTTCTCATTCATGTCCTTAGATTGTCCATTCTCAAGCTTCATGAAGAGGAGTGGAGCAATAAAAAATTCATGGATGATTATCTTAGGTGAAATCTAAAGCTACTCTTATCTGCAGTTCTTAGATGGATGGCAGATTTTCAGTGCAGAAGCAATGAGATAACTGCATTTGTGGGATTTGGGAATTTGCATTTACGAAATAACATACTGGAATTATGTGACTCAAGTAACATGTCTCTTTTCAGCGAAGGCCATCTAAATAATGAGACAGTAAGCTGGCTACCTGAGCCTGGAATACTACACAGTAACTGCATATAAAGGACTGAGGTTGAACACTGTTAGTTCAGATTTAGTAAAGATATTTTCTGTAGAACTGTGTATGAATAATAGGGCCGGGGGCATCATTTGTATGGAATAATGTGTTTGCTCTACTATAACTTTGTTGGCAAAGAGAAAAATAGAGGAATGTACTAAACATATTATTCTGCTTTAGAGCTTTAACTCACAAATGCACCTTAGTGGGTTTTAAAAGTCATCTTTATGGCTTTGAGTCCACGTATTTTATTTTCTGTTTTAATTTTCTTTTAATTAAAATTATTTTGAAACTAAGACAAGCATGGAAATAAAATGCTCTTGGAGGCACTTAGAAACATATTATTTAGTATTCAGGCTACAGGAGTTGATACTGGGGCCGGTACTACTTACCATCTTCATTAATGAATCATATGATAGGGCAGAGCAGATTTGCAGGTGTAACAAAAATAGTGGGATTGAATAATATACCAGAGGGTTGTGCTGTCATTCAGTGATGTATCAACAGGCTGGAGATCTTGGCCAGCAAGAATCTCCGAAAGCAAAGGGAAATGCCAAGTCTCAGCCTAGGGGAAGAAGAAACATCGTGTATTTGGCTGAAAAGCAGCTTTGCAGTAAAGGCCCTGGGGCTTCTCGTGGACAGCTACTGGAACATGAGCCAGCGATGTGCCTTTGTGGCACAGGCGACCAGAAGCAGCTGAGTTGCACTAGGGAGAGTGTTATCACTATGTCAAAGGCAGTGCTTGAGTCTTCTCTTCTGCTCAGCCGTTGCTAGAGCGCATCTGAAATTTTGCGTCCTGGTCTGAGCTCCCTAGAACAAGAGAGACATGGACATACTGGAGCAAGTCTGGCAAGGGGCCACTGTGCCAATAAAGCAGTTGGACCTTCTGTCATATGAGGAGAACCTGAGGGAGTTGGAATAATTTAGCCTGAAAAAGAGAAGCTCAGGGAAGACCTTATATTGTATAAAATTCCATTTAATAAGAATAAGACGATGTTTTGGCATTATGCACAACTTCATTACCATGAATCAATGACAGCAAACAAGTGCTTACACACTTGCAACAGTTTGTAGTTATAAATCCCAGTCACACCCAACAGCAGCACCTTGCACGTGCCACTAGCACCAGGTTGGGATGGAAGCTGCGAGGGTTAGAGGTGTCATGGGGGCTGCCTGCCTCACCTGTGTCAACACATGGGGCTGCCCTCTGTTGTCTGCTGACCCGTAGTCATTTGAAGCTGTGGGACAGGGGGTAGGGAGAGGGATCACTGCAAGAGGAAAGGGAGGGGCAGATCAGTTGGAGCAGGCACCGCTTTCTCCAGCACTTTGAGTTGTTGATCTCTTTGTTCTGGTTTCACCTTTCTACCCTACCTTCTCTGGGAACAGCTCCCATTTTCTGCCTGTTTTGAGCAGCTAAGGAGGAGGCCAGTTGAGGTTACGTCACCGATAGAGGGATGACTGTTTTCTGCCTTTGTATGGTGGGTCTCAAGAGGGAGGCAAATGACCTGCATTACAGGATGAAGAGAAGAGGTAGGAAGATTGTGGAATGCGTGTCTGTTCCCAGCCTCCCACCCTTCTCCCTCTCCTCACCTAAACTGGCCTCTCACTCTTTGACAGCTGCTGTGAAACAGTGCTGGACCTTCTCAGAACAGGCACCCAGAAGCCCAGAAATGCATGGAAGCTGTAACATTCCTTTTGGGGATGTTGCCCTCCCCTGCCACCTCCCAACCACCTTTCTTCCAGGCACCACACTGAATCGAGTCCTGCAGGCTCAGAACTTGAATAGATGTGTGATTGTACTGGCAGTGAAAGATAGAGGTTGTCAACATACATATTGATCTTTCTGTGTAGCTTATGAGTTCTCAATAACATCAATAACTAATGGCATAAAAGTCTCTGAATTATTATGTACTCCATATGAATTCAGAAAAAAAATCCTTTCCATCAACAATGGGGCATTCCATTTCCATTTGATTGATGACTTGAAAGTAGATATTGTGTTAACACAAAAGAACTTGAAACAACCACAATTTGAACAATATCCTGACACCATCAACATATTTTATAGCCAGAGTAGGGAAGGATAGTATAATACTTCCATATATTTTTCTTTTCTGGATCCACTGATTCCAGACAGACGTTTCCAGACCGTATGTTTTGAGGCTTTACTCCATTTTGCATGTTTGGTCGTGGCTCCTACTGTCTCCAGGGAAACTTCCTATGTATGGTGCAGCATTTTGTGCAAAGGACAGTGAGAAAGCCTTCTACCCATCTGCCTTTCTTTCATCTTTAGCTGGCTCTCATAGCAGGATAATTGTGCTCAACTTCCCAAATCAACATTGATTCAGTTTGGCTGCAGTATCTGTCCAGTATCCTCTTTCCCTCAGTTTTGCCAAACTGCTTCTGCAAAGCATAGAAAGGAGCAGGTTATACATTCATAGTCCCTTCTCTGTGATTTAGTTGTTTAAAGCACGTTTCCTTTTACGTTTCTGCTATGTTACACTTACCTTTTGATAAAGCACAACATGCAGAAGACAGATATCAGAGAGTAAGTGCTTAGCTATGGCTCTTGGTGAGAACTCTAGTGGGATTTACCAGCACTTGGGATATAGCAGAAGCATGACATGTTGGTCTAATCCAACAGGTGATAGTGGTGGAAGTTCAGCAGCAGACTTTGGTTGAGCTTGTATGTAGCACAGGTCTGCCTGAAGCCTTTGCAAGCAAAAAAAAACCGCTTAAAAGGAGAAGATGCAAGTATATGGGCATTCCTTTTGTTTGGCTACTGCTTGAGGTTTAGGGTAAATGAGCTTGCTGGTCATGGATGTTTTATGGGGATGACATATAATGACTTAATGACATATAATGACATAATGCTTAGTGACACTGCAAAAAATCACTGGATCAGATGGCAAGTCGTATTCAACAAAGTAGGCAGCTGCTCCAGAAGTTGCTTTGGGCTGTTTATGTAGAAATGGAAGTATTACACTATGATGAATGATGTGGTAAGGACAGGGCTAAGACTGCTTTGAGACATCTGACTTGAGTCTTCCAAGTGTTTTTAGGGCTGAGATAAATTACGCTGAAAATTCAGTTACCTTAAACTTTAGCACTACAGTAAGACTTTTTCCAGAAAGTTAAGATATAGATCCACTTGAACATTTTGTTACATCTATATTTATCTTTTAATATGATTTTTGAAGAATTAGGGCACCAGCAGTTTTGCTAATCATTTAGTTTAAACTTTTAAAGAGGTCAGATACCTAAATATCTTCACGGATTAAGAGGCTGAAGTGTCTTTTAGGTGCCTCACTACTTCTTCACACACTTAAATAACTATATAGATCTGATAATTTTTATAGGATTCGTTCAGCCAAGTGCAGTGTAGGTGGCTGCATCTGATACAGTCACTGTAGTCTCCCATTAGTGCCTACAGCAGTGAGAAGCAGATACTTCTAGGGAGTGATTCATCTCACCTTAATGTTTATCCCAGGCAAGTCAATATAAGTTACACTGTACCAACATAAATCACATCAAACCTGAAGCTTTACACTGTTGTAAATATACAGGGAGACAAAATTCTTCATGTAGACTTAAAGAAAATGTTAGAAAGCACATGCTTTTCTTCTACTAACTCTTCTGTGAGGTCCAAGTGACACAGGTTCCTTAGTAGCTATGGACGTCTGAAGTCCCTTGAATGAACACCTGGACACGCAATCGTGCATCTGGTTAGATGCTTGTAGTTGTGTATATCAGCCCAAGTACTGACAAAGCCAGGCTTTCAGGAGATTATAAATAAAGCCAGAATTCCTCCTGTTCACTGCGTCTGTCCAATGTGTCTGTCCATGTCGTGTTTTGGTCTGTTCATCTCCTTTTTTTATTCCCCCTACAGAGTGCCTTTCTTTTTCTGTGCTCTGAACAGAACCTCTTCTGTCACAGAATCATAGAATAACCAGGTTGGAAGAGACCCACCAGATCATCGAGTCCAACCATTCCTATCAAACACTAAACCATGCCCCTTAGCACCTCGTCCACCCGTGCCTTAAACACCTCCAGGGAAGGTGACTCAGCCACCTTCCTGGGCAGCCTCTGCCAGTGCCCAATGACCCTTTCTGTGAAAATTTTTTTCCTAATGTCCAGCCTAAACCTCCCCTGGCGGAGCTTGAGGCCATTCCCTCTTGTCCTGTCCCCTGTCACTTGGGAGAAGAGGCCAGCTCCCTCCTCTCTACAACCTCCTTTCAGGTAGTTGGAGAGAGCAATGAGGTCTCCCCTCAGCCTCCTCTTCTCCAGGCTAAACACCCCCAGCTCTCTCAGCTGCTCCTCGTAAGAGCTGCTCTCCAGCCCCCTCACCAGCTTTGTTGCTCTTCTCTGGACTCGCTCCAGAGCCTCAACATCCTTCTTGTGGTGAGGGGGCAGTCCTCTCTTGTCAGTTGCCCATCTATCTCATGTTCTCCTATCCAATTCTTGCACTGTTGCTTATTTCCTGCTAGGGTTTCCTCCCTGTTTTTTGTCTTCAGAGCCTTATTTTGGAATGGCTTAAGAGGTTGTATTCAAATAAATAAACCTATTACTATGGTAGAAACAAAAGCTGGCAATTGCAGTAACTTACAGAGAGTAAGCTGAATTAATCTGATAATCAAATTAAGAAAAGAAAAGAAGGGAAGAGAAAAGAAAAGAAAGCCCTATTAATTTATAGGACTTTTTGTGAACTTGCTGCAAAGATACCATACTCACATTAGGAAAAGTACCTTCATTTTTACTACTGCTTAGTCAGAGAGGTAGTCTTACTGGAACTTGTAATTTATTATCTCTCTTCATACTGGATAAGTGATCGAATATACTGGGAGTCTCAATTCCCAAAGACAATGGTTCTCTTCAGTAAGTAAGTTTAAAGGGAGGCATTTAAATAAAATTTCTGTTCATTTAACAAAATTAACTGTTCAACTTTGGAGAATTTCTGAGTAACCTACTTGTAAAAAAGAAAGTGAATATAATTAAATATAATTAGTCTTATTTTGTTTTTCACCTAGATGCACAGTACATTAATATAGGTATTTTTGTGCATCTCTTGATACATATTCTTGAAAAAGCTAACATTGTTTTAACTGTGGGAGGTACTTACAAATTCATGGTGAAATTATGTTAGCATAAAGTATAATTGCTCAGGAAAAGCCATCCAGATCATCAATTTAATTTCTGAAATCTTTAGCTGAATATTAGTGGTTTATGTTTTCTGATCAGGAATTGCACTGGTCACCTTTGTCAGAGATGCTTTCCGTGTGCCCTGCTTTTGTCCCATCAAGTGTTTGTCCCATCATGAGTTTATCTTATGTAGAGGCAGTAGAAATAGTGGAGATGTTCACACTTGGCAGGACTATGTCTAAGAGCAGTGTTCGAAAAAGACCAAAAGAACTCAGCAGCACTCAAAGTAACAGAAGCCAAAGTCAGTAAACTGTTAAGACTAAGTAGACAAAGCCATAAGATGTGTGGTTAAAAAAAAAAACAAAACAAAAAACTGAACAAAAAACCCAAAACAAAGAAACACCCTAAAGAGCACAAATATGACAATAATTTGGTCAGAAATGTTGTATAAAACTAAAATGCGATTCAGAAAACGTTGGATCACAAATGCGAGAGTTGAGAAGAAGCAAGTGACTTTGAAAATTACAACTTAATCATTGCACAGGAGAAGTGAGTAATAAATAATGAATTACATGAGATTGAATTAGGAAAGATGATATTTAAACCAGCCTTCCAAAACTAATAAGCACTAACAAACTCTAATGCATGTACTGAGTTTTCATATATGAGTTCCTTCTCTAAGATCAATATAACCCTTGAAATATTTAAAATTAAACTATATTCTTAAGCACTTTCCTGGCTCTGTGACAAAGATCAAGCACAAAGATATCCTTGGTTGAGAAAAAAATAAGGCTACATTAGGTTTAGTACTACGTATGGACATAGAGTGATTTTGCTCAGTTTTTATCTCATCTGGATGGATGTAAATACTGTGAAAAGAGCAGATTGATATGGACCAGTTTCAGGAGTAGATGGGATTGTAGTGAAGAGTGACAAAAAAAGATAACAAGGTCTAAAGAAAACATTCATCTTTCAGCCTGCAGGAACTAGGATGATGGCAGCAACTAAGGAAAATGGTTGAGAGATCTAATTGATGTGTGCATAATCTTAAATGGTGTAGATAATGTTAATGCTTTCTACCCAGCATGCATTCTAAGACCAGGGGCAACTGCTGTACTTAAAATCAAATGCAGACATAAAGAAACGCTTATTAAATTAATAGCAACTGCTGAAGTGGCCTGCAAGGCATAGATATTGAGAAAAACACATTGAGGGTTACTCGGGCAACAATGTCCTGGAGGCACTGGGAGGAAGAACTTATGCTTTCTTCCACTACTTCAGTGACATTGGAGAAGGGATTTTTATTTTGTGACTGCACTTGGACCAACACGTTTGCCATTTTTTACTTAAAAAGAAATAGATTACAATCACTATGAGAGTGGTGAGACACTGGAACAGGTTGCTAGGGGAAGTTGTGGCTGCCCCATCCCTGGGGGTGTTCAAGGCCAGGTGGGATGAGGCTCTGAGCAATGTGGTGGGGGGTGGAAGGTGTCCCTGCCCATGGCAGCGTGTTTGGAACTAGATGATCTTTAAGGTCCCTTCCAACCCTAACTATTCTATGATTCTATGCCTCCTGAAATATTTTTTACAGCCACTCATAGATTAGAAACTACAGAATACAGCTTTTAGCTGACAGATAGTTCTGTAATTTATAGTGCATTGCCTGAATATATTTGCATGAACATTTCTTAGCTGCATGTACGTGTAGCTTTGTATCTAGAGCATCTCGCTAAAATCTGTATTGACTGCAGATAAAGAAAACCATAAAGTACATGTGATCTTGGTTGTTTCTTAGAAGAGAATTAATGACACATTTGACATCTTACTGCCAATTATATTATAATCATAGTTGCGACTGGTGTTTCTGCTGAAGGTTTTTAGTAGCAGGGTAGCCCAAGTTGCTGCTAGGCCAGTAGTACTTATTTTGCTGGCAGTGTCTGTTGGCAAAGCAAGTTCCCTGACAAGGTGTAGTTTCAAGTGAGTTATGTCGGACTACTCTCTAAGTACTTCTGGCAGAGTGTGGCTGCAGCAGGCAGTGCTGAGATACCGGAAAAGTTACAGAGCTGAAAGAAAAGGCAACTTAGCCAAGGCAGAGTGCGGAATTCGTGTCATGGTATCAATCCCAGAACCTGATAAGGCATCTCTGCATTATGCTGCTCCTTGTAAAGAGCTTCCTTATGTATCACTACGTTGTGTAGCGAGGTTATGGCTTGTTTTGGCTTGAAAAACCTGGGATTTGTTGTTTTGGTTTGAAACCAGAGAATGAAGAAATAAATGGAACACTAATTCCTGACTTATGGCTGTGCAAAAGATATTTCTGTAAGGATATCACCGAGTTGTGAGACAACACAGTGTGCTTTTATTTCTTGAGATGCCATATTTGTAGAAAAAGAAATAAAAGATGGAAAGTACAGAATTGGGACTGTATCAGGGTGGTGTCCATCCCACAAAAGAACTAGTGAATTCTCGTCTTAAGTTTCATCAATGGTCCTTCTCCATGTTTCAAGCAACATTGCAAGGTCAATTTGCTCACAGGAACAAGAACCCCCCTTATTGCACAGTGAAGGTATCTTTGTGTTGGAAGTTTTCCCTACTTTTCATCATTTAGAGGGGGGAAAATAAGAAAAGAGATATCTTATTTAAAATCCAAATGCAGTCAGAACAGCTGTAGTTTTAACATATGTTAGCTGAATGAAGTCTGACAAACAAACACTAATAGAATGATAATAGTTTTGGACAGCCAGCCAGAAATACGCTGTTCTGAATAGGTCTGGAAAGTATTTGGTTTTCTTCTTTTTTTTTTTAATAATTTATGGCAATATAGCCTGTTTTATTGAAATGAAATATTTTACAAAGTTTTTGGTATTCACTATATTGTTAAAATATTTTGTTACAGGCAAAAGACAAGCTAGGTGGGAAGCTAGAATATGCACGTAAGAGATTCTGCTTCATTTGGGATAAATAATAATGCTGTGACTGAAGCAGAGCAGAGATTTGAAGCTGAATTCTGTTATAATCCAGGCCAGTAGCCAAATGTAAGCAACTGAGTGTGGCAGACAAAGAAATACAACCCTCTTTCAGAATGCATTTTTATTTATGAGAATGCTCAAAAGATTGTCTTTTATTATGTTTGGGAATGAAAACAAATTTTCCGGCAACTTCTGTAGATCTGCCATTTCAATTCAATGGTCTGGTCAACCTGTAGCAGTAAGCAAAAAGCCTGTGTTAGGTGTAAATGATTTCTGCATAATATATACCTGAAAATATTTTCTAAAGAGTAGACAAAACAATTCATGATTGGCAGATTTATTTCCTTAGAACAATTTTTTTTGAGATCTGCTTCAAACTGTGATAGGCCTTTTCAAGTGAATAGTTGGAAGGAATATGCAATAAAAAGGGGAGAGAAGTTGTTTATTTTCCTTTACAGGTGGAAGATTCAAGTTAAGCCTAATGCTGAATTTTGACTTTTGGATGCAGTAATCCGTTTGAGATTATTCTGCCTCATATTCAGCTGGCTACTTACTGAAATTCTGTATAAATCACAAAGCCTTTGTCAACTTGATTGGTTATCCTGTTGACTGTGGAATTGGGGGACACTGTCCACACCTCTGTGATATACTTCCTTGGCCCATCTCAGAAGTAAGGTGAATTAAGTTTGTTAGCCAGTATTTATTAGGATTTACATTGGATGCCATTACTTGGATATGGATTTGATCTGTAATTTTATTGTGCTCTGAACTCTATAACTTCTCTATTTTCTGTTCACCTGCAACATTGTTCTAGGAATTCCTTTAACGTATTCTTTTCTCCAAAGTTCTTAAATAGGCTCTGGCTGTTGTGAACAGATGGGTGGAAGTTTTAATCTTTCAGCTCAAGAGGCAAGTGAAACAGTAATGCTACTGTCTAGATTGTTTCCTTAATTTTTTTTTCAGCAGATCTGCTACAATTTTCAGTTGCTGTATATCCTCTCCATTACTTGAAGACAAAAAGAACCTCTCCACTGAGTATCAAATCAGTTACTATTCCTCAACATAATTCACAGACTTTGTGGAAGTAGAATATTTTAACACCAAAAAGACCAAACTTTATTGTCTGATCTGATTTCTTGCATTCAGACAGCTGCAATTCCTACCAAATTGTTAGGGAGTAGGTCAGGCTACCCAAGGAGGAAGCAAATAGGACTGAGTGCTCCTTTTTCTTTAGCCTATAGGCATGCATCTTTCAACTAAAGTACTTCTCATATGGATTTTATTTTATCTAAACCAGTTTCTATCCTCAAAAATATTGATTCATTTAGAAGGCAAAATTGCTTCCTGAAATGTCTCCAGAGCAGCATGCAGCTGAATATCAATCTTATTGTGATTGGATTAATTCACTGGAATGCCATCAGCATGGAGGCGGGTTCATTCCAACCTTGGGACCAGCTGGAAGTTCTTTTTCTGGAAACTCCCAGGTGCCAAAAGGCAGTCAGTGGAAGCAATTTCAGACACAGAATTAATGAAGGTAGCAGCAGATGATATTGGGCAGGAGTATTTGGCAAAACATCTGATTTTAAAAGGAACAGTAGCTCTAATCAGATGGGTAATATGTTATGGATGATGAAGGGGATGTTTGTCCATGAGATCCATTCTTGTCCAGTGTGTTTAATACAATGTGTATTTTAATGTTCCCATTTGGATGAGGTGTCCTGCCCATTTACCAGCTAGTGAGCCATCATATATATTCTCCTAGACTTTTATTTTACTCTTGCAACTTTCATAATGAAAACCCATGCTGAACATTCTTTTAATGTTCGTTAGTTTCATTTGTTATAGTACTGAATTTGTCCAATCCCATAAAATCCTCTGAATGTGAGTATGATGGTGTCTCCAGAACTTTCATTCAAATAAATATTTAAGAGTATTTATGACAAGTAAAGATATAGATGGTTTATCAGTGCTGTAGGAGCATAATTTTATGTTAATATTTTTTTATTCAGTTCCCCTCCTTTCTTCCATTAACTTATGTCATTGCATCACCTGTGCTATTTGGAGATCAGGATTAGGATACAGTTAGTAGGGAAGATTGCCACTTTGATTTCTAGACCTGATTCAGAACCAGCTCCCTTACCAGTCCAGTGTATTTACTCTCTCATCTCCAGTACCCATGCAGGCAAATTTACAAGAAACTTTAGCATTGTTTCTTCATCTTTATTACTGTGTGTTGCTTTCCCATGCTTCAAAGATCTATCCAATGCTTCTGACAACAAAATTGCTGCACTTCTTATGCTGAAATATTTCCCAAAGTTATAGGTGTTTGCGACCATCTTCGCAATCTTATTTCCACATACCTTTTCTCTAAATCATCCATCAAAGTTGATTAGATGATTGCCATGATTTAGGTCCACCCAGCCAAACTCAGCAGCTGAAGCCTTGTAGTTGAGCCTCCAAAATCCTTCCCCCTCAAACTCACAGAGAAAGGGGAGAGGGAAATGAAAGGAAAAAGACTTACTTCAGTGAAGTGGGAACATACTTGCTTTAACTTGAAAGCAGTTTAGTTTGATGTTCTTAGTTTAATCAACCATGCCTCATTCCATTTCATAAAGTGTTATAGAGCTGCCTTCTACTCCCCTTGTGCAGAAGTGTTCCTTTCTGCTCTTTGTTTCAACATTTCTTACCTTTATCTAGTGTTATCACAACCCTTCTGTGAAACTGTAAGAATTTTCAACAAAGCTATTGTTTTCTTGTTTCAAAAAGTATTGTATTTTTTGAGAAGATTTAGTTTATTAAAACATATGCCTGACTCAAACACCTCCTTAATAAAATTCTTCCATATTTTTTTCAGTGTTTCAGCTAAGTCCTTAACCTGGCCATCTGTCATATTAGGCTGAAGTATTTCTCATAACAATTGTATAACATTTTCTCTTCTCCCATACTCTACATTATCAAATTCTATTTTCACTCTCAGTGTGAAGACAAATTTCCACCCACCTTGAATAATGTTTGGGGTTTTTTTGGTTTTATTTTAATCTGAATGTAAGTTTTGTATCACTGGCTTTTTCAGTTTTGGATAAATTCCAAGCTTTTGGTTTAAGGTATAAAAATTTCCTACATTTTATGATCTCAGAAGTCTTTATTGTAAGACACCGTTTTGCACACATAGCGCTATCAAGTCCATTCTGCATCATCTTTAATGCTTTGCTGTTTTTCTCTTTCACGCTGTTTCTTGAAGTATTTCGCTTTGGATCTGTTCCAGAACTGTTATTCATTGCTTCCTTTCTATTCAAAGGGTAAGGTAAAGTCATAGCTCCTTCATTGCTAGTATTGAAGCACAACTGCTTGGCTTGCTCTTGAGCAGCCCTGTATTTATCTTCCAAACCGAAGAATCTGCATGACAACACGTCTGAGTTTAGGCATACTGCAAAACATCAGGATGACCTACAGAGTTACAATTTCAGTGGTGTGGTTAAAACTCTCTAAATCTGATTTCCAGGTACTCGGATCATAGGCTTGAAATCTGGGCTCTGAGGAAAGTTTGGCGCTGACTTCAGTGCAGTGAGGACTTTGTCTGAGATACTGGCTTGCAGAAACCCTGTGTGGACCGTACTAGTTAGCTGTGCTTTTGCTCCCCCGTGGTCTGTGGGGTATATGACAGGGAGAACTCCATAGTACGCTAATCATATAAGTAAATCAGGTGTCATGCTTGAAAGGTCTTTTGCTGAGTCCTTTCCTACTGACTCCTAACTTGAATGATTTCTAGGGTATTCTTGTTATTGGTTTTTTTAAGCATGCAGACAAAATTCATTCTGATAAAACTTTTCTAACTGTAATCCATTTCTATAGTGATCACACAATAAGAATAGTTTAAAAGTCAGAAACAGTGCATTTTAGCTGTTAAATGAAGTCTTTCGTTTTAGAATGTCAGAAGACTTAATTGTGATGTTAAGGCAGCAGAACTTTTACTAAACTATTGGTTTTATGAGGAAATGTGTAAAAATATATATATAGATGAGGATTTTGTGGGGGCCTTTGCCACTCACTGAGGTGGTGGCCCAACTCTAGGTTGTGGATCAAGCAGGCCTAGAATCACCCACTGTCTGGTGAAAATCCTTTAACGCTATTTCAGGTTATTCATCCATCTCTCACGAGTGTCTTGTTAAAATGGCGAAGTGATATGAATGAGACCAGCCAGTGGTATATGTGATGCATGAAAGAAAGGCCTCTGAACATACCCTATAGTCCAAGAGTTGTTTGAGCAAGGCATTTTCCTGTTCTATATTTTAATAAAAACTTTCTTCTAAAAGAAAATGAAGATTAATGTTCCCTTGTGATTCAGGTGTCATCAGTATTACACATAAACTTGTTTTAATCTCATCTGACTTCACATGGCTGAGAAATCTAAATTATGAGTCTTTTTCATCTTTCTTTAATCAACAAAGAGAGCGAAGTGTTTGCTTCATTGTTTCCCAAGGAAATTTGGGCTATTAGGATACTAATTTAGGCTCTTTGTTTAAGTTACTAAAATGTCAAAGGATGGATCTGAGTTGTCTTGCTTACATCACAGATCTTTGCCCTAAAGCCATCTCACAGCTATAGAGATACTCCTTAATACTAAGGCTTTTTGTAATTTAATCAGAAAAATTTACTATTCAACCTGTGAACCAGAGTTAGGTGAACCTTGACGGTGATGCTTGTCACTACTGTTACTTCAGCCGTTGCTCTTTACTTCTTTTTCTTAAGGATCAATCAAATTACATTCGATCCAAACTCATAATAACTCGAAAAGCAAGTCCTTTGCAGTCACCAGGCTGAAGCAGCCAGGTTTCTGAGAGGCATTCCTCCTCATGCTGGATTTCTAAATTCAAATTTTCTCTCTCTTTCAGTCTGAGATAGAGGTCCTTATTTCCACTTCCATTGTGCAGTGGATGCATAATGTTCAGCATTACTAGGCAAGACAGAGAAGTTGGGTAGGTCTGCCTGGCAGACCTTCATACTTTTTCCCTTGAAATCAGCTCTTTGCAAAGTCACTGCTAATTGCTAAATGTTATGAGGTTCTAAGTGAGCCAAGCAATGTTGTTTTGCAAAATCAAAACCACAATATCACAGTATCTCAAAGTGTATTTTAAATAAAATCTAATAAAAGACCAGTTGTGATATTAAAAATATTTTACCTTAGACTTACAGGGCAGGAGGATCTCATCTAGCTAGTAACATGTGAAGAGAAAGAACCTTCTCTTTTTGAGTGGTGGAGTGTAAACTGTCTGGTTATACACACTTGAAGTTGTTTGGATTTCAAAGCTTTTATTTAGTTTAATCAAGGGAAATAAACTCTATTCAGATTTAGGAGGTTATAACAATGCAGTTTGTTCTTTGTGAATCTAAAATCAGAGAAGATAGCCTGCCTCTGCTCTGCCAAGCTAAATCTAGGTTTTATAAATATGAAGAAATAGATTGATCTCTTATTTCAGATGCTGTCTGTTCTGAATTTCAAAACAGGGTTTCCATCCAAAATATGCTAAATGCTTGATTGGAGAAAGTGTAAACTTAATAGTATGGTTGGATGTACTTGTATAGGCTTGAATTCACCCGCACTTCCTGACTCTTCATTGAGTTTCGAAGACTTAACATAACTATATTAGGGAGATTATTTTTCAAGAGTCAAACCAATTTACATTACACTGGTACTTTGAAAAATCCTCAACTGCTATGCATGGCTGAAAAAAAAAGCTTGAGAAACACATTCCTAGCAAGCGAAAAAATGGTAGAGGAAATAACAAGAAGTTTCTCTGGATTTGGAGTATTTTGACAAAGGCATTCCCTTCATAACATTACCTGAAAATAATTTACAAAAATATGCTGCTTTTGGCTTGGGCAAAAGAATTCAGTGACGTTTTCTGATTTCTGGGGGTTTTTTGTGTTAACAGGTTTCCTCTCATTCAAATTCTGGTGTCTTCAGGTGTGTAGAATTAGCCACTGAGTCACCTTTGGTAACAGGTCACAGGGACCTGATTCAGGGAGCCAGATAAACTTTTGAGCTGCATAATTATTCTCTCTGTTTCTGGTACCTTTTCTATTATCTGAACATAGGAAGAGGTGTTACTAGAGGTTTACCCTCTAATTTAAAGATACATAAAAGATTGAGAATGTCCCCTTGGAACAATTCTCCACTTTTGAGAAGAGAACATAGAAGGAAGTTGATGGGGAATTCATCATAGAGATTTACTTCCTTAGAGCTTCTTCCTCTGTGCAGTGTGCAAGATGCATGATCTCAAACAGAGGATTTTACACCACTGACTTTGAAGATTGCCTAGTTTAATTTTGTAGCAGGTGGTTTATGGAACTAATGTATTTAAAAAATCCCTTTAGAAGTATATGATGCTGGTAGGAATTTCAAGCTGTATGATGATGAAAATTCCCTACACGAACACAATCTATGGATCATGTCTTGTTAAACTGAGAAGAATGAAGTTTTTCTTCTGGCTGCTACATGACTTTCTTTTTTTTGTTGTTTGATTTTTTTCAGCTTTCGTTTGCAGCAACAACCCCAGAGTTGGCTGATAAGAAAAAATATCCTTATTTCTTCCGGACCGTGCCATCTGATAATGCAGTGAATCCAGCAATTTTGAAGTTACTTAAATATTTTCAGTGGAAGAGAGTAGGAACTTTAACCCAGGATGTACAAAGGTTCTCTGAGGTAAGATTTGCATAATTTCCAGCACACAAAGTGGTATACTAATATTAGAATTACAAGGAGTTAGTTCCTCCATTAATTGCAATTAGAAAAAAATTAAACAGACCCACTGCTTCAGTCGTGTTTGGCTTTGCCTTCCTAGGTCATATTTGCTGTATTGAATAAACTTAATTCCCTTCTGGGACTTATTTGACTGTCTATGGTGAAAACATCTCACCCTTTCTCTTGACTGTTTTTTTGCACCAAAATCATTGCAACCAAGTGCAAAAAAAAAAAAAAATCCTACTAAAATGTATGATCTTGAAGGAGGTTCTTACCCTGACACTGATTCACTTAAAAGAGAGAATAAATCTAATTTCATTGTGTTCCTCATGTGCTTGGGTTTATTATGAGCATCAGTCTGATCAGTCTGAACATTGAGGGGCAAGATCTGCTAAGTCTGTGGCTGAAAATATTGGAGGATTTTACTGAGATAGAAATTACTGAAGCCCCAGAAATGATAAGATCTCATACCATGCACCCTCTGAAACTACTGAGTTTAACCCTGAGCAATATTGTGGTCATAGAAATTGCAATAAAGTATGGGCCAAGTGCCTTAAGCGTGATTTTTACAATGCAGCAGTTAAAAGAAAACATCCTGTAAGTAATTAATCACAGCAAGGCAAGCAAAAGAGTTGGCCTTTAATTGACAGAGGCAAAATTTTAGAGGCATGCCAGTTTCATGATTAGGGATTTTTTTTCCTTCCTCAGCATTCATTAAAAAAAAAGGCTGACTTTGTTCTGAAGGCTAGCATAATTAAAACTAGTGAAGAGAGGTAACAACAGGTTAGATTCTGCTTAGATGAGTCAGATATTTTCAAATTGTCTGACACAATTAATTCACTATGGAGTACTTAAGAAATCTTAGAGTCTTCCCTTATGAGTTTTGAGAATTAAGGATAAAAAGTAAATTAATTGTAGGGGGAGGGAAGAAACCTTTGTGTCTCTCTTCCCAACAAAACCATAAATGCCCAGGGAATTATAGACCACTCAGCCTAAATTTAATTCCTGGAAAGACACTTGAGCAGATAATCTGTTTGGAATCACCCAGAAGATAAAAATATGCTAAACAATGGCCAAAATGAATTTGCAAAGAATAAATCATGTAAAGCAATCTAATCTCCTTCTATGACAAGATAATAGGTCTCAAGGAGATGGGTTAGTTGATAAGTATGATGTTTTATGACTTATAAAAATATTAAAGAGGTTCCTAAAGAGAAGTAGAAAACTTGATCTTGATGAAAATATTGTAAAAACAGTCGTCTAACCAATGTTCCTGCCACCAAGGTTAATTGACATCAGATTACCTGAATATTTATTTTTAAAATGAATGCTGATGCAAGAGGTAACCAAAACGTATGATACATTTTATCTGTCTCTGGCTTGGAATTATAATTCCAATGAGTAGTTGTCAGTGGTTCACTGCCAAACAGGAAGGATAGGATTCTCTCAAGTGGTTTTCTCTAAAAGAGGTAACATTTTTTTTCTAAATAGTGGGATAGAGAAAATGTTTATTAAATCTGCATTTGATAGCCACTTGGGAAAAACTGCAAGGACTTTGCAGATGACAGGGTTAGGTTTCAGAATGATGCTGACAAGTAGAGAAAGCTTTTAATACAAATAGTATGTAAGTGAAAAAGTGCAAAATAATCAGCTATATTAATGAAGAATGGCTATCTAGGCAGCAGATCTCCAAAGAAATATAAGGGAAACACTACTATGAACTACAAACTGGGTAAGGATCAAAAATGTCAAACTGCTTGACCTACTTTAAAAAGTAGAAAGTAAGAAAATGGCTCCTATTTCACCACCTTTAATGTAATGCAATATTGACACTTAAGACACACAGAGTTAACTTCAACTCTGCTTGGTGCTAATTAGATGCAAGTTGGAATACCAGGTCTAGTATCATCTTCAAGAAGGAAATAAATCAGTGAAGTTGATAAAAATGTTAAGTAATCCAGAAGCTTGTTTTATGGGAAAGTTGAGAAGTGGAAGCAAGTGGAATTGACTGGCTAGGTTGTTGAACCTTCATGGTGGAGGTTTTGTTAAGATATGAATAAACAAACACAACATAGGTGTTCCTTTGGGTCAGAGGAACGGTTTTCATGTCTGTCCTGGTCACTTAAGAAATGTTAAATACTGCAGCTTTCTAGGGTTTGCTAGAATGCGGCACCTGAGTTCAAAGTCTTTCCATTCCTCTTGAAAGGCAACTTCCCTCTGTGTCCGACTGCAAAGTCAAGATAACGTGATTCATTAAAGTGTTCAAGTAGTGAAAAATCCAGTTAAAAATTCCTGGAATTCAGGTGATTTTTGGAGAGCGTATTGACTACTGGATCTTTGAAATTATTAGAGCTCCATCCTTCCTTTCTTAACTCTGTGCAGAGTTTCTCCTTTCTCTTCTCTTCAGTGTTCAGACACTGGAAGCACAGGAAGAATTGCAGGAAATAATAGGCTGTCCAGGAGCCGTGAGGAATGGCAGCCACCAGCAGTAGAGAGGGAGAACTCAAGGTGGCCAGGCAAAGCCGGGTTCCACTGCGAAGGAGAAGGGCAGGCCCAGAGGTCAAGGCCAGGCTCAGCTAAGGGCAAAGACCATTGGGCAGGGAAGTCCATGTCAGTAAGTCAAGTCCAAGGCCAAACTGGGAAGCCAATCCATGGGTTGGTCTTGTGATTGCTGGGGAGGTCCGTGGCAAAGACTGAAGATACAAGACTAAAGGTGTGGGTGGAGGTCCCAGAGGAAGAACCATTAAGGCTTGTTAGTGAACTCCGGGTGCTGATTTATGTCTATACATCCACTGTAATTTTCCCTGAGTTGGGGTAATCTGTGGTTTCAATACAGGATGGGGAGCAACTTGATTGAAAGCAGCCCTGAGGAGAAGACATGGGGGTGCTCATTGATGAGAAGCTCAACATGAGTCAGCAATGTGCACTCACAGCCCTGAAGGCCAACCGTATCCTGGGCTGCCTCAAAGGAATCATGGCCAGCAGATCGAGGGAGGTCATTCTGCCCTTCTGCTCCACTCTTGTGAGACCCCACCTGGAGTGCTGTGTACAGTTCTGGAATCCCCAACAGAAGGATATAGAAATGTTGGAATGGGTCCAGACGAGGGGTACAAAGGTGATCAGAGGGCTGGAGCACCTCTGTTCTAAGGAGGGGCTGAGGGAGTTGGGGTTGTTCAGCCTGGAGAATTGAAGGCTCCAGAGAGCAGTATTCCAGTATGTGAAAAGGGCCTACAAGAAAACTGGGGAGGTCTTTGTTACAAGGGCTGGGCTTTAAATTGGAAGGGGGAAGATTTAGACTGGACATTAGATAGAAATGCTTCTCAATGAGGGTGGTGAGGTACAGGAACAGGTTGCCCAGGGGTGTTGTGGATGACCCCTCCCTGGAAACATTCAAGGACAGGTTGGATGGGGCCTTGAGCAGCCTGGTCTACTGGGACGTGTCCCTGCCCATGGCAGGTGGGTTGGAACTAGATGATCTTTGAAGTCCCTTCCAACACAAACCATTCTGTGAATCTGTGATTCAATGATCTAAGGTCCATTTTTCTGGGTTGATCACTATTTTCTTCAGTTAGATCACTGTCTCCTGTCTCTTTGCAATTTGCACAGTGATCTTATATCCTGATAATTAAGCTCACTTAATTTGTCCGCAAGTTAGATGCTCCTGAAAGCCATAAACCTGTTTGTTGGTTTACCTTGCCTTATAACGAGGCAGTTGTCTCAATAGCTTAGATTATCAGTGTTACTCCAATTTATCTCTGGAACCAAAATTACAATTCTCTTGCTTTTATTTCAGGTCTCTTGCTTTTATTTCGGCCATTTCCATAAGATACCCTTTCTGCAGAGACTTTGCATTAACTCTCCCTTTGCATTTTACTTTGCAGAAAAATTTCTCGTTCTCATAAAAATAAGTTACATCTTTATTCTCCAGGTCACATAAAGAGAGAAAAAGTAGGCAGAGAGAAAGAAGAAGTTTATGCCAGCTTGATTTCAGTCCTTGAAGCACATGTGCAATGTTATCTATGTATCTGATACTGCTAGCGTGGGTTGAGGCTTCCTTTCTTGGCATTGCTTGGATCCCAAGGATTGTGACATTTCAAGTGACCTGAATTCTATGGCTGCCAATAGCAAAGCTCACTATTAGTATCCTTTGTAAGTTATTCAGGTTTGTACAACCAGAAATGTTTAAAAAGCATAAGTCGTCTTGGTATACGGATAATATACAAACTTCATCAGTTCTGTTGCTTAACTAGGGCAAGTTCATACCCATTGTGCTTCTGTGTCCTAGATTTTGTGGATTCCTGCCCTGTTCTTATCCCCAGGGAGAAGATTCTGCTTCAAAAGTTAATAGCTCTGTGGCAAAGGTTTATAAATGAGGTTACAAAATATTTTCAGGATTTTCAGTTTTAAGTGTTTGCCATGGCATATAATCATAGGATAATTTAGGTTGGAAGAGACCTCAGCAGGTTATCTGGTCTAGCCTGCTGCTCAGGGCATGGCTAGCTTTAATGTTTATCATCCCTGAAGAATAACAGCTGTTGCACACACAGTTCTGAGAAAAATCGTGACCATGTTGCCTTTCCAGTTCCCAAGAGAACTTTCAGCTGACTGGAGATTATGTGGCAACTGGTGCCAATTTTGCTGCTGTCTAGCACTACTTGTTTGGGATTTTATTTTGAATTAGGCAAACCAAGTGACAGTCCTGTGGGCTGTTTGCTTTGTTCCATGTTTGACTGGGAAGAGTCATGAGAATGAAGTCATACTTAACTGTCAATAACTTAAAACTCTGGGGAGCCACCAATATTGTAGAAGATGTAAAGGCCTGTGACTGTGAAACAGAAAAATGTGCAGTCATGTACTAGTTTTCAAGGAATGCTATCCAGTAATTCTAGTTTACCTTGCTTTGTGTTCTTTCCCGCATATTGCTCATTTTATCTATACATGTTTTTTAATTCATAGTACGTTTCAAACTGAAAGTTGGCACTTGATTGCACTGGTACGCTGAGAGGGATCGTGGCTTCCTTGATTTGTGATAGGAACCTTCCTCTAGACTGACTTCAGTTGTATCTTGTTATTCCGCTGTCATGTTATAATTCAGTGAAACTACATTTTAACTTTATATTTGCTGGTATATTAAAATTTCTAGGTTTTTAAAAAATATGTATTTCTCTCCCACTGAGTATCATGTCCGGGATTGTTTTTAAAACAATTTCAGTTCCGATCATCTCAAGTGACTCTTTGTTTTTCTGTAATTCTTAACAATCATCTCTTTATGTGATTTCTCTGCTTCTTCCTGGAAATATTGAGAACTCCTAATCAAATTTTATCAGTGTAGGTGGCATTTAAAAAAGAGAGAAGAAATGAGAAGTGTGCAGTAAGCTAATGAAATAGATTAACAATAGGAAAAATAGAAGATAAAATATTTTCTCTTGTGACTCTATTACAATCTTCAGTGAGTTTAATATCCTAAAATACCTTGGTGATGAAAATTAAAGAGGAACAACCCTTGTAAGCGGACAAAATAGTAGCACTTTTCCATAGCACTTTTTTTTTGCTGACATGATTAACACTCAGGATTTCTTAAGGTTGTACTGCATTTTGTACAGTGACATCTACTTCAAAAATCAGCAGGTTGTCAGGGTCCATTTTACCTAATTAGAAAGAGTTTAGTATCTATAAATTCCAGTTCTCATCCCAGAAAATGTAACGCTGGAAAAAAGAAAATAGATCCAAGTAAAAGCAGTTAGTAAACAAGCCTTCTCAAAATGTTATTAGTCTATTCCTGTAGAAAAAGCAGAACAGCAACCTTATTAATCTAGATGTTTACTTATTGTAGTCTTGCTCTGTCACTGTCGAGTCTGCAAACTAGGATCTAAGTTAGTGGTCATTTCTGATAAGAATTCATAGAGTAAGCAGAAACTATGAGAGAATTAATAGAGAGGGGCTGAGAGGGACTGGCAGGGGAAAAAAATGAAATATCTGGTAAACTTTCTAATTTCAGCCAAAAAACATGCTTGAGACAAGGTTTTTGGTGGCTGTAGGTACACATTATGCAGACTTCAAGGTGTGACTTTTCAGGCTTGGCTTCTGAGGAAAGACAGAATAGATTTCCACTCTCCATCTCAGATGCCAAAAGTTTTTATGGAAGCAAGAAAAAGAATACTTTTTCTCCAAGAATGAGCTTAGACAAATTTACCAGCTAACAGCAGTGTTTAAGCTGGAAGCTCTAAATAGTACTCAGTGATTTAATCCTTGAAGGACCCCTATAACTTCAATCCTGAGAGAAGAAAAACAGATAAAACGTGAGACTCAGAAGGCAGTAAAAGAAAAATATGGGAAAGGGCATGGAGGGAAGAGAATAAGAACAGGAAAACTGAAACAGAAATTGTTATAATTTTTTAACTATATAACTTTTTCAACTTATCTCTTCCTAATGTTTCCTTTTCAAGGTCTTGCGGTCTCCTCCCTGCACTCTGTTCCATTCATTTCCCTAAAGAAAATGAAAAAGTCTCTGTCTGCCAAGTCTTTCCTTTCCTGGTTCCACCCAGGAATTTCTCCCATCTCCGTGTGCTCAGCTACCTTTGGGGAAGGAGCAATCTTCTCCTAACATAGTTGCTGTAGTCAGGGCAAAATAAACAGATAACTTCTGACTAATACTCATTAATATTTATGAAGTCAACTGGAATTAAAATAAGTTGTTAGACTTTCTTTGAAATACCAATATGAAGTTTTTGAGGCAAAAGTTGTAATTTTTTTCATTTTTACTCAACAGTCATTAGCTAAGTCTATTCTTCCTGTGTTTGGAGGATGCTTGAGATGCCTTCATGTGGCCTTAAATGGTCTTTAAGCATTTGCTGAAATAGATACTGTATCAAACAAAGAATTTTTGATTTTACTTTCACTGGTTTGAAAGAGAAACTAAAGCAATTTTCACCAAGCTTGGATGTACACCTTGAAAGCTGTGAACTAATGATGTAAAAATGCTAGCAAGACAAAGCCTGTATGTAATCCAACTTCATACGTTATGAAGAGATAATTTTTTGTTTGGTTGGTTGTTTTATTTTCCTAGTGTCTAGAAGCCCCAATCTTCTTTTACCAAAGATAGTTACAGTGAGTTCGATAAACAGAAATATGGCGATTCTGTCCTCCTTGTGGTTTTGAAGTGTCCTCCAAAGCAGAAATACAGGCATAGGTGTGATTTTCCTTCATATTGCCTTATTCCTGGTTCTTGCCTAATTTCTAGAGTAAGATCTTAGGAACAACTTAGCTCAAGATCTCCTGAACTTGCAAAGAAGAATTAACTCCCTTGTTCTGCCTTGTAAATATGCTTTCCTGTAATCCAAGTTGATGCTTTAAGATCTTCACACAAAGGCTGTCTCTGGAAGTGACTTTGAATATCACGGGACACTTCATATAACGGATAAATTTTATCTTCTTCCGTGTTCCTAAGTGGTTTAAGGGGGAAGAATCCCTGCAGTAATTTAAAATGGAAGAGACAGAGACATTTCTTTCAGTAAGAAATTTCGGAATCTTAAAGTAAGATATTTGGGCATATATATGGTCAAAAATGTAAATACAGATGGTCATTTGATGGAATTTTCTGAAGAGCATGCATAAGTGTCATTTTGGCCTGTTGTGCAAACATAATTTATGCTAGAGGATTTTTGTTTTCTTACGGCAGTAGTATTTTATCCAATATTTTCTACCTTTTCTTCTGTTTACTAATACATTTCCTTATATATTTTTTAGCTTTCAAAAACAAAAAAAGAGGTTAGAATATAACCTGATGGAGAACTAGAGCTATGCAGTGGTGTTATATGATTGTGTCCTCTTGCACTGAAGATTCACACTAAACTATCACCCTAAGAGGACCCAGGGTTCCCATTAACTGAATAAGTCCCTGTCAAAGATCAGGTTCCTTGAACAATCAAACTCAAGAATTTTTTTAGAGAACTGTTCACCATTCCTTCCTGTTTAAATCTTTTATTTTACATGTGTAATTGATTGGTCTTTTCACCACAAATAAAAGAGTGAAATGATCGATACCTTCTGTACCTCTAATACCTTATGGCTGAGAAACTTCATATAGTTAAAGAGCTTCCCTGGTGGATCTGATATAAAAATCACCACTTTCTCTGAAACCAAGACTAATCCAGACTCTTAAGAAGAAAAATCATATTTAGATTATATTGAAAATATATTCCAAGACAATGCTTGTTGTAACAGATGTTAGCGTTGCACATTGAAATTTATTGCTTTTATCAGAGCATTGTCCTAGTTCTGGTTTGGGTTTTGCTATGCTTTAGTTCTTGTTTTTCAGAAAATGAAAGTACAAGGATGAAATATGCTTCTAAACAGTGATTTAACTTGCAAGCATTACCCACACACAATAGTTTTGATCTAATTATCTTCTATTCATGGGGCAATTGCAGGATATTTTCGAATTAAAACTGATGGTGCAGTGATAAAATTTAAAAATGGGCACAGTTGTGCAAGTGATGTACATGAGTAGTAGGAAAATGTGATATTGCCCAGATCATAATAGAATAAGATCACTTCACTGAAATAACCTTTTCGGAAACTATTTATCAAAATTCAGGGCCTTGGTCTTAATTGCTAAGAGTTTAAATTAAAATCCTGGAAAAGTCATGGAATGTCTTCTGAAATGATAAATCTTCCCAGATGAGTATTCAGATTTTACAGAATCCGTTCCCTGTGAAAGGTAAATCTGCAAGCACTGGAATCAAGAATATAAAGCAGCTGTTAAAATGCTTGATGTTAACATGTGCAGGACTGGGGCGGTTACTTAAGTTTAATTTAAAAAAAACATGTCCTTCTGCTGTCACTTTCATTATGGATGATTAAAGCTAGAATTAACTCAGGATATGAAAGTAATTTTTAAGTATTCTTGTGTGTTTTGTTCAGTGCTATTGTCTGTTCTTGGATAAATTTATTTACCGGGATTTATTTTTTTTCAAAATGAAGTTTTCCTAAGAACTGTGGTTATTTCTGTATAATTCTGGTTGTGTCTCCCCAAAATTTATACCATATTTCTCTGCCTTCATTCTTGCTTTTAGATGATTTTGTGATGATTCAGGATTGAGTTTCAGTGGACTCCAGAAACTTTTGTGCGATGTGGGGAGAGTGAAACCTTTGCAGGCTGAGAGATAGCTTTTTCCCCTAAGAAAAGGGTTTAAGGAAAGACATCAGTCATTCTTCTTGGACTTCAGATTTCAAAATTTAGGAGAACACATGTAGTGTCATATGGTCACAATTCTGCCTTCTTTTCGTGTTGTTACTTTACATTGCAGGAAAGAAAGGGTCCCAGGTAAAGATTAACAATACTCATCTAAGTCATCCTCATTATCAGTCATCCTCAAAACATCTGTCTGTCCTGTCTTTAATACAGTGCCATTCATCCTCTGATTCTCTTTGCTACAGTGTTGCTTAGAGGATCTTGAGTGAACTGGTGATGTGGCTCTCTCTATAGCATGTGGCTCAAGTAGGCAGACTCCCAGAGAAATAAGAACACAAGCTGTTAACAGCTGGATGGTCTTTGCTCATTTATCTGGCACAGGCAGATTGATCTGCATATAGTGTGGCTTCCAGTGCAGATTCATGTTTTATTTACTCCCTTTTAACTGCAGGCTGGTGATGGAAGGGGTAGTCCTCACCCATAAATTTCTGCCTTCTCTGTTGCACCCAAGCTTAGTAGTCATTCCACTGTGTAGTAATCAGCTCGCATGTCCAAAGCTCCACTTGCAGTGAGACTCAGACTGTATGGTTATAAATTTCCCTACTGTTCTCATGTCCTTTGGAAGCATGGGAACTTTACTTTCATGGAGACATGTTGACCATCACTCAAAGCACAGAGAAAAGATTTTATATGATAGGAGTGTGAAAAAAAAGAAATCTGATTTTAAGAAGTTTGTTCATCTCCAAGAGGGTGTGGCACATGCAGCAGACGTAGGCATTCCTTCTTGCTAGGAAAGAGTGTTTCCGTGGTGAATTTCCTTCATTCTTTGCAAAAGTGATGACAATAAAACAGAAGTGAAACAGAAGGAAGTTGTCAAAGTTACAGTGGAATTTCTAGAGGCTTTGAACACTACCAAAGTACTAGATTCAGCATAGTTGTTCTGGGTAGTCGTAAATATTAAGAGGCCATGAGATTATGGGAAAGTAATAGGATTATGATACGAAATGTGAAGAAAACAGAGGGGTAGAACCTTGTCCTAGATTTGCCATATACATTAATGTATGGGCACTTCAGAGAAGCACTGCAGCTGTTTTCCCAGAAAGGATTTAGTAGATTTCTCCACTATGGTGGCTTGTAGGCTCTTCCTTACTTACATGCAAATGATAGAGGTGATCCTGCCCTAAGACTTATTTTGTTGGCCCAATTCCATCACTCCTGGCCCTTTGCTTATCAACCCTCCCTGTGCATCAGTCCCTCACAGTGTTGCTGGTTGCTTTTTCCACTGTCATGCCTAGTTTTGAGTGTCTCTTTACCAGGTCAGCCTTTCCCCCACTTAGCCAGAGGATTCCCAACTCCTAGGCAGACCATCTGTGAACAGGGTCCCAGAGTTGTAGAAACTGAACGTTTGTTGCCAAAACTACCTCCACAACCAACCATGGACATGGATTATTGGCCTCTTCTTTCTTCTTACAGCCTTTCCCCTCACTGGCAGCAGGAAAGAACACCACCAACTGGGCCCCCATTGTCCTGATTATTGGTCCTCCTAGAGCTGTGAATCAGTCACTTTTGATACACTCTAGGAAACGTCATTGATACCCATGTGGAAGAACAGTAGTAGTAGTAGTCAGTGGGTCAGACAAGCTTTGGCAGTCTTACCACAACTTCCTTGATCCAGGTCCTCAGAAAGCAGCGAGCCTCCCTAGATGACAGGTCGGATCCAGACGAGTGCCTCTGTTCTTCACAGCAAGGAGCCACTTATTACTGTTTTGTGCTACTTCAACCTGGTGGTCTGGCATGATCTAGGGTCAGTTGACCCAGATATTTTTCTTGAAAGCACACATGGTTTCCCTTAAACTTGGAGGGTGGAGAACCTCTTTCATAGTTGTAAGCCTTTGGGTGGAGTAGGAGCCTTCCTCTTCATGCTAGAGGTCACCCACTTGGAATGGATACTGCCTGCATCTACACTACAGCTTTAGAGTCCAGGGCTATTCAAACTGTAGTATCTCTGAGGAGACCTCATCTCTCCCCTCCATCATCTTTTCTGATTTTGTGCAGCCTGATGATTTCCTCCTGTAACTCCTCTACTTGGAGACAGAGCCCTTCAAAGGCAGCACAATTCCTGCAGGGCAGAGGTCTATCTCTCTTGACATCAGAGACAGGCTCCGGATACTCTGTGCAGCTTGGTACTTGGAGGGCTACATCCACCATCCACAGCACTACATGGGCTGAAGCCTCTATCCTTGCAGGGTCAGCTGCTCCAAAACCTGCTGGGAAACTACTCTGTGGTGCATCGCTACCATATCTGAGACTGTTTGTACTGGCTTAAACAGAGCTGTTCTTTGCTTCCTCCTTCTTTACACCATTCTGCAGAAGCTACTCTATCTGCTGGCTGCCTTTGAGAGCTGTGCTCTGGGTCTAGCTTTTATATATGCTTATCCCAAGCCCCAGCTGAAAGAGTACTTGACCCTCCCTAATTAGGGGGCAGATGCAATAAAAACTCCAGGCATCTTGGGTCAAAGGCATCTAATAAGGCTTATTAGAAGTTGCTGGAGCTTCCCTGGCACCCTACCGTAATGGCTCCCCTTATCTCATCCTTGCCTGAGAGCAGCAGGCACCCTCAAATTTCTCAGAGGGTTCTCAGGGGTACCCTGATAATCCTGGACCTTGTCCTCAGAGGGTCCCAAAGCAGAGCCTGGAGACTGCTGCACAGATTACCGAGTCTGGCTGGGAGGCAGGAATAGCAAAGTCTTGAGGGAAAGAATAAACAGGGAGGCAGAGGGCAGGAAAGATAAATCACAACATAGTTTTATCAAAAGAAGATTGTTTCAGAGATTGTAAGCTAATTGATTTCTTAGAACTAAAGGAGTGGAGTTTTATGCTTAGTTGGTTGGTACTGTAACCTGCTGGGTGGAACAGAGATGGAAACAAGGTGTTCCAAGACAGCTCAAGAACGCTGCCAGAGGGAAGAGTGCTACAAATAATATTGTAAGGATACTTCTCAGGATAGAGAAGCTGGCTGTGATTTTTTATTTTTTTTTAAAGGAATAGCACTGGGACCAATAATTTTCAGTGTATTATTTTGTTATATTGGGGACAACAAAGCATAAACTTGAGAAAGCATACAACTTGAGTTGTAGATGACAGACAATAAAGTGATTCCAATAACAAGAAGAAATCTATCATCATAAAGAATGGTCTGTATGATTTTTTAAAAGAAATCAGAAAATGAAGTGTAGAACTTCACAGGGTAGACTTTGCATGTGCTAAGCTTCTTAGAATTTCTAGGATTTTAATTTAACAGATGCCAGCTGTCTCAGGACCCTAAGACATTGGTGATACTTGCAAATTCTCTCTCTTTTAAACTTTTTTCCTTTGACACATTATAGCTGTGTCTTTTAGTAATTTATTATAGATTTAAGCTTTGGTTTTGCAAAGTGTTTTATAGCCTACAGCATATGAGGAGACTTCCCATATGTGAATTTTTTTTATTCTGCGTACCAACTGTTTGCTTGTACCAGGCAATCCCTTTCAGTTATAAGTTCTTGTGGACTTCAGACATGCTCCATTTTTAACAAGAATTTCCTTTCCTTGTTCTTTCCTAGATCTAATCAAACAGAATTGTAACCATGAGCTGCTTCTGCAAGTGAGGATTTAAAATTTGCTTAATCAGTGTTCTGTCACTTTGTGGAGAACTTATTTAATAAAAAATATAAATTTCTTCTTGTTAGAAAATACAGAGTTAATCAAAATTACAGTTATTGAAATATTACGACAATAATCATACTGTTATGATATTGCACATACACGTCATTATGAACAATTTTGTGCCGAATGCTGCTTCTTAAGTCAAGATCAGAAAAGCTACTTGGACATTATATTAGTGTTCCTTGGCTAAAGGAATGCATGACTGCTTCCAGCACACGTTTCTAAACTTTGGCTGCAGTCAAAACAGTTAAAGAGGACTTGAGACAACCCTTCTATAAATGTCAAAAGCTAAATTGTGTACATGCTAACTAGGAGTTAAATTCGCTTAAAAATGTTATTGCAGTGGCTGTCTTGGCTTCATCTCCACAACTCTTTGCAACTGCTTTGACACTAGAGGAAGCTTTAAAGAGGCCCATAAAGCTGAGTCTGTAAAAGTGTTTAGGCTCCTTGTCCCTAGTTGCAAGAACTATGGAGTTTATTTGTTCTTCCTCCTTACACAAATGATGGAGTTTCTTTAGCCTGGAGAAGAGGAGGCTGAGGGGGGACGTCATTGCTCTCTATAACTACCCGAAAGGAGGTTGTAGAGAGGAGGGAGCTGGCCTCTTCTCTCAAATGACAGGGGACAGGACAAGAGGGAATGGCCTCAAGCTCTGCCAGGGGAGATTTAGGCTGGACATTAGGAAAAAATTCTTCACAGAAAGGGTCGTTGGGCATTGGCAGAGGCTGCCCAGGGAGGTGGTTGAGTCACCTTCCCTGGAGGTGTTTAAGGCACAGGTGGATGAGGTGCTAAGGGACATGGTTTAGTGTTTGATAGGAATGGTTGGACTCAATGATCCGGTGGGTCTCTTCCAACCTGGTTATTCTATAATTCTATGATTCTATGAGTACTGTATAAATAATTTTTGGATGCATTCCCAAAATCAGATTCAGAGATGACAGTGCACCATCCAAGGAACTAGCAAAGCTAGCCAATAGTCAGACCTAAGATTTCCATATATTATAAATCCTACCACCTTCCAAGGAGTTAAAGCCTTCCTCTGGGATTATAGAGATGTGCTTCTGTAGATGCAGGATTGACATCCCTGAATCAAATTGTGGACCCTAGAGTGCTACCGCCTGTACTTCAAAGGCTAAATAGAGGTCAGTCCTTTCTCTCAGAAAGCTACTTCTTCCATTGATGGTATTTTTGCCTTAGCTTCTCTTTCAGTAAATCACCAAGGAAGTAGAAATTCTCTTTTCTGCCCCCATCTCTTTGAATCTTTTGCAAGGAATTCAAAGTCACATCAGCCCACTCCTAGGACAAAGTCCTAATGAGCAAAGCGGCAGATATCTGCATACTTTTTTGACAATAATTCCAAGTACTTTGGCTACTGTAACAAGTTGGAGCCAGCCCATTTCAGAAGGGTACAGTGTAGGTGGAAGACAAGGCATGTGTCCAGATACTCTTCAGCAGATGCATAACAAGAAATGCTTACATTTGCTCTGCGCTGCTTTGAGGGAGGAAGGTGGGTAGTGAATTTCTTCACTTCATTCTGCAAATTACGCATGTACTAAAGGGAGAGGATTACAGAACCGAATTAGATAGTGTCAAAGAGAACATTTCACTTACAAAACTTTTTTAAGGTTCAGCCTTTATATGGCCATTGAGCCGGAACTTGTTTGGATGATGAGAAATGAGCAGATGTTGATCTTTCTTCCTGCAGAGACTGTTCTAGTCATTTCTTATATATGTGCATTTAGTAATGTGGCATGAGCATCTTTACTGTGCCTTTGTTTGAAGCATATAGACATACTGGAGATTTGTTCTGGCATGTTTTGCGGCCCCAATCTAAATCTAGGATGCCAAGGGAAACTAAAACTGTACCATGAGAGATGAAACGATATGGCATTAGTAGGTCCCAACAGGCAGGGCAAACCTCTCTTAATAAAACTTTGATCAAATGCAACTTGCCAGACAGAACAAACAGGTATTATGGATTGGGGGAAGCTTTTAGGCCATCTCATTTGCATACCCTAGGATGCCATTACCTTTCCTAATAAGTAACTGCACGAAAGTATTTAGAAAACAGCATTACTCAAAGGGTATGTGTCAGAACCAGGAGATTATGCTTTGCAGTTATCAGGAATGGTGCTTTGCATGGTGATTGCTGAAACTGTAGCTTCATACAGAAGCAAGAATAAAACAATCTTCCTATTAAATTTAGAACCGTACTCCTCCACAGTTCCTCTTACGTTCAAGTGCAGGGCACAGTAAGGCTTGTTTGCTGTCACTGAGAAGGAAGCAGGAATATTTTCCACGGACCTTACTTGGCCCACTTTACCCTTTTGCTTCATGCTGAACTTCGCTGCATCTTGTCATGCCTCCAGCCTGAAAACTTCCCTTCTGCAATCCTGCTGTCTATTGAGGTCACATGTAGTAGAGGTATAATTTACTCTATAATTCATCTGTTTACAGTGATACTGTATATGAGATACTAATGGTAAACAGAATGGGATTGCAGAATCCAGTTGCAGCAATTTTATCAGTGAAAAGTGTATACTTTCATTTCCTTCAAATAATTTTCATCATTGCTCAGCTTCATCAAGAGGACGTCCACATCTTTTCAAGACATCTTCTCTTTTTAAGACTGTGAAGCAGCAACTTATATCAACAGTAAAATCACTCATGGGAAAGTATGGGGGAGGAAAATATGATGTTTGAAAATGCTTAAAACAAATAAGTTAAATCTACTTTTTTACTGTAGGGTTTTGTGTCTGGTCCTGAAAATCACAGTAAGAATTCATGAGAGTTCAGAGACCCCTGGGCTAGAACTGATCTAAATTGCTAAGCTCGTGCAGTGTGTTGCTTGCAAACTTCCCAGGTCTGATATATTTTTTGGCTACACTGAAAAATTATACTCCTTGTAGTATCGGAGATTGTAGGGCTATCGCATTGAAATGGTATGCCCTGGAGAAGGAGAAAAGAGAAGTATATGAATAATCTTTTGTTTATGATATGCTACAGTATACAGTGTAGACTTCAGCTTATCTTTTGCTTTCCAGTTGTTTTCCTCCCTTTAGCTTTATTTGTTTAATTTCAGCCCGTATGATGTCCTGAAATACTAGCAAACTAATTTGCCTACAGCCTAGTAAAAATCTCATTTTTTACCTCTGTCACATCTAATGATTGCACAAGTGTTTGGTTTTGCACTGGTGAGGCAGACAAGTGCACTGTGTTACCCTTTTCAGTCTTCTGCAATTGGTCCTCAGGTCTGCCCTCAGACCAGCTTTGTTTCACTTGTCTAGCTTGCTGAAGTGAAAAACCATGTTATTTGTTATGAAGGTTTGTGATCACCTGTAGTTTCATGGTTGGTTTTATTCATATTAATATTAGACACTTTAGGACACATACTTGTTAAAGGCAAAAAGCAAGAACTTGTCAACATCCTTTCACCTGAAACTGTTGTTTTCAGCTTTTCTCTTCTCTTAAAATTACTTTTCCTTTGTGCAGTTCTGCAAATGCAAAACTAAACAAATTGCTCCACCCTGACTACTTTGTTTAGCGTAACCTTTATGTCTTTAAAATGCTTTGCCTAACTTGTTTGTTTAGTGTTTCTTTTCTGTATAAAATACTTGCCATCAATTTCTTAAATTTACCTCCAACTGAGGCTTTCTTTCTCAGGCAGGATTCCTGTATATTGTTGACTAGTACCCTTAGGCAAATTTTTAAGTACAAAACTATGTAAAGATTGATTCTGAAAAGGCTTTGTAAAACAGTCCTTTTTCCATCTTTCTTATAAATATGGCTAGATTCAGATTTGGTCCTCTTAAATATTGACTATACTAAATGTGTGTGTCCCATGTAAAGCTTCAGCTTCAGTGATGAGCTGAGAACATGCCAGCATAAGTGTCTCCTCAAGGCCAGAACGCACCCTTTTCTCACAGGAATTGCTCTGTGTTTGAGGTTCATTTTGTGTAACGTTAGCCATCTAAGCAGTGATGTCTAGCCTAAGCTAATCGTTTTAGATTTCCTTTGTATGAGCACCTCTCACTCCAGTTTGAGGTGTCTCAATAGAAAAAAAAGATGTACATAAATGTATGAAGCCTGGGAAACAAGCAGGAGCAACTTGAGCTGCACGTGCACACAAAGAACTCCATCACTGGAGTAACCAAGAGACAGCAGAATTATTATGACTGCTCTGCTGTGGTGGATGGATGCAAACTCAACAGGGAACAGGTAAAGAATGAGGAGAATTGAGCTGCCTTCTGTTGTGAAGGAGCAGCTTGGATGCATAAATCTCTTCTACAGGAGGTATGACAAGCTGGCTGAGAGTTTGGCAGAATCAGAGGACAGGCCAATAGAGTTGACACTGTGGTGTGAATTTGTTACCACCCAGTCAGGATAAGGAATTTTCCAAAGCTGTCTCTAAGTAACTCAAGAAAAAGGCTTTCCACAAACATAATGTTCCTTGCTGGCAAAGTAATATTTAATTCTTCTGATTTCATTCTGACTAAGGAGGAGTCTGGGGAGAAACCACCATGAAGTTGATAGTGAAGCAGTTTGGCTCCACTCACACAGAACCTTTAGGATCCATGGTATAACATGCATAGGAGTAAGGGGGGAACTAAAACACCCTATTCTCCTTCAGAAATGGACAGATAACTCATCAATTCCATACCTTCCGAGCACAACAGGACATGAGTATTAACATTTAGCCTATCTCTTCAAGATGCTTTCCCCTTAGCACTTCCTCTAACTTCGCTTGTCTATAGACTCTTACTGAAAAATATGGTAGAGCACTTCTGTGTTGTGAAGGCTATGCTCTTTGATTGGACTTTAGTGACAGTAATCAGTGTCTACAAACCAGGCAATTCTGACTGAAATATGGAACATACTGGAATTTAAATACTGGCTTAGCATATTTGCATAAAAAGAAAGGGGTTAAATGCAATTAAATAGGTTAATTTTTATTTCTCTTGTAGAAATATGACTTCTGCAGAATGAATGTTTAGTAAGGGATGGTAATTCATGATAGAGTGATTTAGATTTACCAAAAATCCAAGTAACCTTAAAGAAGGCTCCCAGATCCTTTGATACTAAAGTAGAAATTCTGTGTTGATTTAAAAAAAACCCCAACTGTGGACTAGTAGTGAATTCACAAACATTTTCAGTTATCGGTATGAAAGATCTCTTTCCTGTAAAATTTAATGTGGGAATGAAAGAAAAGAAAGGAAAAATATAGGAAAATTTTCAGATGTACACAGCATGGAGGTTTGGATTTCAGTCAGCAATGCAAGGGAGAAAGACATTCTCAGCTGTAGTTATGCCTATCTGCAGACTTACTTCTGTGAGAAAAAGAAAACTAAATACAATTTCTTGATAAGCAAATGCTAAACTCTGTGGGATCTGAGAGTCCAAGGTATAATCCTGAGACTATGTCTGCAATAAAAAGGAAAAGTTCTCACCTGCTTCTATGACAGAAAGGACTTTCAAACCAGGATTTTGTTTACTAAGGCTGAGATTCTGTCAACCTCTTTTAAGTGGTTTTGTTGCAGTACTTTCTGACTAAATTGTTATGCCCTCTACTTTGCAGGAGTTCAGACTGAGTGACTAAGACATTTCTTTCTGGCATCAAAATCTTGGTATTTTTCTCTAAAAAGCCTGTTACATACCAGTCGATCTTAATACATTGCTGTGTAGTATAATGTAAAAATCTTTCTCTGGCCTTTTGTTGCTGAGCGTGACATCATATGATACAGAATATCCCTTCAGTCACTTTGGGTCAGTTGTCCAACCTGTGTCCGCTCCCAGCACCTTATTGCCAGTGGTATTTTGGTGGTGGGTGGGAGAAGAAAAGCCTTGACACTGTGCAACACTATTTAGCAGTAGCTAAAACATTAGTGGCTTAGCGCGGCTGTTTTAGCCACAGAAGCAAAGCACAGCACTGCACAAGCTGCTGTGAAGAAAGTTGACTTCATAACTTCATTTCAGCTAGGCTTAGTATGTCATGTTACTGCTTTGTGCTCAGATTCCTGCCAGTGAAACAGAAGTCATCAGTGCTTTTAATCTGTAGATGTTAAATAGTTTAAAATAACTTGATATTTTTGTTATCTATGGGTATTCTCATTTTGTCAACATAGACACTGAGGTGCAAAGAAATGAAGAGTATCTTTTTGAGTGGGAGTTAGAATGGATACTAGTAAGGGGTTCAAAATATCTTGACTATATCTCTAGCATGACATCATTGTTCCACAGTCAAAACTCAGATATTTTCTTGGTTTGCTAAAGAAAACTGTTATGCAATCTGATGTGTAATCCTGTTGTTTCCTATGTATTCATGCTCAGGAACACCAAAAGGCTGGCAAATGTACCATATTCTTTGTAACTGTCCTAAGGGCTATTTAATCTTTTACTTCCAGTCACTATATTTTATGTAATTTTGTCTGTTAGATTAAAGAGATTGGAGTTAGAAAATCTCCTTAAGTAGGCAATTTATCATGTACAGGCTGTATCATCGTGATTCAGTTCTGTCTTAATCCATCTTAGGCTCATTTGCTCTCTTACTGTACAGTCTATTTCCAAATTGCAAATCAATCTTATCATTTTCCTCTAAATTTTGAGGTTTTTCTTGGCATTGCTTTTAGTGGAAAAAATGGATAGAAATGGCTGTGTCTAGCTTTGGGAGAGAAGTGTACAAGGACTTTAGGTACTTTCAACATATGTCTTTTTTATAAGCATATGTCTTGAAATGTATGTCTTTTTGCAGGTAGGCACAGATTGCCTTCAATCCATGCTACAATCCAGATGGATGCTGGCAAACTCTGAATTGTGCCCCACTAGCTGCAAGTAGGACTAAGGATCCCATAGAGCAGGGATCTCCAAATCGGAGGATCTGCACACCAGAGGGAGTGCAAGATGAGCTCGCGGGATGCAAGAAGGAAATAGCTGGACTTCTATTTATGTTTATCTAAAAAAAGTGGAAGAAATTGAGCTTTACTAATATTTAATATACAGATTGACACTGGTGCGTTTAATTGGTCCATACATCAGATGGTTGTGTAGGGTTGAAAATGTGCCCTGAAGAAGGAATGAGTCCTCCACAATGTGGAAGGATTGACAGCGGCACGCTTGCTCATTAGTTCACTTTCAGCTTATTGTGATATATTACAGTTTACATGTACCCAGTTAAGTGGATTAATGGATTATATTATCTAGTTTTTACTAAACTATAAATGGACAATTTCTTAAAGAGGTTTCTGCAAAGAAACTGTGTATTGAAGATAATGCTGATAATGCCAGCACAGGCAAACAAGAAGAAAATGGCAGAGCTGACTCTTCTATTGCTAGTTCGAGGTATTCATCAGCCACATGATGGGTAAAAATAATGATCAACTAACCAGACCTGACAAGAAGTCAGCCAAAAAAAAGAAAAAAGTAAAATTATCAAGACTATTTGAATGGATGTGGTTCCATGATTTGTAGTTATTGTTGCTAATTATGAACCTTGCTCTAAGTGAATGCTTTGCCTTCAGACATTAGCTATTGATAGTATATGAAGCCAGCATGATTAGAAAGACGTTTAAAGATTAAACATCCAGAACATGAAGACAAACCTTTACAACTTTTTCAATGATGTTTCAAGTCATGTGATTCTCAGTCCAGTACTTTGCATAACTAAACATAATGATAAATGTCTAAAAGCATCTTCTGAGGTTTCTTACTTAATAGCAAAAGACAAAAAGCCACACAATATTGGGGCTGAAATAATGCATGGAAAACAATATGATGACTGTCGTGTGCGCTCCCCACTGGTAGGATGGGGGAGAAAATCAGAAGAGTGAAGGTGAGAAAATTTGTGAGTTGAGATAGAGACAGTTTAATAGGGAAAGCAAAAGCTATACACAAGCAAAGCAAAAGAAGGAATTCACTCACTACTTCCCATTAGCAAGCAGTTGTTCGGCCATCTCCAGGAAAGCAAGGACCCATCACATATAATGGTTACTTGGGAAGACAGAACACCATTAACTCAGAAAGTCCTCACCTTCCTTCTTTTTACTCCAGCCTTATACGCTGAGCGTGACACCATACAGTACGGAACATCCCTTTGGTCAGTTGGATCTAACTGTCCCAACGGTCTCCCCTCCAAGCTCTTTGTGCACCCCTAGCCTACTCACTGGTGGAGTGGCATGAGAAGCAGAAAAGACCTTAACTTTATGTAAACACTGCTCAACAAGAACTGAAACAACCCTGTGTTGTGAAAACTGTTTTGGCACAAATCCAAAACATAGCCCCATAGTAGCTACTATGAAGAAATATAACTCTCTCCTAGCCAAAACCAGCACAGTGACAAAATTAAGTCCATTCCTTTCTCAGCAAATAGTGTTGGAAGATGCACAGAGGAGTTGAAGAGATGCTTAAGAGTTGGAGAAAGAGATATTGGAACAAATTACACAGTATGGAAGGTTTGCTATGCAGCTGGGTGAAAGTATAGATATTTCTAACGTGTCCCAGCTTACGGCGTTTGCTTGATTCTGCTTCAGTAATAAAATAGATAAAGAAGTAGTTTTGTGAACCACAAAAGGAAAAATGAACTGAGGAACATACATCTGTGACAGTAAGTTATTTCTTTAATTTGAGAAGTATTTTATGGGAAAATTGTGTAAGTGTGACTACAAATGGAATGTCTGCATTGAGTAGAATAAAAAAATGTGTTCCAGGGTAAGGTTAAGGAGCTAGCATCATATATGAAATTCCCTCATTGAGTCAGTCATAGGCAAGTAAAGAAATTGGAGCTGAACATACATGAAGTGCTGCAGAGTGCTATCCATGTGGTTAAATTTATAAAAACAAGACCTTTAAATAGTAGGATATTTATAATACTCTGTAATGAGATGAAGAGTGACCACAAAAATCTTCTGTACCCCATAGAGGTTTGGTGGTCTTATGGTGAAGTGATTAATAGAGGTGTTGAACTTGAAAATGTTAGGCATTTTATTTTTATATGTTATGTCCCAAACTTGCCGACCTTTCCTGTGATCACAAGAAGCTATCTATAACAGTTATTTTCAAAAAAATGATCATACTTACTGTGCCCCTTCAATGTGAAGGTAGCACTTGAACGAGCGAGAAAATCACTCCTTTTCAGCAGAAGCTTGCGCTATGGAGAGAATATTTTGGAAACAGATATTTGGAATTGTTTTGATCGTCACTTGATTTTGTTGCCAATAATTATGCAAGCCATTCACCTTATAAGTACACTTATATCTGTACACTTAAGAAACATGGAAACTAAATTTTCTAATCTGTTCAAAAATCTTCCCGACCTGAGTTTCAGGAGGTTTTGAACCCAGTTGTTAAACATATAAAAATGCAGTATCTTCTGATTAATTTGCAAGAACAACTGATTGCCATCAGGGAAGAGGAAATTAAATAGCCAAAATTCAACAAAAACCTTTGCATAATCAGTGGATGTGATTTAAAAATCAATATCATGGTTTAGAAAGTGTAGCCAGTGATGTTTGTCCTCCATTTGGATCTACAAGGTCTGACACAAAAAACCCGAGACTATCCCTGTGACTCTTTTTTATTTAACAAATTAAGAGAATCGACTATGATCGCCTTCAAAGCAGTTCCCTTCTGAGTTGACACACAGCTGCATATGATGCTTCCAACATTCAAAGCAATTCTGCAGGTCATCTTTCAGAAGGGCAATTGAGGATACCTGTTGTTTTTGCTTTCACATCTTCAACCAACAAAAAATGGGTTCCTTGGAGCACCAACTTGATCTTTGGGAAGAGGGAGCCAGGTCTAGAGAACAGAGTGGGTGCTCAAGCGCAGTAATGTTGTTGTTAGCTAAAAAAATGCTTCACAGAAACACTGTCATGGGCTGGCTTGTTGTCTTGAGGTTAACACACTACACAATCTTGCATACTGACATTTTCTGACCAAGGGTAAGAAAATGTCTATATTTGAACATGCGTCCACTTATACTGAGAGAAGTGAACAAGTTGAGCCTGTGACAGGTTAGTATATGTTTTATAACCATCCACTGTCTCTCCTCTCCCACTCTTCATTCCCAAGCTATATAGAGTTATTCTCATTTTTTTGTGTGTGTTGGACTGCATGCATATCTTTGTAAACTATTATTTTCAGCTAGCAGCCACTAAAAACAAGTACTGAAAAAAACCTGGAGTTAGAACTAGAGCTTCAAATTGCTGTATCACTAAGTGTTGAACCAAGATTTTAAAAAATAATGAAAAATATGCAGTCACATTGCTTTAGTGAGAACAAAAAGAGTTTTTTCTATCTTTATTAGATGAAATAAAATAATTTTACAAATATTATTTAATTTTTATCTAATACTTTTAAATTTCTATTCTTTGTATATTTTTATAATGAACATAATATATTATTACAGTAACAAGAATATATATGTATTTTATAAATAAATCAATATACATACATTGGGGAAGCATGCTCAAAAAATTTTTACAGATAGGCATGCGTGATCAAAAATGTTTGGAGACCGCTACCATAGAACTAGAGCATGTTAGCTTGTATCCCTCCTGCATCTCATTTTGGTTACATAGGTTGAAGTTCCTGCTGGTTTCCTAAAAGAATGAGCAAAGCACATTCATACCTGTCTGAAAAATACTTTGGAAGTGCCCACAGTAGACCAGAAGCTCCAGCACAATACTTTTTGTCTGCCTCATATAATGAGGTTATTGCACCTCTTTATTTATAAATCCAAGAAAATTAATGAATCCTTTTTTCAGAGCCCTAACGTGAGAAACCATGTCTATCCATCATGAATTTTACATGTGTTCACAATAAGGGCTCCACCCCTTACATGATCCAAGTGCCCCTTGAATCCAACATATTTTTGGTGGGGTGGTTGCTCTGCTTCTGGATATCATTGTTTTCACTAAGATAAATAGCCTTAGTAAAAAGCTTCATCCATTTTCTGTAGTTTCTTTTCACACCATGACACTATATGAAGACACCTGCATGTCACTTCCCCTTGTAAAGTTGAAAATTAACATATTAAACTCTGTGCTATAACAATTTGGAGAAAGGGTTGGAAACTAAGAGTTGCACTGTGTGTTAAAATATTCTTACTTAATTTCTCCTCTCTTTTAAAACCATACTTAGAAGGACCACATTATATGGTCACCCAGGGAATTGTTGGAGGATGGGGGGAGAGATAAGCAGAGGATTCCCATCATTCTTTCTCTATTATACCTTTGTATGTACAAAGGTATATATTATATATATATATAATATATTATATATTATACCCAAATGTCAGTAGTAACTTTTGTGTTCCCCTTGATTTGATGTGCTCTTATAACGTGGAGGAGAATCTCATTCCATGTCAATGGATTGATATTTAAAAGTTTTATTCATGCAGGTTAGTGATGAATGGTCAGTAGAAATGATGAAATGTCTCCTGCAGGCTAGTTTCATAAAAGCTCTCATATCGTCTACACTTCTGGAACTTTGGGATGCCCCTTGTTTTGTGAAAACAAGGTTCTCCAGATAAAATCCACCAAAGTGTCTGAGCACTAAAATTAATAAATTGATGAAAAAGTAAAGAATTATTCAGACTGCAGGATCAAAGAGTCTAAATATAACTATACCTGCACAGCTTTAACAGAAATGTTCTGTAAAGAAAAAGAACATCATCTAAACAAAATTAATTCCTTTCTCCTGACTCCAGCACAGTACAACAGCTTCTTTACAGAACAGAATTTGCCTGTCTGGGCTGCCGGGATTATTCCCTGTGCTTCTGAGTCTCTTTCTTGCTTAAAGGAGGAAGGTTAGTATTATTTTTTTTTTAAGAAAAAGCTAAATGATATTCTCTTTCAGACCAATTAAAAACCTGTATCAAATGGTATGGTATGTGTTTAAGAAACAGATAGAGATTATTTTTAAGGGGATTGTTCAATTCTGATTAAGTCAAATACATAACCCTTAATGATGCCATGTGCATTCTCTACTCCCTGGCAGGACTAAAATAAAGCATTACATATCCTTATGAAGGCAGAGAACATTTTTTCATGCCAAATTGTTGTTAGTTTTCCTGGGGATACAGAAGGGTAAGTCTGATTCAAGGTGTTCTGTGATGTCCAGGCACAATCCATAATGATAAAATGAAAAGGGCAGCTACAGTAAAAAGTATTAGCTCACATGATTAAGGAGATGATCATCAGTTCGTATCAAACAGGCATAATTTTCACCACCTGAAGTTGCCAACAAGTTGCCCAAAGACACAGAATGAAACTGCTTAGTTAATTTATAGGGAAAAAAACACTTCAAGTAATTCTCAGGTAACCTAGAAACATTTGTCTTCTGGTTTCCATACGGAATTAGGGATGTCATTTCAGACAGGACTGATAAACTGCTTACATTTTTGTATAATTTTCCAGTCACGGATAAAATTGGCTTTACTTTCTTAAACCAAAGAGCTTGTATTAATGTGACCCTGGAGGATTCATCTGTAGAAAAAAGAACGTGGAGCCAATGAAATGAAAAGATGCCATTGTGGTATATTTTTGGTATGCTATTTTTTTGTAAGAATGAGTGCAACCACAATAAGGCTGCTTAAGACAACATGCCAAGATGCAGCATAGTGCCTATTTGGAACCTCATTCAGAATAATATAAGATAACAGAAAAAGTAGGCAGAATTTATTTTTGAAGGGCTTAACATCAGACATACCAAGAATTATTGTGATTTAAAAAGCTTAAGGAAAAGATGTTAGAAGGAAATAAAGAATCAGAACATAGAAGTCTGCCAATGGAGAAGAGAAAGAGCAAGAGCAATTAAACAAGGCATTAAAGGGTTCAAAAAGATGTGTACAAGAGCCAGGTGAAAACTCCCTTTCTAGGAGGACTTTTCACAGGTAACTGGAGTACAACTTCATCTGACAATTGAAATCTCAATGGACAAAGTATGTGAATCAAACTGAGATGCTCAAGTACAGTAAATTATCACCACCATATGGCATCCTTCTGAGGATTCCAAAGTAAATAAAGTGTGAAATAACAGTCATACACCATTGCAGGAAAAGTTACTGCAAGGTTTTCTTCAATATTCAAAAACCAAAAGTTAATATAGCTTCTGTATTTGCTTTAAACTTGGAGGACCAAAGGATAATCCCTGAACTCTGAAATAATGTTTAATCATGCTAGAAAATAGGATGAAAATAGAGCCACTACTTTATCTTAATTTACTTTGACGTAGATTAAAAAGTGAATGTAATTGAAAGTTAGCATAGCATATATTAACTGGATTAATTTAACTAGCATGGGTTAACTAAGCTATTAACTAGCTTGCTTATCTAAAGTCCTGCTTTCCAAAAAGGATATGATTATGGCTTCTGCACATTCTTAAGTATTTTGGTTTTTTTTAACAGAAGTGGTTAATCATTATGTTCTGCTACTTACTTTAAAGACTCCAAAAAGTTTTTCAAGTATTTCTGAAAATTAAAAATTACTTGAAATTTCAATATAACACTGTATAAAATGCAACTACTTTAGTGTCATGTACCTTCAGTTTATTTTCTTTTAACTGTAGTTTCCAAACAGATTAAAGCTGCCATCCTCAGCACAATGCACTACACTTTCTCTTTAGTTTCCCACTGAGGCTCGTATTCATAGCTTTTCGTTAATAACAACACTTCTGGACACAGAGGTTTTCATAAATGTTGATGTAGTCCCCTAGATCTGTTGCAATTAGACCATTAGATAATAATGATAGCTTCAGTACAGCAACTGAGTGCATGGTAAGTCTTCAGACTTGGCCTAGGTTTTCTGAGAGGAAAAAGCCCAGATAGATAAAGACTTTCAAGCTTTTCACAAAACCCATCGTTTATACAAACCTCCTCTGCCAGCCAAGAAGGTGAAGAGGAACCTGTGTGTTCGTCCTCAGTGGCTGGGTGGTCAGCTTGAGGAAGGATGCGGGGAGGTCCCCCCAAGTGACAGGGGACAGGACGAGAGGGAATGGCCTCAAGCTCCACCAGGGGAGGTTCAGGCTTGACATTAGGAAAAAAATATTTCACAGAAAGTGTCATTGGGCTCTGGAACAGGCTGCCCAGGGAGGTGGTTGAGTCACCTTCCCTGGAGGTGTTTAAAAGATGGGTAGATGAGGTGCTGAGGGGCATAGTTGCTGGAAATGATTGATGGGGATGGTTGGACTCGATGATCCAGTGGGTCCTTTCCAATCTAGTGATTCTACGATTCTAAGTAGCCCACTCCGCTGATCTTGTCCTGAGAACATGTTATTAAGGTGAGGGATGTTTGGGGTTTCTAAGTTTCAGTGGACGCTGGCCAGTACTGGAACACCGTTTTGAGACAGGGTTAGCTTTTGAGATCTGGGATTCAGCTACTGTTCAGCTGACTTTAACTGTCTGTATGTGAGAGTCATCTAATTTCCATTTATACTTAATGGAGAAAAGAGAGAGACACCTCCAGGGTGCAATTCACCTCACCTCTTTTAGACACCTATTTATGGATGAGATGACTCATTTCTTTGAAATGCCGATTTATCTTAACTTTAGCAATGTCTGCGTAAAACCTTTCCTAGTTAGTGTTGGAATAAAAAATATTTCATCCATCGTGGATGGAGAGACTGCAAAAGTGTCAGTGTTACTGTTGCTTTCATTCTACTTATTCAAGGAGGTTTTTACATAAAGACACTTCCTTTTGTAATTATAAATCATAACACTTTTGGGACTGATAACATTTTCTTAAACAAAGTTTAATTATTGTACATGTTGTTTTGTTTGAATTATTCCTCTCAATGAATTCTGCTCAGAATTGTTTTGGTAAATGGGCTCTTTCTGAGTAATAAATGTGTCTGAAATGTGTGAGTATGTAAGAATTAATAGCGAGTACTATATGTGGTCCACCTGTAATAATGTAATCAGATGTTGAGTCCCTAATTTTTGCTTCAGTAATCAAACGGTCTATTAAGTACATGAAAACTACTACAGAAGTCTTTTTGAGGGTGGTATAATAGTGTGTGCTTCAAAAGAAGAGCATTATGGTTTTCTAAGCTGTGACTTATTCTTTTCTGATGTGATAGCAGATAGCACTTCCCATCTTGTTCTGTTCTTATCTCCTAATCTAGACCAAAGTCACCAACGTAAAGAAATTTGCTGTGTATTCTGGGTGGTTCTTGACAAATTTTTTTATTTCTTTAGGTCTTTTTTTTTGTCTATACACACAATCTAAAGCTTGTGAATTTTTTTCAGAATAATATCCAGACATATTATGTATTTTGCATTCTCTGTTCTAATTACATTCCACGCTTAAAAATATGGAGTGTCTGTATTTGTCTGCCTCTACATTCCCTCTAAGATTAAGTGTTCAGTACGTCAGCACTCCAGGTTACTTGAATGCTTGCACCAATTTTCAATAGGACTATTACATTCACTTGCTTTTATAAACAAGCATTTCTAATTTATTGCCTAAGTACTTGTACTTATGGCATTGGTTTACAGGTTATTAAATAATTTATTCTCAATGTGGCCTCTATTTACTTCCATAATATCTAGCATGAAAATTACCATTGTGTAATACCTCCAGACCTTTTGCTTTTGTTCTGCTATCTCTAAGAATCGAATCTGATAACCTTGTAGAAGAGTGGTTGGCCTGTTTATCTGGAAGCCACAGGAACCATGTTACCTTCGGTTTTGTAGATATTGTCTCACACTGAAAGAACAAGAAGTATATCTTGTGTATGTTTTCTTCTTTAGTTTTGTTCATGAGCACCCCATAGATATTAACATGAACTTCGATTATTTCTTTTAGTATATATCATTAACTTTCAATCCTTGCCTGCTATCTTAGAGATCCATTCTGGCTTTGCAATGTGTTATGCAGTTTTTCCCTAGAAGGATTGTGCCATGCCTTTTTTCTCCCTGCTTTGCTACTGAGTTCTGTGTTTACTTGTCTTAGTGTCCAGTCTTGTTGGGGAGAGTTTATTTCTTCAGACTGCTCAGCTGCTTCTAGATTAAGTGGAAGCTAATCTGTTTGTACTTTGTCATAGTGCAGATCCCTGTTTCTTTTTGCTAGCTAAATTTTTATTTCACTTTAATATGCTGGTATCTTTGAATACCTGATAGCAAGTGATCCACCTCTTTATAAGATGGCTTGATTTTATCTTTTTGTTGCAGAGAAATCACCTTCTAACTTGAACTGTTTGTAAATCAACTTGAAAAGCTCTGATAAACATCATCCCTACCACAAGAACCCTAAAATCCTATTAATTCTTTTTACCCACAATTCTTAAGTTTAACATTGGAGTTCACAATTACATTTAACTTCTGTGACCAAAACACGAAAAGGAAAATTTTCACTTTAGAGAATTTAGGGGGAAATCAGAGCGTTTTATATGTGACTTCATAAAGGTTTAGGTTTAAATAGGTATGATCTGTGTGATAGTCATGCATATCAAGTGAAGTCATATTTTCCAACATTGACATTCCAGGCAGAAAGCAGGAAAAAAATAGCTTTTTTTAACTGGAAAATGTTGTTGTATCCTATTTTCGTTCTGTTATTCTTAGTAGTGGTATTATTACTCAAGTCCAAAACCCTTAGTCTGAAACACTCAGGCACTTCTCACAGGCAAGAATTATATTGATTTGCATTTGTTTTCAGGTTAGATCCATGTGCTAGAATCCCACTTTGATAAAATAAGTCTTTTTTTTATTTTAAAGCACACACCAACAGTTTTCCCAAGTAAAAGATCGATATTCCAGGGTTACTTCTTCCCTTTCTTTCACCCTGAAACCACTCTGTGATTTTTTGAAAAAGGAAACCCAACACATCTCTGATTTCTCCTTTATATAATAAGATATGTCTAGCTTTTTAATTTTCGTGTAAGTGGGACTCTTCCCTAGCACCTGAAACAGTATTTTACTGTTGACTGTTAATTTATCTGTGTTTTATGTTTCATTTTGCACTGGTTTTCTGCTCAAAATAATGTTCTACTTTCTCTTCCATTTTTGTAATCCCACATTATATGTACATCAATGAAAGTATACTTCAATTTTCTTCTGTATTTAAGGGCTATAACAACTATCAGTATTTAGCATTACACAATTTCTCTTCTCCTGTTACAGTATTTCTTGAGAGTAAGTTTCATTCAGTGCTTCTAAGCCTCTAAATGTGAGTAATGTGTTTGTTTCACTGGAATGAAAATAGGGATAATTGTTTTTGCTTGTAACACATTGTATATAGTGATCTCTCTATCTCTCTGTCTTTACTAATCCCAGAAATTGTAATCTGCCCTTTGCAGTTACTTAGGATTTATGTTTGTGTATGTAATGGAGAAATATTTTTTCTTATAATTAATGCATTTGTTTTGTATGCATCTATTTATATCTCATATCACATATATCTATATGCTTAATCTCCTACAGTACAACAATTCAAAGTACACAGTATAAATCTTGGCAGCAGGAAATCTTGGTAAAATATCTGACTATAAAATCCATCCGGTCTAACCAGTTCTCATTCATTAGGAGTCTCTTATGATCAACATCTGGTAGGATTAGACTGCCCTGAACAACAAGGATTTAGCTTGCAGTAGTTACACACAGCTTTAGTGAACCGAAAGGTCATTGGAAATATCTGTTGAAAGCAAAGTAGTATGATTAATCTAAAAATTGTTAAATTTGTTTTGTAACTGGCAGAGTTAGGATTAAATGAGTGAACTGTGCCTTTAAATGTATTATCTGAAACCTAGTTTGAACCATAAATCTGCAGAAAGCCCTGAATCCGAATTATGATCACTAGATTGGCAATTCATCTGGAATATCTCCTTTCTTTACTATTTTCCTGGGAAAAACGGATATAATTGACTTGATAAAAATGAAGTATTGTGGTCAAATAGATGCTAGCTATTTACTGTTGGGGTGTAGATGCCTGCACTAATACTGCCACTGAAGTTTGCAATATCTGTTCACGTAAAACAAAATCAATGTGTGCACATTTCATATCTTTTTGAGGTAGGGGATCATTTCTATATTGTGTGCAGAGAACTATCATATCAACATCATACAGGAAGTAAAAAAACATACCAACCACCCAAATTTGGTGGTAGGGCTGCGAGAGCACCAAAAGCTCGTTCTGCCTATGGGGCTCCCCAGGGCTCCCCCCTTGCCCACATCCCAGGACCTTGTTTCAGTCGAGCCTGGTGCTGCCAGTCCCTGCCCTCGTGATTCTCAGTAAGTGCTGGGCTCCCTGCTCCTCCCTTACAGCCAAGCTTGTCATGGTCCCTGTTAGTTTAGACCTATTTCCTGACTTGTCCTCAGACCTGCCTTGTCAGTATGGGCCTGCACAGCAATCACAGGACTTTATCTGGCTGTTGTTTCTGTCACCAGACCCAGTTCTGACCCTGTTGTCTCTGACTCATGGGTGGGTTTCCCAGCTTTACCCTGGACCTGCCTTATTGCTGTGAACTTGGCTGGAACTGGCTAGTTTCTCCAAGCCTCCCTCGCTGGTGGCACTGGCTAGTGAGGTCACTGGTCTGGTGGCTCTGTTTGTCACACTTGCATCCCTCTTCCATAGCAACTCCCCAACATTCATTTCCTTCCGTTAAAACTGCACGACACTCTCCCTGATGCAGACCTGTGATTTTGTCTCTCTAGACTCATATAGACTCTCTAGACTCATAGACTACATATATATATATGTTTATATATATATATATTTAGAGCCCATTTAGTCATTCTGTCTACTAGTTCAATTTGATAGAGATTAGAGAAATTAATTTCTTCCTTGGCAATGCAAATTCTTGGCTCCTCAACCCCCCTGTATTTCTTCCTTCACAGGTGCAGGGTCAGGGACTTTGTTGTTTGCCTCTCAAACACCACTGAATTTGATACAACAGCTAAGAGGTAGGCAAGTATTGCTGCCATCCACTCCACAGGAAAAAAAGATGCAGAAACACTTGGTAGCAAACTTTAAAATGTTCTTTTGGTCACATAAACTGTATGACAGCAGCTCTGGTAGAATGAGGGGTAAAAGCCAATTCTCTTGTTCTCTTATGTCCCATCTTCTCTTGTGCCTCAAGCGCAAGGGCTATCCTTTTCTGCCTGCAACTGCATCCCTTCTACATGACATAAACCCTTCATGTTTTGGAACTTGCTGCTGGGTAAACATATTTGCACCCCATTAATTTTTTAAGTTGACCATGCATAGATCTATGAAACATAGAGTGAAATACTGATTTAATCCAGCTTCGTACGCAGAGTAGTGTTGAGTGCTTTTATTTTTTGCTGTGATGCAAAGGATAGGGTCTACAAGCTGTGGTTTGTGAAACCATCCGGTTTTATTGATGACCGGGTCTGGTAATCCCTGTTTTGGGAAAATTAAAATTTGGTGTCTTTAAACTGCGTAAAATTTATGTAAACAGACATAGAGATAAAACCTTCATAGACTTGTTATCAGGGGACTAGAAACACATGGAATTATACTACTTTTGTATTGTAAGTCAGTGCAAGATTTACTTAGGAATTGCAAATCCCCATCAGCCTAATACAATTTTGTTACAACAGCTACAGCAGTTTCCTTCAGTTGAAATTACCCTATTCTACAGAATAAAATATCTGTAGAATGTTACAATATACTTTACTCAGAGTTGGTGGAATAAAACAATTGCAACTGAGCTTGAAAACTGCTTGTACTGCTGGTACAGCAAGCACCTGCTAAAGCTAAACATGCAGCATTTTGTAGTCTGAGCGTCACAAATTTAATCTGAAATTGCAACAAATGGCAGCTGAAGAACTGGAACTGACACTTCCCAAATTCTGATGTTGGCCCCAAATCCAAAGATCCTGCAGTTAAATTCATTTGAAAGAAACAATTTAAGAAGGAAAACCCAAATTTCAATTCTGTGAGATATTTAGAATATTTGCAAAGAAAGAAAAGAACCTGAGGATGGTGACAAAAGTATGGAAATAGGAAGCAAAGACTGGAAAATGTAGTGGTAATACGTCCAGACCAGGCACAATATGAGATTTGTCAGACTGGTGATAATAGCATTGGAGGGGAGAGGGGCACACCAAACCATTGAGTCTTCTAGAAAATAATGTAAACCTTGTAAGTTCTTATAAAACTTGTAATATCTCATTGTGATAATGGGAAAGAAACACCTTTCTTTTGGCAAAATCTCCACAACAGATGCATCTGCCAAACATCCAATATCTGTTTGTAGCAGTGAAGAGAAAAGATTTCCAACTTCTCTGGCACCGAATCTAATGGGAGGTTAATTGGTAGTTCAATGAAAAGTCGAAGAGCTCTGAAAGCCAGAGTACTGGGCTCCTAGCAGAGGGGACAGGGGGTCTCAAAGAAATGTTTCAGTGGCTGAATTTAAATAAGTGCATATGCAGTTGAATTCCTCAATTCCTTGTTCATGAACGAGTTCTGAAGGGAATGAATCACAAGTTGTCACTACAATGTCGGAAGTCTAATAAAAATTCAAGCCTTGTGGCCTGTATTGCAGCCTATCTATAAATGCCAGTCTGTTTTAATAATATATACTGTGTATTTTTTATAATTTTTCTTATGTTAGTAATGTTCTAATTTGACTAAATGATATTTGGTGAATCAATTGTTTCCTCCTTAGATCAGCTGAGTAATATTAATCTAGTCTCTCTGGGATTAAAAAAGACTAGAAATGGCTCAAAAAAAAAAATTCAGGAAAATATCTGAAAAGCAAACCCGCAACTAAAAAATTTCTTGTGTTACAGAAGAAGGTAGGACAGTATGAAGCAGAAGCATGTGACAAGATGCATGCTTTTGGAAAGTAGACTTCTGTTAGCTAAGGAAAATTTTACTTTTTGTAAGTAACATATGATTGCACTAAGTAGAAGGATTTGGGGCATTAGTCAAACTATGATAGAGAGAGGTCTATTTTATTTTGTTATCACTGATTGTTTTATAAAAGCAATATTTCTTTCTATTGAGAAAGACCTATATCGTAATGAGTAGTTAATGGCATTGGTGGAGCTAAAGTATCAATCATTCATTTTAGTAGTACGGCACCAGAAAAAAGTCATCACTTATCATTTTTTGTCAGTGAATACATTTGCAGAGATTGCACTTAAAAACTGATTATACAATCACAAAATGATGAAGGATATATACTCACACAACTCAATGTTGTGTGAGTATTCTGACAGTTACTTCTGTAAAATAAAATATTTTTAAATAAAAAAATTACCTACCTGTTCACTTGTTTTAATCATTGTGAAAGGTTAGAATATAAAAATGTGAGGAGGTTGTAGAGAGGAGGGTGCTGGCCTCTTCTCCCAAGTGACAGGGGACAGAACAAGAGGGAATGGCCTCAAGCTCCACCAGGGGAGATTTAGGCTGGACATTAGGAAAAAAATTTTCACAGAAAGGGTCATTGGGCCCTGGCAGAGGCTGCCCAGGGAGGTGGTTGAGTCACCTTCCCTGGAGGGGTTTAAGGCACGGGTGGACGAGGTGCTGAGGGACATGGTTTAGCGTTTGATAGGAATGGTTGGACTCAATGATCCAGTGGGTCTCTTCCAACCTGGTTATTCTATGATTCTATGATTCTATAAAGCATAGCTGAAAGGGATAAGATGAAGCAGAGGCCGTGAAAGGAGTAATTAAGGCAGCCAGTGTAGTAATGATCTTCAGGAAATACTTCATTGGTCAACCAAGAAAATTGACAAAAGCAACTTAAATGGAACAGTGAAAAGGTGGAATGCTGTGTGAAGATAGTTAATGCAATTGCTACATTGCAAAAAAAACAGATTATGTTTTGTTTAGAACCGATTTGCAAAAGTACAAAGATACTTTTAATGTTCCTGTTTTTTTTTACCAAAAACTGTGTTTCTATCTGAAACAATTAAGCAGCATACTCCAAAAATGTATTAGTTGCATGGTAAATGCTGAAGCATGAGATGCACCCAACAGAACTACAAACACGCATAGGTTGGGAGGATCCTCACAAACATATACTGAAGAAACGCTGTAGGATTACTGAAGAGATGAATTTGTCTTGAAAGTAAAGCTGCCAGCAGAATGAAGATGTCTCACCTCTGACATTTCAAGTCTCATTGCATCCCCTTGCTCTTGCTGTATACTTAGGCATGAATGTGACAGATTTTCAGCAGACAAAACTTAACAATAGCTGGGTCTTATTGTTGCATGGATAAAATGCCATCTCATTATATAAACTTAATGGTTATTTCAACTCAAATGAAGAAGTTCCTACTCCTGAAGGACAGATACCGCTTCCTTTTCTTTACTTTACTACGTCACGTTATATCAAATATTTTCAGATTGCTTTGAATGCACTGTGCTTCTCTCTCAGAGGAGGTCAAGGGAAAAGAGAGTTAGGAGGAAGATTTAAAATATGTAACTGCAGTGACCCATACAGAGAGTCATTGGAAAGTATCTGCATATGGCTCACAGACTTCTAAAATTTCCTGTTTGATATAATATATATTATAATATATATTTATCTTCTCTGCATTTGAGATATCTGTTTTACACTGTTATAACAAACAAATTAAAAAGACAATCAGTGTGATGAATGTGATCATAATTTTGTTAAATTAAAATTGGAGTGGTGCTCTTTTCACTTCAGTCTGTAACCAAGTTATATCCAGCTAAAATTATTTTTCCTCATCCATCAGGGTTAGTAATGTGAAACACTGTTTTTGCAGTCAGGTGGAGGAAAACCAGCAGTGCTTAACACAGAAAATCTTGACATGGTTAGATGGTAAAACCACACTAAATCTATGAACTAGATTGCTTTGTATTTTATCTGCCTTCTTCGTGCTGTTAGGTAGCTCAAGGAGGAGAGTCTTCATGAGAAAGCAGGTGAGAAAATCTGTTGATAAATGGTTACTTGTGTCACCTTCAAGCAAGTCATACTGCTTGTTTCCCCATGCAGCAAGATGTACGCTTTAAGAAAGGAAGAGGGCACTGAGCAGTTCATTAAGCTTTACCGGTCCCTAACTGACATAAGCTAAGCTTTGCTGATCCATGCCAGGACAAACTGATGGTGATTTCAGTTCAGCCCTCAGCAGTGACAATGCATAAGAGTTTCCTTGATGAGTCTTTTCCTTTATACAGTCTCAAACATCACTTTGGCTTTTAAAAGAAAGCTTTTGATCTTGACAGCACTGGAGATACACAGGAATTCTCCAACCCCATAATGCAAAGCGAGAGCACACTGTGAAGTTTTCACCACACATAGTGAAGCTGTTTACATAGTATACCAACTGGTAGTAGAATATGGTGGTAAAAGAATATTGTCTTCGTCGGATTTTAGGCAAAATGGAGAAAAAACCCCTATGGGTGCCTGTATCATCATTGAGATTATTGCTTGCCGTTACAGTGATAAGTACAGCCCATCTGCTCCCTCCTCACCGAGTCTCACTTCACCAGTTTGCCTTTTTCTCAACTTCTGACAGGTGAGGAATGATCTGACTGGGGTCCTGTATGGTGAAGACATTGAAATTTCAGATACTGAGAGTTTCTCCAATGATCCTTGCACAAGTGTAAAGAAGCTTAAGGTATGTGCTGCTGTTTGAGGAAAAATAAGTGGCGACTGTGTCATGGCATTTGATTAATTTTATATTCCCTATGAAAAAAGCTAATAAAATTTGTGTAAGAATGATATATTACTACATTCCATAGCACAGTATGGTTAACAAATGACATTTTGAGTGTCTACTTCTGCTTAAGTCAATGAATGTCCATGCATATAGTAAATATTTTTATAGTTCCTGATAAGGACACAAAGTAAAGCCAGTTGTTCTTGGCTTAATATTTGCACCTAAGGCATAATATACATGTGAAAGCTCTTGAGCTTTGGAACCAGAAACCCTGAAAGGAAAATTATGATGTAACAAAACCATTGAGTGTCTTTCCATTAGCTTAATTTCACATTTTACACTGACTTCTTTGCTTATAATAATCTGCATTATTTCATATGAATCACAGGGGGAAAAAGAAAGTTGATAGCAGAGTAATCCACCATCCTTCTCTTATTATAATGATTTATTAGGTTCCTGGCATTTCATTAAATTAAACTATATTTTAGCATTACTATGCAGTGCAATCAACTATAAACTAGACACAGGAGATGTGAATCTTCAACTGCATGTGAACATGAAAAAATGACTGAGCAGGAAGAGAAAACACTTTAAAATTGTAAAGATGAAATCATTGCTGGTATTCAAAGATGTATGACACAACCAAAGTCATAATCCTGCAAATACTTAATGTGTAGAACAGATTAAAAAGAAACTTAATAAACTGAATTATACTAAAAAACTAAAATTAAAGCAAGGATATTGACCCGTATAACACTAGGTCACTACTGAATCTAAGTGCTTCATTTTTCTCACAGTCTGGAGATGCAAGCTTGAGTGTTTAAATAAGTAAACATTATGTTTTTAGGAAGCCAATTTGTGTCTGTCCCATCGAAGCCAGTTTGCATTTCCTGTCTGGAGTTGAAAAGCCTCCAGTATGTGTTATCAGTAAAGTCCACATTTTTGACAAGGTCTTTAACCCCTGGCATCAGAAAGCTAACAATTCTGAAGACAGAGCTATTTAAATCAATGGGTGATATAATAACAAGAAAAAAAAAAGCACATAACCACGGATATTTAGGCTGAAGGTTAGAAGAAGCCATGAGATTCTGGCCTTCCTGTATGTCAATAGCATGCTGTTTCTTTTATAGGGAAGACCAGAAAACTCTTATCAAACAATATATTAAAGATATCTCTTGATTTCTTCTTCAAAATTAATTACCACACCAATATTCTTCAAAATTAATTACCACACCAATAAATAAGCAATTAACTACACAATCACATATTTTTTGACAGGAATATAGAGTTACTTGTCCTTAGGTACAAGTAACAGGCTGCCCAGGGAGGTGGTTGAGTCACCTTCCTTGGAGGTGTTTAAGGCACAGGTGGACGGGGCACTGAGGGACATGGTTTAGTGTTTGATAGGAATGGTTGGACTCGATGATCCAGTCTCTTGGGTCTCTTCCAACCTTGTGATTCTATGATTCCATGATTCTAATTTAGCTGTTCAGTTATGACAATGTTCATTCATTTCTTCAAGAATCTAATATAAGTAAACTGGTATCTGCTTACTGTGCTTGAGATTAAAATATTCTATACCTTTTCTTTTTGTGAGCGCAGTTTAAATTAACAAAATTAGTAATTATGCAATACAAAATCTGATATGGTTTGTAGAAATATGTTCTGTGTTTTTCCCAACAACACGGTAAGTTTTACTATATTGACCCCAGCTTCATTGAATCACAGTTGGAAAGTAACTCCAGGCTTGAGAATATTTTTAAAATTCACTTTTGTTGTTCAGAGAAAAAGATGTTGTTGTATATGCATCTGCACATCAACTTAAATGTTTAAAAATTATAAGCCTACACAGGCAAATTGTATGATCAACAACACTGCTGCTTCCTAGTTTCTTGTATCTTGCACGAGTCAAAAAATTGCATTATATGAATACCAATTCACTGACAAAGTTTCCATCTAATTTTCCAAACACAATAGATGTGTTACTGTCTAAACAGGATTTCTAATTCTAACAGTCAGGTTAATTACATTTTGAAATTTTGGGCCATGAATAGTTTGGATGCAACATCCATCAGTGTGTGACATGCACACTAACACAGACATCAGCAAGTTCTGGCAGCATGTTAGGAAGGTGGGAGCTGACATCCTCCACTTCACCTTCATCATCAGTGATTCCGTAGCAAAGGTTGGAGGCTCATCTATAGTTCTTCAAGTGGACATCCAGGCATTTAGAAGGCATAACATGTGGATGCCTCCATTGACACAGTTACCCAGCTTTGAGCAGATTTATTGATAATATCTTGACTGTCAGATAAATGGTAGAGAGTATGACAGAGTATCTGAGCTCTTCAATTTAGATATTTCATAAAGAGCCTGCCAAGACATTGACTTTTCCTGGCAGATGAGATATTGTAGCAATCCTTCTCTGGAAAGCTGTGTAATACAACGTTGTGGTGTTATTCATTAGAAATGAGACAGATTAAAATCTAATCACAGAAGGGAAGCTCTGCAGCCTGAAAAAATAGCCGCCTATTCCAGCATAATGTGCATCACTCCAAAAAGCTGAAAAACTAAAGTGTGCCTCATAGCCAAGGCTGTTAGAAATGGTAGTGGAGGAGATTAGTTGTTCTTCATCCCTCGTTGGAGCATCTTAGATGTCTTGATCCTCACTGTCTTGAGGGTTTATAATACTGAGCTGCCAGTAATACCAGAGACACTTTATATTTAGTGGGTGAATAATATCCTCACCTATAAGAAAGAAAGAAGGGAGCAAGAGAGTAATCGATTTTTGAGGTTGTGCTATAATCTTCATTTATAAAACATTTTTTATGGAGATTCCACCGCAACTGTAGGTAAATGGAATGTGACTGTTCTTCAGCTTCTTTGTTTCTTTCAGGACTTTAGTCCAAATAGGACATATGTATTGCTTACTGAGGGGCAAAGCTTAAATGCTGATATTGCTACTTTAATCTCTGAAAAGAGATTAAATATAACACCTTACCATCTGGCAAATGGTCTAAACATTGGTCTTTTTATATAAGTGAAGTTTTGGGAGTTGCTGTCGCCCTGAGATGTTTTTAATCATCTCATTGATCACCTGCCTAGTTCCTTAAATGAAAATCTGTCCTGTCAAATATGCATTAGCTCCATGCAAGCAATGTGCAACTCTATGAGAAAGAAAGAGTACTTGACACTTGCTGCTATCCAATGAGTGACTTCTTTGATGCCTACGAGCGAGTTACGCTGTGTTAACTTGCATCGTACCCATGAGGGCTGTTGTATAAGAAAAATGTATCCTTGCCAGAAAAATCATACTGGTTGACATCAGTTAACAGTGTGTCTGAAGGGGGAAAAAGTTATGGCCCAGTAAGCATCTGATGTATCTCTTTGCTCAAGACTACAATGTGGACATATACCCTCACACACAAGCACTGAAAAGAACCCAGCTCTGATAAACTTTGGTGCACTTACTCATCCATCCAGATGAAATGTCGTCAAGGGATTTGAGCTATATCCAGCTGCATGAATTTGAAGCGTCAGTGTCTCTTATGCAGGACAGAGTCAGCACACTCAAGCCTGGCATGAAATTGCTCTAGGCTTAATTACCATACTGATTGCAATTCTTCAGGAATAACTTTGGAGAGGGATGCAAAAAGCAGAGTTGGAGAGAAAGAGGCTTACTGAGGAGTGCATTGTTGCACAGAAGAAAAATGTTATGTGCAGAACAGGAAAAGCTATTGTACAGATTTCCCTAAATTAGTTCCTTCTACATGTGTTCTAACGTATAATCCTTTGGTTACATGATTACATGCTAAATCTTCTCCTCCTTTTAACTGCAAGCTATTTTACCCTGGACATTGCCTCTCACAGCATCGTATTGAGGAGGAATCTTCCGTGACTTGTCATAGAATCATAGAATTTCTTGGTTGGAAAAGACTTTTGAGATCGAGCCCAACCATACCTGGCTGGACTCGATCATCCGGTGGGTCTCTTCTAACCTGGTGATTCTATGATTCTATGAAACCATATCCCTGAGCACTTAATCTACCCATCTTTTAAATACCTTCAGGGATGTGCCTGTTTGCTTGCATGCCTGTAGGCTCAAGGAGTTGTAGAACCACATACTTGTGTGACTGAACGTGCAAGATTTGGGTCTGAGTGCTACCATGAAACTAATTGCACAACAACATTAGTATAAGACAATCTTGGTAGACAGTAAGGTTGTTGAAATGAGATCTGATGTTTCTGATAAAAGAAAATAAGATGGACTGTACAAGTCCTGTAATGCTTTGCAGTAATGGAATAGTCACTGTAGGAAATGTACTCTGCTTTATGTAATAATCAGGTGGAAGCAGCAGCTTAAGTCATGGAAACACAAGACAGACTCTATGCCTTTAGTCTGAAGGTTGCTGCACATACACCAAAGGGTTATTCTTTACGTCCTGCCTACAGTCTCTAGTGCTCATAAGCTATGAGGCCTCACGTCTTCTGTTTGTTTTTCTTTTTAAATTAGTTCTTATAATTGTATAAAAGGAATTAATTCCAGTTTAAATATAATAATTAGATGCTGTGTCATTTATTTTTAAACTGAGCTTTTTTCAAATATTAAATCTGCACTTTTTATGTTCAGAGAGTTCAAGCAGTTCAGAGTTGGACTTCTGAGAGTGACAAATATTATTATTAAAATGTTAAAAATGGAAAGAATGGAGGAGAGGATTTTTTTTCTGCATAATTCATAAATCTATTCATTGTCCTTACAAAAAAGTGTGATTCTTTTGATGTAATTTGTGTGATTTGTTTGTTTAGTTTCATGTGACCTTGCTAGATTTGTTTAAAAAGACCCAAATACATTTCAATAAGGTTTATAGTACTTTATCAATCTGTGGCTAAATATGAAAATAAAGAGAAACAGGCTTACTGAAAATGCAGAGGTTCAGAATGAGCAAAGCATATTATGTACTTTATGACTTTAACCGTGCTAAGAATGATACCAATGTCATGCATTTAATTGCAGAAACATTGTTATATCTTTTGCATTGTCCATCACAATATGTTCTGCTGAACAGGAAATAAACATCGAAGTTATCTAAACTGAAAATCTTTGATAAATTGATTTAATTAAAACTGAAATGTTTTTTGCCACTGAAATTCGCACTGAATCATCTGTTTCTTTTTTCCTTGGAGACAGAAAGAGCTATTAGTAATTCTGACCAAGTGTTTTATAAAAGAAATGAAAAATTAGATTTGTTCAAGCTTTTGTTGAGAACTCAACTTTTGTCTGAAATAAAAGGTAATATTAAGTCATAAAAATCTATCTTTTCTGTGTTTTATAGATGTTAGCAGCAATTTTTCACTTGAGAAAAACGCTAGCCCTGTTCCTGAGGATTTATTTTCCTATATATACTCCTGAATTTTGGAATGTTTTCTTAATATGTTTCTAAGTATGAAAGCAAAATGTTCTCTTTTGACTTCAGCGACAGATAGATTCTTAAAGTGTGATGATTGGGGTTTTTTTCACATGTGGAGGTGGGAGGGAGGAGGAGAGGAGGGATTGAAAATGTGTTGTAGTGAGCGTAAAGAAGATGTTGTATGAATGAAATCTTTAAAAATAACTAAAGTGGGCACAATATAAAGGTATCTTATCTCACTTAGAAATTTCCAGTCTCTTTGCAGCATTAGTTCATGTAAGGAATGAAAAGCATATATTTTCTACTGGTTTTAATACGCGAGATTTTAAAAGATTCTTGCAAGGGATCAAGAGAATAATTCATACTTTACTCTTGTTGAATAGTAAAATATGGCAATATAAATATTACAGTTTTATTCTCATTTGTGCTATTGGTTATTCATTTTCTTCAAACACTGCAGCTGCTGTCGCTTGCAGTATTTCATGTTCTTGAACTCACAGAAAGTGCAATAGTGCTGAATTAATTTTGCTCTCTGCAGCTGTAATCAGTGCTAACTCTCTGCAGAATTTGAATGGCTAACTGAAGTGGTTTCTGGAAAGACTATGACTGTATTTAACTGCCATGTTTTTATTCAATCTGCAGGGTAATGATGTTCGGATAATCCTTGGCCAGTTTGATGAGGAAATGGCTGTGAAAGTTTTCTGCTGTGTAAGTAAATATATTTAATTGCATATCAGAATAAAGAATGGGTTACATTTGAATAAAAAATACATATGTGCATTAACATTACTTTATGGGGTTCAGGTCTGTGAAGGTTTAAATACTCCAGAGAGGTTACACATACTTAGCTCCATTTCTGTTTCAATAAAACACTTTGTACTTGACTTCAATGGAATTTAGGTTTGGACAGCATGGTTAGTTTCTTCTTATTGCTTTCCTATAGTGGAATTAAATCCCAAATAGAGCTTAAGCATTGCTCTTCCCGTCAGATCTCAGGAACCGCTTGTATGTGTAGCAGCAGAGAACTGCAAGATTTGAATCTTGCCCAAGAATTGTGTTCTGGTGGTAATGTCTGCATGTATGTAGTTTTGCATGTTTTGTTTTGAAAACATAAGAAATTCAAGCAGTTCCTATACATGCTAACTATGCATACCCAAATAATTTCTGCAACTGAAAAATGCTGCCAATTGTACAGTTGTCATTCACTTCTGACTGCTGTGCACTTTACATCTTACTTGAAAACTAAAGTTTCTTGTATTAAAATAAATGTAGTAAGACCAGCATAGATGAAATTCCCTATCCTCACTATTTGTCTGTGTATGTGAATATGCTAAAAACATGTATGGTATGATTGCCACTGAAAGTAGCAGAATTAAAATGTGGATCTTTATTTTTACCTGCTCATAAAAAAAAAAAAAAGGCAAAACAGGCAGATTTTAGTGGCCTAGATTTTACATTGGTATTGAATTCTTAGTTTAAATAAGCAGATTAATCTTGTATGAGCCAAGAACACGATAAATATAATGGAAAAGCAATAATGATGGCATCTAAATTTCAGAGGGGCTTTTTAGTGTTCACTTAGAGAGTCAAAGTTACCTAGCCAAGGAAAGAAAAGAAATGCAGAAGTTCAAAATCTGAGTGATGTATGTGCCTTAGGCACATGTTGGCTCATACTCAGCAGCTGTTCCAATTCCTGGCAAAATTTGGAAAGGAGATTGTAGAGTATATTTGGAAGGAAAAAAATCTGTTTGCATCCGAAAGGAAATGGAAAGCATGCTTTTCTTTTTCATTCTTCTCATCTCTGATCAGTCTTTGTATACAGACCTTTTTATTCCAGCATTTAAATAGAATTGACAGAGATAATTTCCCATTTTTCCATTCCTGGAAGAAAAAATAATCCTTCTGCAGTCCGGCTCCTCCTCAGATGTCTTGTGGTTGGTCTCTGTTTCCCCAGCTGGAGGATCCCAGTCAGCACTGTCTTCCAACCCAGTATGAGACAAGAGATTGGCCTTGCTTATGCCACTGACCTTAATATCTAGTTGCCTTCCTCTACAATCCTTTTCCAAGTCCGTGTGCCTGTGAGGGTAGGGACAAAATCGTAGAAATCCCTTGAGGGGCAAGGTGTCCTCTTATACCGCTCTAATCTGAGGGATTTCAGATGGAAGATGTCTCTCTCACGGTTTGGTGCAAACGTGTGAAGTTTGTGTAACTGAGTGCAGTTTAAAGAGTGATGGCTGCTTCTAAGGTATATTAGTGTCAAAAATAAGGTGGATTTTTCTGGAGCCTGGAGAAATCTGAGAGATCATGTATTTAGTCTTGCATAAAAGTACTTATATGAGAGCTTCAGTAGGAGACTGAATGCAGGAGAGGGCAGTTAAAAGTGGGTTATTTATATATTATGCACTACAATATGTCAGTAAGTGTGTTATTAGTCATAAAATATATTGTTGACTCATGCACTCCTGCAGCGGTGTGTTTAAGAGCACAATAATTTAAATACCTCATTTTTTTTGATACCCTTCCCCAGGTGTATCTTCAGACAGACTTCACTCCTGATTCCCTGTTGTATTTTGCAGGGTGGTTGATGTCGACCAGAGAAAAGCTTAGGATTTGTTAAAGGAAGGTGCTATTGTACTAGTGCAAGATGTTTCTTTTTTTCTGATTGTGGTTATAATCTGAATATTATTTGCTAATGATTTATGTAGGTGGAAAAATCTTTAAAGATTGCCACAGTTTTCTGTCTGGATTCAACAGTCATATGCTGTGAGGTTTCTTCAGGACAGCCATTTGAGTTTATACGCTCATTTACATTTTGACTGGCTATTCTCTCCCTCTTCAAACACCCACACACAAAAGACATAGAGCACATGAAGATAAATGCACTAAAAGATAGTGTAACTCAGCGGCAAACTTTAAGCATGTGACAGGACTAATTCAAGCCAACGTGAATTTTAGCAGGTGTTTCCAATGATGATTTAAATAAGCTTAGCTATTAATTTAATATTAGTCTCAAAAGCAGCTTGCAATTTTAATTCTATGGGAAATCTTAGCTTTCTAATATTGTTTTCACCTCAGTGGGATGAGTGTGGTACTTTTAATGGAATAGAAATTGGGATATTTTGCTTAAAACTTAACACTTCAACAGTCAAAACAGTCAACTGTGCTGCACAGAGATGATATATTTTTTTTTCCATTTGAAACTGGCTTAACATGAAATTGCATCTTCCCAATGAAAGCTTCAGTTCTGCAGAAAATTTCAAGAAATTGTTAGTGAGAATTTTTCCAACATATTATTTTTAAGATGTAGCAATAATCTAATACAGCCGTGCACACATCAAGACTGACACCTAGCTGATACAATTATCTGTCTGCAAGCAATTAAGGAAGGTGACTATTATGCATAGGTCACTGCATGAGCTTTAGGTGGCTCTATTTTAGTAAACAGTTAATAATGATTAAAACCAGGTTTAATCAGCATGGTTGATGCAAGAGGACTGGGCTCTTTTCCTTGAGCTGATAGAGTTTTACTGCTGAGTCTTTGGTTTGGAATTATTGATTTTTAATGAAGAACAGCTGGAGGTTCATTGTAATTCAGAAGTCTACAGGCTTTCTTGTAGGAGTGGGATATAGGATGTGTCCATGCTGACACGATAGAAACTTGATGGAAATTCAACAGGGGTAAGGTTTTGCAGGTCCATTAACACAAACTGCTAGTAATTGTTTACTACACATAGAAATTTCTTTGTTGTAAATAAGCATCTCTTTATGCATTCAAACAAGAATGAAAAAAAAAAAAAAGACAGAAATTTAGTCTCATAAGGGCAGAAAATGTCCAGGATGGTTTCCTGGCTGCTTGACACCAACTCTGGGCTTTGCAGCCTAGGTAGGGCATGTGGGGGGCTTTGCAGCCTAGATAGGGCACGTGGGAAAGATTAGGGAAGACATATGATTACCTTACACCGTTATGATGGTACAAAGCACTTGTAAACTTAATTCACCTTGCTCTTGTGTGCCAACAAGTCTCCCTTTTAGAAACTAAAACCTGTAAGAAGTGGTCTGTGTGCATTCAAACAGGTCAAGAAAGATCCATATTTCATGGAAATGTACCTGTTGCACATCAAAACCATCTCCATTTAGCACAATCAACAGTGAGGAAATGGTGGCAAAAAACACTGCCTGGAAATAAGTCTTCTGGAACCCAAACACTGAAATGCCTGAACACTAAAAACCCTGTTGTCACTAAAAAAATGACTTCATGTTTATGGAGCTCATCTTTGGAGGAGTTGATTTTGTTCCTTCTTTTACCTTCCTAAAACTACTGTTCAAGCCCTATCATGCTACTAGATCTTAAATGAAGAGCTGCCAGCTCATAAACTGTTTGTCTGGTTGGTTTTGGTGTGTTTATTTGATTTTATTTCTCTTTGGTAGGAGGGGGGTAAGTAGGAAGTAGGGATGTCTTTTTTAACTGAATTCTTGCGGGAACGTGAAAGATTCAGTGCAACTTTGTTGGACATGATCCCTTGTTTCCAGGATGGAATTTCCGGCTATTTTGAAACTTTCATTTCTCACCCCATATCCCAGGACAGTTTATGCAGGAAACAGGCTTAGCTGCTTATGCAAACAAAAATTTCCAACAGCTCTGATTTCAGAATATTTCACAGCCAATATGTTCTTGCAACACGCAATTTGATACTTTAATCTCCAGAGAGCAGGGGAAGCTACAGAAGACTGTCCTTCTCTAAAAGCACTACTCTGTGTCCTCAGTGATTTGAAAACTGTCAGATAAAAGAGACTATATCATTGAAAGGTCCTGAACGACCTAATTGTGTAATGGAAACCCTTTTAGACATCAGAAAGTATTGCAGGGTGGGATTGCTGTTTTCCTCACAGGTGAACCTGGGATGCGGTTTTGCCATGGCTGTAGCAGGAGTGACGATGGGAAGGAGCACAAAAGCTGGTGTGTTTTTGGAAGGGTAGAATTAATGAGGAAGATAAGGACAGACAATTTACGTGGATTGTTGAATAAGTAAGGTATGAGGTACAAGACACTGAGTTTCAGATAGGAGTGCTTTCAGGCAGCATCATATACAAATGCATGAAATTTGATTTTGGCTGAACAAAAGCTCCTGCAACCAAGGGCCAGACAAATCTGCTTTGTGCACAATACATTCATGAACTGAGTTGGCACCATTACAGTACCCTTCACTGATTTAAAGCCCAATTTTACTTTGAGTATTAACGTATTTAGGAGGCTGTCCTGGTTCATATTTTTTGCTATTCATCTGATTTATCTGACAAGCTTTTGGTACGATCTTTGGGATAATTTTCAAAACGGTTATGTGCTGAATGACTAATATGTCTTGTTTGCATTCTCACAACTTCCTCCTTCTGTAACATTTTCTGTGAAGATGTATTTTTCCAGTTAAGAGCTGTAAGGTTTCACTGTGTATTTCTAAAAACTGGATATTTTATATTATGTCTTGTATCTCCATTATTACTTAACAGTACTTCTTTCTTGGCATAAAAGAAGCATGAAACCTGCTGCTTTGAAATTAAGTCTGACTGAAATGTCAAAAGGGAAATATCTAGTTACAAGATAGTGGGAGAAACATCTGAGATAAAATTTGCTAATTTTATCCTAGAACACCCTTCATGATGGAATAGGATATCTATTGTGAATAGATCAACTTTTAGGCACAACAGCTTACATGCCTGATATTAAAGTATTTCTGTTTTCTGTTATGTGTGTCTACTATTGAAAGGAGATAACCATCATTTCTGTATCTTGGAGTACTGTGAGCTATATTCAGTATTCAAATAAGATAGAATTTCACCTGAAGAAATTTCTTGCTGGAAAAAAAGAAGCACTGAGTTATCTTCACTTTATCAAGCTCCTATGGATTCGTGCTCCTCAGAAGAAATTGCTTATCTAATGTCTCTGTGGTCACTGGATTAGCACAGTCACGTAATTCATATTTGCAACATTATGATTTGATGGTGCCTAAATTTTCTTGTTTGACCTTATCCAGTTTTATGTGGTCTTTAGGATTATATTAGGATGATAATAACTTAGTTTACATGCGGTGGCATGGTGATCCTAACACTCGTGTAACAGTTGGGTTATGGTGAATTTTCTGTGCAAATGCTGTGCCTTCTGCCAGTGTTCCTCACAGTTTTAGAATCTAGTATTTTATTCTTCTGGTTTTGTATAAATTGTGTTTGGAAAGCAAAATAGATTTAAATTTTTAATAATTTAAATTCTTTTTCTTGTGACATGAATTTTAAAGAGGAGAGTCTTCAAAAAAGTAGTCTTTGTTGTTAGCAAGTAATTGTTCTAAACTGTTCAAAATACTTGCGTATCCTTCAGTTACACTATAATTCCATAATTTCATTAATAATGGAAAAAACATGAACAGAAGACTATTGGTTTTGTGCTCAATATGTCTATTATAATGTCTATTAGCTCTTCTGCTTTTCTTTCTTTGTAGGCTTATGATGAAGAAATGTATGGCAGCAAATATCAGTGGATTATTCCAGGGTGGTATGAAAACCTTTGGTGGGAATCATGGGTTAATTCCTCGCAATGCCTCACCAAAAATCTTCTTGCAGCCATGGAAGGTTATATTGGAGTGGATTTTGAGCCTCTCAGCTCAAAAATGCTAAAAACCATATCAGGAAGGGTTAGTATTTTTCCTCCAACTATTTTATTATGCCATTGGTTGTCTCACCAGTGTCTTGACACAGCAAAGCACTGAGGAGGGAGGCAAAGCTAAAAGGTTTTTCTACAAAGAGAGCTGGCAGTCATCATGGTTAGTCTCATCTTTCCACTGGTTTGCAGCTTTTAAATATTTAGAAATCAAATTCTGTACCAGGTAAGGAAGCAGTAAAGTCCCTTGCCTCAAATCCATGGTGTTCACTCTTTAAGAAAATTACAGTTAAATGTACAATAAAGTTTGAATTATAGCCTACAGTATCATATGCTGCATCATGTAAAGTAAAATAGTTGAGCACAGAAATAGAGAAGTTTTATGTTTAAGTGTTATTCTGCAAATGGCTAAGTTCATTGGTGATTTGTGTCTCTCAGAACTAGGGGATGGGGAGTGCAGTTGGTTTTAAATATGTAAATATGTGGTATTTGCATAAAGTACATAATATTTTATTGTGGAAAAAGATCATACAAATTCTGGCCAAAGAATAAACATGCCTGATTTTGCTGCTTTTCTTCTTGTCTTCATCTGTCTTTCATGCCTTGCTAAGTGAGTGCCAAAGTCAGCTTTACAAAAAGACAATTGATCATAAGATGGAGAGCATACTAAAATTCTAAAACATAGACAAATTGCCACTCAGATAATTTCATATGAAGCAAGTAGTTGCTCAAGTAAAGTTTATGTGATCTGTGTTATTCTAAAAGGTGTTATCAGACCACTAATTTGCAGGGATGCAGACTTACGCTCTGTTCTAGTGTTACGGCTCACCAATATCTTGGGAGCTTTGGTTGAACTGAAGCTTTATATGTAAAAACAAAATAAAGCAAGTTGTCCTTCTTACAGAGAAGCAGAACAACGGCTTTTCAATTCTCTGCCTCCTAGGTCTCCCTCTCAGTGTTGTAAGCCAGACACCACATGTTTGGGGAATTGTAGTTTCTTTCCTAATTTTTGTTTTGGTAACTTTTTCTGCATTAGTTATGTAATTCTCTGAATTAGTGGGTGCAGGTTGAGGTGTAGGTTCAGAATGAAATGGGTAAATGTTACATATTGCAGTAAAACTAAAGTTTTTCTTCTCTGCAGACTCCACAGCAATATGAAAAGGAATACAATGCCAAGCGTGGTGATGGGCAATCCAGCAAATTTCATGGTTATGCCTATGATGGAATATGGGTGATTGCCAAAACCCTGCAGAGGGCAATGAAGTATCTGAATGCCACCAATAAGCATCAAAAAATTGAAGATTTTAATTATACAAACCACAAACTTGGCAAAATTTTTCTGGATGCTATGAATGAAACCAACTTCTTTGGAGTAACGGTAAGTTCTAAACAGATACTTGTGGCATGGAGGAGGCTTGTGGTTTTATGTCAGTAGCTGAAGCAAGCGCTAAACTTTAAACTCCTGAAAAAGAAGCATAGTTGCATATTTCTTATATCTTCAGAGCTTCCACAGTTGTTCTTTATCATTAAAAATTAACATTGTTGCCTTGAGACTCTAGCTCATTACCTGTCTTCTGATGCCAAGTGATAACACTGTAGAATTCCTCAGTTGTCAGATTTTTAAGCATGGATATCATCTGAATTATCAACTTGGAGGGGTCTCAAGGGAACCAGAGGTGTTGCAAGCTGCAGCGGCCTTTAAGTGACTGTTTTAGCAGTTGAGGCATACCTGGAATGTGATCTGATAATACCTCCCATTTCCTTCTGTCATTTATTCTTGGTAGTAGATTACAGTAGGATAATGTCTTTGACTCCGATGCCGTACACCCCAGATATTCCTACAACATACTTCAGTTGCCATTGAAGTTTATTTATAATTCGTATTTTTTCACAGTACAAAGCGTGTTGACCATGACTTAGAAGAACTGGTCACATTCTATTTTCACTTACACCACTGAAAATTGATAGCAATTTTTTTTTTTTTACATTGCTTCTAGTTTGTAACAGAGTAAAATGGAGAATAGGAGTGCGGTCCTAAAACTTCTTCATGACTTTTTATATTTTTGAGGCAATGTCAGTCAGAAGATAATGGCACATATGTGTTCAGGAGTGTGCAGAGTGTGCAGGTTCCTTCACCAAAAAAAAAGAGCAGACCCCATTCCAGGAGGAATGGCCTTCACTGTTTCCAATAGCAACAAACGAAGAACCCAGTAGAACGTGCTTCATTAAGCAGTGTAGTTGGGCTGCAACATGGCTAGATAAGGAAAAAAGAGTTTGAAAGAAATGTGTATTTCAGCAGCACACGGAGAAAGTGCTTTTAGGCACTTCCTTGCAGCAAGAGCGTGCAGAAGCTTGGCAACATTTTTGCCACTCTGCAGTAGCTTGTCCCTGTTTGTCCCCAGGTTAATGTAAATTGTCTAGGATATCAGTTAACCTCAATATGTACTGAAGCAGCAGAACTAAGGTTGTCATACACGTCACAAGCAGGTTCAAAGAGGAAATGCCTACATATAGACATCAACAATGAGTGCAGGCTCAACTTTTTGGTGCCTTTGTTAATTGCTGAAGAAGCTTTGGTTTTGTATCACAGTACAATTGAAACTAATTCAGGATTTGTAAGTAAAAAACAATCAGATGGCAAGACAATAGTAGAATCCAGTTGCCTGTACAATATGAATTTTCTTTATACAGAGCATTTGACTGAAAGTTTCAGTAGCAGCTATAAACCAGACTCTGCAGGGCCTTAGACTGACTTATTCAAAGTACAGTGTCTCTCAATGTGGCTGAAATAGTTTATTTCTGTGGAGCTCCTTTTATTTTTTTTTCCTTTTCATCTCTTAGCCTTTTTGCCTGCTGTTTGGTTTTGACAGCTGATTACGGTAAAATCGATACATTTCATCAGCTCTGCTTAATTGTCCTTCACTGCTACCTCTCCTCCTCCCAAAACCTCTAAGATGAAGAAGGCTCTTTATTAGTTTTAGAGATACCTACAAAACCTCATATATGAACTGCATCCTTTTAGGGAGAGAATGAATCAGGGTTTCACCAACCATATTCAGCCATGTTTACTTACTTTATCCCCTCAGGTGTAATGGTTTCTAAAGAAATTACTGCACGATTCTTCACTGCGTTTAGTGATTGTCTGAGATGCTTTGTGAGACAGTTCTCTGTAAGGTTGGTCCACCAAGTCATGATGACATTTCACAGCCCGAATTTGGTATCTGCAAGGATCATGCTTCTTGTCCCTATAATACGGTCATAACAACATTTTAATCAGAAAGAAATATAGAGAAGAAAATCTACACTAGCTACGCTTTCTTGGGATGTAATTAGAAGAAACATCACTGAAGTTTTCCAGACAGTGTGCAGAAGAAGAGCTTTATAGCAGATATTTAAAATTTTGCAGAAAGATGAAGGGACATCTTTTTACCAGAAATATTTTTTCTGGTAAAACTTTTATTCTTCAGTCTAATAAATTCCTGTCATTTGTGACCTAATTTAAAACTCAGTGGAAAGTAAGTTTTAGGTTTGGGAGTGTCAAATCTCATATTAATATTTCTTTCCCAGAAAAGGTGTTTTAGTATAAAAGTTTTACATTTTATTTTTAAAAACCTATTCTGAACAGGAAAAAGACATTTATTTACTCTAGAGTAACTATGGCAAATATAAAATGAGTTTCTGTAGATAAAAAAAAAAGACTAGAAGGATTAAATCCAGTCAGTCTTCAAAAACTCATCCAATAATACTGTAAAATATATTGTTAGTTCTTAGGTAAGAGGAGAAGCTAGACAGGAAGCTGTAGAGAAGAATCAAAAAATGCAGAATCTATTAAGAAGAGACCTCTTTATGCTTTCTGTGAATATGACACCAGAAACACTGTCACGTCATAAATAATAAATCCCTTTTCTCAATATTGATTTTCTTTGAAATTATTTATAGTAAAACACACACCAAAAAAATCATATTGAATGGTGGGTTTTGTGGAACTTTTTAAACAATTTTGAAAAGACTTGCCATTCTTTCAATTTTCTGTTCTTTTTTCTGGTCTTTTTATTTTCCTCAGAGACAATATTTAGAAAACAGTTTAGGCTATTGCCCAAAGACTTGACAGGACTAGTTCTTGTTTTGACCATCAGGAGCTCAGTACATAGATGTTACATATTCTAATTCTGCTTCCAGATGTCTATTGGAAGGAAACTTACAGTTATGCCTTAAACATTCCTGAACGTTCCGCTCTTTTTCTGAATTTTCCTTCTCTTAGTGAAGTGGTTCCTTCTCTTATTTTTCCTTCATGTTTAATCATGTTGCTTACCATACAATTTTCTTGTTTATTTTGAATATAGAACAAGGTAACCTTTATTTGATATTTTATCAGAAAACTGTAATGTAATTATCTGCTGCTCATTTTCACATGTAAAATCAATACTGTTGGACAGGTACAAAAAGACTTTGTGATGAGAAATGTAATGTGAACAAATAAAAGACCTGCAGGGATGTTCCTATAGTTTGTTAATCTGAATGTCTAATTCCGCAGTTAGATCCTCTGATGTTTGCTGTGTTCAAATCGAATAAGGCATTGTATGGTTAGAATGGTCAATCTACAATAACCAGCTTTCAGGATAGAGTCCTTTTGATTTCAGACTATCTGGACTTTCATGGCTTACATTTCTCTAATTCCTTCCTTATCAGAGCAGTTGCTTATTTTTTCATGGGAAAGTTATTGAAACAAAATCTCTTAAATTATTTTGGACATTTTTTTCCACTTTTCTTAGTCCAGATAAAGCTATTTTTGTAAACTGAATACAACCCTGTCACCCTAATGGTTTATAAACTGCCAAATGCCTCTTTCCTTGCTAAATGCATCCCTCTTCTCTAATAGCACACATTCTCTCTGATAACCTAAGTGTCAGAAAATGAAAGATAAAAAAAGAAGTACTCACACAATTTATTTTGATATGGCTTAGGAATCTGAGGAGTCTCTTTATGAAGTTCGTAGAGCCAATGGAGATGATTAACAGTTGAGGCTTTATTGAGGTCTTCATTAATATGTTACCACTTTGAATCAATACAGAGTGATAAAGTGATGGGAAACAAAATATACATCTGGATTATCTATATATCTACATATCTACATTTCAATTAGACAGTCATTTATAGTATACTACCTATAACATGCCCATAAGTTATGTTTGAAAGCTAAAGAGAATTTTCCACACAGCTAGAATAATTCCCCTAAAGAGAAAATTAAAACTGAAAAAAAGAAGCAAAAGTCTAACCTTATTTTGTGGAATACTACCAGTGTGTCTTGGAAGCTTGGTAATTAGTAAAGAATTAGTGTTGTCTTTCAGGAGGGCTTCTCAGGATACTGAGTCATATTTAGTGTGTACTGAATCAAAATCCATCTGGATAATCACAGGATTTTGTTTTAGTCATTTTTTCTTGTTTTTTAATTTTTAAAATCTATGGATGGTTGCATAATACCTTACAACTACAACATTTACATTTGCGAGTGAAAAAAATGTTGGTTATACTTGGGAAGGTACTAACTACCACGATTTTTCTCAGTCTGGTAAAATTTTGTATTGGTTTCATGGGGTGGCTGAGTGGTCAGAAAAATATAGTACATGTTGGAGATTATTTTAAATTTATTTTTTTTTACAAAGCATGACATTATTCTTAAAAATGCTTGCCTCTCATTTTCTAATAATTTTGCCTTGTCACCGATATGAAGTTATGAGTGTTGCCATTCTCCCTGGTTGATGCCTGAAGCTCCTGTAAGTGTTGCAGTAGGTATTCTGCTGCTTAAGTTTATTGCTGTTATCTGTGATCATAAATCAGTCTTCAGAATTGCTAATTTATTTCTCATCCTTATTGCTTTCTCTTATTTGTGTGTAATGGAAAAAGAATTACAATGGAGGAGAGAGAGAATGAAATACAGTGTTGTCTTTTCTTTTGCTAGATGGACACTCTAGCACAGTAGGATAAAATTCCATTGCAGCAGCCGTTGCTCAATTGAAACCACAGCCATGAAATAGCTTTCAATGTTGTCCCTGGCATCCTGCATTTGAATGGACCCAGTCACGTTTTATAACTGGAAAAGTGTTTATTGATGTGAAGTTCATCTTGTATTTTGATGCTGATTATTTCTGAAGATTGATTTTAGCAGCTTGCCTCCACTTTGCAGACTTCAGTAGTCACTGTGATGTACAGACATCACAGAAACACAGAAGGTGTCAGCATCAGAATAGTAACAGGGGGAAAGTATGTATTTCATGTCGTCCTGGAAAAATGAAACACCCTAAGACTGTTAAATTAAGGGATATTTCAGTCTTTGGTAGAGAATCAGATGGAATTAGTATGGACTTCAGCAGAGTGAACTTGTGCTTCATAAGAGGGTCTAACAAACATTTCTGTAGTGCCATGGATCAGTGCAGTTAATTTTGCAAGAACAGTTCTGAATAAAGTCTCAAAACCTATTAATACCTGAAGTCAAATTTTCTTTGTTGGCATGGCTGAGGTAGGGCAGATAGTAAAAGTATTGGGGGGAGAGCAGAAATTTTAATAAAACAACTTTGTGTTACTTTTGTATAGTGCATTAAAAGTACATTTAATTTTATAAATGTGAAGGGGAGGTTTAGCTTGCAGTGGAATACCTAAATATATAAAGATAACTCTCCCTGAGAAATGATTTTGAATGTACCATTGTATTTTATTCAGCCTTAAGTCTGAGCATTTAAATTTTGCATTAACGTCCGTAATTGAATGGTTTGAGCAAGTTCAATGACCTAGCAGAATGTGTAGAGGGGGAACTATATATATATATGCATGTATGTATGTATACACACACGTGTGCGTGCTCACAACCCCACCTGACTGTTGGCAGATCACAGGTTTTCTCACGTGATCCTGTGGGTTATGAGTATGAACCACTCTGAACTTAATGCCCTTTGTTTCTTTTTGATTTTTTCAGAACTTGCTTCCTGTTACAGGGTTTCTTGTCTAGCAGAATTAAAAAAAAAACAAAAAAAAAATACTGTGTGCAAGACCTCCTACATCTCTTTTTGATTTTCCTGAACCTTGAATTCACCAATGGAGATAAGTGTAGTGAATTTCTTGCTTCCTTAATTCCTCCCGACTTCCAGTGCATTATCCAACTCAAATGAGCAACTGAGAGCACTACAGTGGGATGGTGAAATAATTTGTGCTCAATATTGCCAATTCATTTAGAGGCTCCTCAAACCATAGAGTTGCTAAAGTAAGCCATCAGCAAGTTTGCACAGAGTCATAAATAACGTTTGCTCGTTAGGAAAATTCAGTGCAAACATTTTCATCTGCCAACAGTGTAAAACTACATGCAGAAGGAACTCCTAACTTTTTAGAGTGAGAACTGAGATGAACTGTGACATTTCAAGATTAGCCCTCAAGCTAATCAGCAGTTGATGATTTAATAGATATAGTAGGTGGCAAATAAAAAAGGCTTTAGTCTGAAGTTGTAGAACAGTTCTTACTGCAGCTGTCATTCTAATAGGTGGATATTTGATGAAAATAAATCATAGAATCACCAGGTTGGAAAAGACCCATTGGATCATCAAGTCCAACCATACCTATCAAATACTAAACCATGGCCCTCAGCACCTCGTCCACCCGTCCCTTACAATATAAACTTACATTAAAGCAAGTGAAACATTTTCTGATATTTGGCTAACATCTCTTATCTTCCAGTGCTCTGTATTTAATTTTGTTTGTATCTAGACTATTTAACATAATCCATACTATGCCCTAAAAGCTGCTTTGTTGCTACTTTGGGTGCAAAGAGTGGAAGTCCCTACAAATAATCAAGAAACAAAGATATAGGGAAGATGATTACGTTGACTGAGTGGTGGTTCAGGTTTGTGCTTCACAGGGTAGTTCTCCTTCAGGCTTCTGAAGAAATAAGCACATTTCAGTAGTTCTACCACTTTGGTTTTAATGAAGTGTGATTTGTTTTGTAGCTGCCTGGTTCCAATCCACATTTATTTTATCTTTTTGGGTTTGTTTTCTTTTGCTCTGTTTTTTTCTGTATTCTTTGAAGTTTAATGATGAAAGACTGAAGAAAAAATAAAATTTACCAAATTTGGAAGCTGTGTCCTGCTTCAGATCAGCAGTTAAGCTAGGAGAGGTTATCAGTGGTTTTAAAGAGAGTATTCAAAAAAATTTCCCTCTCTGTTAGTTGTTTATCTGAAGCTGGTGCAGAGAGTCATTTAAGGTACTGAAAGAGCATAGGCTATACATGCTGGACAAGCAACATATAGGAACTATAAGTTCTGGTACATCTTGTATAAGAAGATTGTTTTCCTGATGGTTAGATGGCCTTTTTTGTTTTACTTGGAGAGAAGTATTAGGCAGATAAGGTGTTCCTTTGACACACCTCCAGTATGTAGTGGAAAAAGAAGGAAAGACGTTACATACCTTCTTTCATTGCACTGAAGCCCTACGCCTCACTTCACTAAGTTCTTCTTGACAAGAGGTAGGAAATGTTATTCATGTACCATTGAAAAACAGTGATAGGGTAAAATCTTACAGACGCTTATGGAGCAGTGACCCTCTTGCAGTAAGTGTGTCAATGAAATATCATCTCTGAAAATGAATAGAAAATCTGGAGTAGTTCCATCCACCTCTACTATGACTTCAAATTATGTCAGTATCTTATATCAAAGGCAGATAAAGCATCAGTGTGGATCTCTGGTGAGGATCCCGTATCAGCAAAGGAATATACACATCTTTTGTTCATATACAAGCCTGTGGAAAAGAGTTAAGAATTTGCAATACATGCTATAAGAACTGCTTTTACAACCTCTCCTGCAATTGTAATCCCAAATGGAAAATGTGGTGCCAGGTGGGTGATGTTGTCAAAATGACAAACTTGTAATTTTCTATTTGTGAAATTTAGCCATTTCTTTCACTAAAACTGCAATGGTAACCACCCAAGGAAGGACTTAAGCATTGCGGTTAAGGGAGATGCAAAAGCAAAGTGAAACGTGATGGAGAAGTGGAAGTCTCATGTGCTTTAATTGCCCTAGGACCTGATCAGTTTTTGGTAGCTGTGGTAGCACATGATGTGACAATTAATACAGTAGCCTAGCAAACAACTGTCTTGAGTGCTATGATTACATGGGACAGGTTAAAATAATTTCAAGCCCCTTTCAAGTATTACTGCCTGTAAAGGAAGACTGACTGTGCCTTCCTCAAGAGATAAATATCTTGAGTGTAGAGGGATAGAAAAAGAGTCAGCAGAGTCTGGGATCTTGATGGGGGGTCCCTGGGAGAGGAATGAAATCCATAGTTACATCTCTAGCTCCACTGCAACGTTTTTAACAACGAGTCTGGAAAAGAAAAGAAAACTATGGGAAAGAGAGTATTTAGAAGAATATAATGGGAAAGGAAAAGATTTCCTGGAAGGCTTTCATATAATCTGTATCACTGAGCAGGTCTGAGTTTCCAGTCTCCTGTGCCTCTTGTTCTTGTTCTGATTTGTTTAATAGTGCATAGAGTTTAATGAACATATTCTCACCTGAATAGGCTTTTCTTGAAACTGATTTTTCTGTCCTTACTGTAGAGCAGAGCACTAACAGATCATTCCATTATATTCATTCCATAGACATATGTGCAGATATAGACATATCTGCATGGGATGTGTGTTTACTAGAAGGGAAATGTGTTTAACAGACAGAACACCGATGGTCCTCAAGAGCCATCTAGGCTTTTTTATGGTTGAGGGGGACTGGCTTTAAATTGGAAGGCTGAAGATTTAGACTAGACGTTAGGAAGAAATTCTTCACAGTGAGAGTGAGGAGGCCCTGGCACAGGTTGCTCAGGGAAGCTGTGGCTGCCCCATCCCTGGAGCTGTTTGAGGCCAGGTTGGATGGGGCCTTGGGCAGCTTGTTCTAGTGGGAGGTGTCCCTGCCCATGGCAGGGGGTTGGAACTGGATGATCTTTAAGGTCCCTTCCAACCCAAACTGTTCTATGATTCTGTGGTTACCTGGCAGATGGTGTGTGAATCAAAGTACGGGATGGTACAGTCACAGCTTAACTGTGCTTCCAGGTGAGTTTTTTCTGATTATGCAATGACATATGGGCAAAAACCTATGAATTATGGATTTCCAGAGTAACAGTGTTTTTCAGTGGTATAGTTATTACTGCATTTGGTGTTGCTAAGAGAAAAAAAAAAGATGGCTGGCAAATTTAGGGATGCTGCTGCTTCTTTCTGCTATGTCTCCATTTGAAATGACAAGCAAAGACATCTTCCCAAGATATCTTCTATGGATGCTTTCAAGCACTCAGCTGCCCAGTGGCTTTGGGATGGAATACACTAAACACAGTGCAGCCTTCATTTGCAGTGTATTCTCTCAGTCTGCATGGTGGTTGAAGAAGCAAGATTAGTTATCCTGCATCAGCCTCAGTCTGCAAAATCTTTCCTCAGACCTAACTCTGATTTATCTCCCTCCCTCCTAGAAGAGAGGACTGCAGAAGTACCTGAGTTAGCTTAAAGTTTAAGATCTGAATACCTTTCAGTCGTCACTCTAGACTTAAAAACCACTATGATTTTAGAGATAACATATTTCAGAAATAGTATAAAACTGAATTCCTGGGTGCTGGAGGGTATTATAGTTCTTGTTTTATTTTCCATGGGAACAGATGTTAGCCCTGCTGCCTTGGGATGGTTCCAGCTCTGATAATACTCTGTGTACCTAAAACTCTCAGTGAGATTTCAGATGGATAAGGAAGTTATTATTTACTAGCATTATACCAGGACCCTTCTGGAACAATAAATGCCATAAAGAAGCAAAATTTTAGCATTATTGTTCTCATGTCTTTTATTAGACATAGCACTCTGTTATTTCACTGCACAGGTGGAGTAGAGTAAGATTTTAGTTGTTTGACCCTGTTTCTATTTCAATCAGTGGAAAATCTTTTTCACTTCATTGTGAGCTAGGGGAAGTCCTTACCTAGCAAACTGCTTAATAAATAATTACTGAATATAACTTTAAATGTTATTCTAAAATCCTTTTTGCTCACAGAAATTTAGAAACAGATTCTTTTGCAGTGCTTCCCAGAATTAATGAATATATTTTAAGTGTGCTAATCCCTTGTACTGCTGTAAGTTAGTAATGAATGACTAGACACAAGTACTTGTTCAAGCACATTTGGAGAATGCCTTTTGATAGTGTACTATGTGGAATTATATGACTCAGATGTCAAATAACTGTGAGCAATTGGAATAATGTGGTGGAATATAGCAATTTAAAAAGTAACATCTAGTGATGCCTATAAAAAGCAGCAACTTCTAATGCAGATCATGTAAATCAAAGAAATGCTGAACATTTTAGTGATTGGTTGTGCTCATTATATACATTCTTTTGGCACAAGTGTAACTCTTAGCTAGGTATCAGATATTTGGGGTTCTGAAATAGAAATATGGAAATAAGATAAGGGAGAAATCTCACAGAAGGTACAGATACTATTATGAAGGCTGAAGCATAGGAAGACTATTCATAAATCAGTTTGTGAAAATCTTAAGAATATAATTTCTTCTATTCTTTGAAGAGCTGCTATCATACTACTACAAAATCTTCTCAATATCTGTTTTACTTTGTATTGAGAGTTTAGAGAATGATTAAAGTACATAGAAAATAAATATAATTCTGAATATTCTGAAAACTCAAAGTAGGAAATTAATTATAAAGTGTTAAATTAATTATAAACTGCTTGATTTAATTCTTTACATCACTGATTTGGATACTTTAAGAAAAGAAATACAAGTAATGCATTTTTCTGATAATTTTCATGTCACATTTACAAAGATCTGTTGATTTAGGTTAATTGGACTGCTTCTCTCCATTGCTGACTAGTTGCATGGCAAACTTTAATTTATGTTCTGTTTTCAACTAGGTTAAGCTCTCAGTGGTCAATTTTAAAAAGCCTTTAAAAGGAGCCTTTTTTATCTTCAGTGAAAGTGATCCACATTGATGTTAAAAGAATTAGAATTTAGCCTAACGCGAATTCTTCTGTACACCTAAAAGTGAAATTTTCCCATCGGTAATATTTTGCAATGTGACGTTTTTGCTTTCTGACCAGCAAAAAAAATTAAACTTTTAAAACTGTATATTAATTCTGTGTTCATACTGCACTGCTTCTGAGGTTTTGGCTTCACCAATTAACATACTCTTTGCTGTTGTTAATCTTTATGACAGCTCAAGGCAAACTTATTCCTTAACTTGAATATGACATTTTGCTGAGTGTGAATGAATCCACCTGTAATGTTAAAAATGGTGTTATTAGCTGACTTAGCCTGGAGATGCTCTGAGGTTGTCAGGTCTGATGTTCAATGGATTGTATTTTCATACATCACTGCTCCTCTTTTCTGGCAGTCATGATTTCTGTGATGAACTAGTTTTCTTCCTTGGAGAGGTGCTCCAGTTGCAAATAGGATTCTTGAAGCCTGCAAGCATTTTAGTGAAACACATAAAAATTAAAGTATTATAATAGCATTTATTGTAGACAAATGCGCAGTACACTTCCTAACAATTTAGCAGTATTTTTTGAATTGTTTTTTAGGATTTCTCTATTTGTTGCCTTCTGCTCTTCTGCCCACCATCTTCCCACAGAAGGTTGTTGCCTCAACAGCTGATGGTGATAAGGACGTGCTTTTAATTATCTAGCCTCTGATAAAGCACTGTTAAGATAGTGTTCTTTTCAGAGGTATCATAGTGCATCGAAGATCTTGCACTTCAGTAGAGCATATAGTATGGTAGGAGCTCCCTCATTGGAGTCCTTCACATGAAGAAACTTGTGGAAGGTGAGGATGCAAAAAGTGCAGCAAGGCACTTCTTGGAGCCCCTTCAGTCTAGGACAGTCTGCTCTACTTGTGCTGAGTCTCAGCTCCACACCTACCACGGCAAAACAGGGAGCAGCGAAAGGCAGTACTTCACAAACTGCAATAGGCTTCCTTTCTGTTTATTTTTTCTCCCACTCCCCTCGTCTGAACAATTTGTGACTATTTTTGTTCTATAAGTATTAGAAAAATAATCTAAGGATCCTGCCTTCTGTCTAATCACCCACTTTATACCTGGTCCATAATGACAGCTGAGGTTGTCAGCGTATGAATCCAAAACACTAGAGAGGAAGCAGGCTGCTCTGTCATTTTGTTATAAATGCTTTTAGCCAAATCTAGGGTTTGCTTTTTGAACCTTTTTGTGTGGCGATAATTTTCCCATTTCTGTGATTTTTACTGACCTTAAATATACCAAAATTATAACCTTGCCCGCTAACCACTACTGGGAATCAGTTTATTCTTTCAGAGCATGGTCTAGAGAGAAGTTCACACACCTCTTTGTTGTTGATACTCTTAACAGTATCTGTATTTTTATATATCCAGCCTGCAACATCTAGCCAAAGCTTCCTGAAAACTTATTGTCTCTCCTAACAATTCTTTCTGCCTCTCATCCAAGAACTTGTTGTACTGCTTTGACAATCTTAAAGCTTTTGTATGTGACTAAGATAAGAAAAGCTGTACCCAGGACTCTCACTTATGTGTCTTCAAGCCTTTTTGGCTGACTGATCCTTCACTCTAAGCAAAGTCTGCACGGTTTCGGTGTCATGTCCCACACGTAGTAGTAGTAGGTGTAGTAACAGATAATCTAGATGAAAACAACCCACCTCTAACCAAAACAACATAACTTAAATCCAAAGAAAGAACTTAACGTTAAACAATATCCCAGATCATGTAAATGAAGCTGTCCAGGGCTGACATTTCCGTGTCACTACACACTTTATGTGCTTTGCAGTGACACGTAAAGTTCTGAGTGTCACTCTAATGCTGGCAAACTGAAGAGTTTTCCAGAGTGAATCAACACAAATCAGGAGATTGTAGGGAATAATTCAAGGAAAGAGTTGACCACATACTCTATTTCAAACTCAGCAAAAACTATAGTGGTTTTCCATTTATCATGGACTGACGTTCTAGTTTTTTATTGATCAGCTAGCATAAATTAGCTATATAGGGGCCAACCTTTTTATTGTAAAACTTTGAAAAACACAATTATGGATTCATTTTTACCTTGTAAATTCTACCCCTGTTATACATTGTAAATTGTGCTCTGAAAACTTCTGGTGAAATTCTCCTGCCTGTGTAATTTCAATTCTGTCTCATCCATTCTAGCTGCAGTTAGACAGCAATTTAGTTGTGTTTGGTCATGTAATTAGAATGATGTTGTGCATAAGCAGTCATTATTGTCAGTGCTGCAAGATATACAGAGCTAAAAACCACAGCTAGAGACTGCAAAGAATGTTGTCCCAGGAGTGAGAGACAGCAACAGAGAGCCTGGCAATTATCCCTCTCTCCTTTCCTTTCTTTCTCCCTCCCTCTCTCAACCACCCTCCTCATGTTGTGTGACTTTGGTTAAAATGTTCTTCAGGAGTTAAAAAGGGGAGAAGAAGTTACAGTGATCAGAAATGCTCATCTCAGCTGAATGTGAACTCTGTGAGACAGAGGTAAACTTCTGTAGCCCAGAGGCTCTGTTCTGCTGAACTCAGAAGTTTGCTGCATTTGAGAGAAGCACGTAAGCATCTCCAAAAGAGGCTGCAGTGATATTTTCTAATTGGAAGTGTTAGACTTTCTTAACATTGAGTTTTCAAAGAGCACTATCACGTCTCAGAAATTTTTTTGTTGGTGAGTAACCAGTATTTTGTTATGAATGACCCTGAAGCTATCATTTTTTTCTAATTAAAAACCTTTTCCTGGTGTCTTCATGCACAATTTTCTCTCCATTGTGCCCATCTCCTTGATATAGAAGCAAGGCAAAGGTTTAAAAAAACAATTATGAGACAAAAAATTTTATAGGGGCTTAAAAATATAAATTGCCTCCACTAACCTAATGAATACAGAGGTCAGTTAAATTGCATCTAGGAGTATATCAGTCAAGCTACAGCTGAGGAATAATTGTTTGCCAGTCCCTTTGGACAAGCACAAAACAAACCAATTCCATAGTGATAGTTTTGTGTGATTTTAAAGCTCCTAATTTTAACGAGATTTATCCTATAGCCTGTGCTTTGAACGCAATGAGTGTGGTGCCACAGAAATGTGGTTCTCTTTGTATCTGGATGATGTTTTCTGTTAGTGTCCATACTGAAGATGCAGGTTATTTTGTAGAGATCAAAGGGCCAATTATTTCTTTTCAGGTCTGTTTTTTATATTTGGGCATTTGGGGTTTTTAAGATCCGAGTAGTTCCGACTTCTATATTTCTATGGTGCATCAGTGAGTAAATGTCAGCTGTTAAAATGTTCAGGCAAGTAAAGTTACAGCTAAGCACCTAGAATATTGATCTTCTGTGCTGCTTATTATGTAGTATGTATTTAAACATAAGCGTACTGTATTGTATGCTGATAGAAATAAATCTGTAGAGTATTGTCACAGGCAAGTGGGTGATACACTTAAAGTATTTTATGATAATCACATTATCTGCCTTATACATTCAGGGTATTTTAGATAAGCATTTTGTTGAATTGGTAAATTGGTCAAAGGCTCACCCCATGATAAGTGCTAAAAAAGAATAGTATGAAAAAGAACTCCATAAAAATTATAAAATAAAGATGGAAGATCCTAACTATTGGCCATTTACAAATGTCAAACTGCATATTTTTCCACTGTAAATCAAGGTGACATGTAATCTCTAAAAAAATGTTTTAAAACTTTAGAATATTCTTTCTCTACTTAATACAGATATTTAAAAATATTGGGGCAGAATAGCTGAGTTTCCTATAATATTTCTGAATAGATTTTCCCCAAGGCTTTTGGACCTTTGGTCTTTCTCCTAGGCTCTGGTTGAGTGAAGTGCTAAAGAACACACTGAATATTAAGCGTGTGGGCTGGTAAAGGGCTGTATGGAATAAAGTCTTAAAAGAGTAAGTTATTGGTTTTGCAAGACAGGTTGAATGCAAGTAAAAGAAACATTTCCCATAGAGAGTTAACATTTACTAACCTCTTTTTAGGGAACTTTTTTACAATATCAGAAATACTAACAGTAAGAGAATAAACTCATAATAAAAAAAATGTATTATACAACTCTTAATGTGCATCTTAGTGAAATTAAAGGCATGTCAGACTTAGGTTTTTCAATGAATGGATGCCACAGCCTAGGGGCTTGTCATGGCTGAAAATCTAGTTTGTGACATGCTTTTCACTTCTCTGAGCGACATGCCCAAACTACAAAGCTAGCAGAGACAAACCATGTTAGGCTTTTGCACACTGCATATATTTTGTGATCTTAAGTTATAAATAGGAATATCAAAAAGAGAAAATAAAATTACAATAATAACTTCAGTGTTAGGTTGGCTTTATTTGTTGAGGTCTGCAATTGCTTTTTGAAATACATGGACTCCCTCAGTCAGTAACAAAATGAAGCTCTATGTCACGCAATCCCAGTACAACACAACCACCTTATTTTATCGTGTCTTTCATGCCAGCCATATCTCAAACTGCTTTCCAAAATGCTCAGTAAAACCAAGCAGTACAGAGGAGATAGTAGCCAGGGAAGAACCTGATCTAAATGCCCTGTGAATCACTAGAATAATCTCATTCAGCAATCCCTCTCATCCAGGAAGGAGAACAAGTAAAAAAATCCGAAACTGAGCAACTCCCTCTTGCTCTAATGAGATTTTAGGAAAAGAAAAGAGGTGTGTCTATCTTTCTCTGCCAAAGTAAAATTATTTTCTCCATTTTTGTAAAAATAATTAACTCATAATTGTAAAATATTTAAGCTCTATTACAATCACAAGAATCTGTTATTGCTGTTTTGCTTGTCTTTCAGTTATAACTGAGTAATTAGTAAAGTTTCTTGTAATATCCACAACCTTTTAGGTAAATGCAACTTTAAGTTCATCTTCCTTTAACCTTTGTTAATTGGCAACTAAAATAAGGCACAGTTTACACTCATAATTCAGACTACACTATTTGACTTAAACACTGATTATGGTTAATTGAATGTGCATTGTTTGCCTTGCAGAACGACAAAGCAGATGCTGTGGTGCACAGCCCTGAAGCCCTGCATCCGCAATTTTCTCTTTACCACCATCTCTCTTCTACTCCAAGATGGTACTTCTGCTCTTTTTTTTCTATACTTGCAACAGAATCCTGCTGGTCATGACCTAAGCTTGAAGTCTATATTAAAGACATACTTCTCTCTCCTAGCCTTCTTTGTGCTGTAGATCTAATCAGCTTCTCCTGCTATAGTTCTTCTTTAACTACCCTTACTGTACCTAAATGAAAAAGCTTTTCTCCTTGCTGATTGACACCTTCAAGTATTTGTGGTAATTTATCTTTTTCACTTGTTATTCAACCATTCTATGTAGATGCAGGAAATTAATTTCCTCAGGAAATTAATCGCTATGCCCTTAATTTGATTTAAATTCCTCTACCAATGCATATGTTAGGAAGTGATGTGGCAGTGAACAGGCCATTATTTTAAATGCTGTGATCCAAGAGGATATAGTACTTGACATGCATGACGTTGCAAAAACTGCCTTTGTGTTGTGGCTTTCTGAATTTCCCTTCATTAACTCACATCTTTTCTGCAGTGGCGGTGTTTGTAAGTGATAGGAGTTTTCTCAACGTATGTTATTGCAAAGCATAATCCAGGCAGACACAGGCACTTTTGCCTCTCCATCTCACCATTTTTCTTCATTGCCTCTAGTCTGTGCATTAGGTTTGTTTACATTTACCTTATTTTATTGTAAACACTGACTACTTTGCAGTCCAGTTTCCTGAAGCCTGCGTGTTTTGGCAGCTTAATCTTGCATCTGACTGCAGGAAGATAATACTAATATAGGTGGAAACAGTTGGCATCCTCCCCTGCCTTCCTCTGTGCAGTCTCAGAGTTTGGTCCAGCTTCTCTCTCTCTAATGTTAATAAAGGCAGTGCAAGCCCTTTGAGTGATTCTGATATTTGCTGTATAGTACTTCTGAAATGTACAGTAATTAGGATGCATTTGTACTCACTGATTGCAGACATTTAACATTAAAAATACTATTTCTTCTAAAGTTGAATGTGTCAAAATTCTGCCCCAAACTACTCACAATGCTATTGTTGACATATTTACTCTTTACTTGTCAGTCTGGGTGTAGTGAAAACCACTTTAAAAAACCCTCCAAGCCCCAAAATAGCTTATCAAGAGTTATTATCAAAATGCCATGAGCAGGCAGTTCAGGTTTAATTAGAAGGTTCTCATGCCTCAAGCTCCGCCTCAAGCCTCATGGCCTCAAGCTCTGCCAGGCGAGATTTAGGCTGGACATAAGGAAAAAATTTTTCACAGAGAGGGTCATTGGGCACTGGAACAGGCTGCCCAGGGAGGGGGTTGATTCACCTTCCCTGGAGGTGTTTAAAGCACGAGTGGACGAGGTGCTAAGGGGCATGGGTTAGTGTTTGATAGGAATGGTTGGACTCAATGATTTCATGGGTCTTTTCCAACCTGGTGATTCTATGATTCTATGATTATAACGTAACAAGTGAAACACGGAAGCTAGTTTGTACTAGTTATGTGGGAAAGCTGTACATTAAAGCTGTGGAAGTTGTTGGCAAATACTGTTTTTACAATCTATCTGTAAAACAAAACCCAGCCTGACTTGATTTCACGGGCAAAGGTTAAGTATAAGTTTAAATATGATGTAGCTTACAAACCATCAGTTTTTTGAAGGCCATCTGTCCCCATACTGCTAAAAGAGGTGAAAATAAGAAAAAATAAGACCTGCTTAGAAGCCAGATGGTACTGTTCGCTTCAGCAGAAGGGGTCATAATTCTTTTCAGATTAGCCATCCAGGATATGAAACAAGGAAAGATGATTAATGTTAAAGAAAAGTGTCTCCTGTTCTTGATCCAGGCCTGCCCTTCAACTCTTCCCCTACCTTGTCTTACTGTTTCTTTCTCACTTTGAAATCAGCATAACTCACTATGCTGGACAGTAAGCTAAGCACTAGTTGAAACTGGGAGTCTGAAAATAGAATCATAGAATAGTTTGGGTTGGAAGGGACCTTAAAGATCATCTAGTTCCAGCCCTCCTGTGATGGGCTTCCTTGCCACACCCAAAGCCTTTTTCTTGATGGACAAGTGAAGCAGCCCAGCAGCCGTACTCGGGCTGGCGTTTGAGAATCATGATACTGTACCCTGCACAGGCAGCACTCAAGTCAAGCCTCCTGTGGATTAGACACCATTTCCAACTTTACCTGAAGTGATATTCTTTGGTAGGCTCTGATAATTTACTTGTTGCATAGTGAGATGGGTTGGTTTTGAAGCTGATAGTTCATATACTAAATAAAAGGTCTCATCCTTCTCACTGAGAGGAGTTAATAAGAAAGTTTCTCTTGCTGAGATGTCATCTAGAATATTTAGCTCATTATTTTCCATGGGAATACTTCCATGGAAAAATCTCAGTGCAGCGAGTAGTGATTTGGCTTCTAAGAATGAATCTCGAAGGGTTTTAGAGGCTCAGGAAACCTCCAAATTACGGTCTTTATTAATAAGCAGAACATGTTCTGGGTAAAAATAGTCATCATTTGGACATATTTTGACAAAAAAGAAAAGTCAAATGCTGTCTAGAGATAGAAATTTGTATTAATTAGACTTCACTGATGTCAGTAGAAGACTTCAGTTATTTTCTATGTTACTGTTGATCAAATACGGATTAGAATGACTACAGGCATGAATTTTCTCACCAGACGTTGCCTTTAAATAGTATAGTGATAGTCTTTTGAGGGTTAGAAATAAAAAGTTCTGCAACTAGGAACAGCTTTATCACTGTATCCACTGCTCCTAACACGTGCACCACTGTATAGGGAGAAAAATAAAGTTCAGTCTATAAAGTGTAAGAGGATGAACATTGTGTCTGTCTTCGCCAGTATGAACGTGCCCTGGCAAGAGTATGAACATTGTGGCTTCGTCTGTAGGACAGACTGTTTACACCCTGGGAGATAAATCAGAGAGCACTGGAAATTATTCCTGGCTTCAAGCCACAGAAATTATCTTCAGGGTTTAGTAAGTAAAATTCCTTCTCCTGAATGCATTAAGTGAAAAAAGTCACATCCTCATTAGCAAATGTCTTACTTTTTCTTTTCCTGTGTAGTCACCCAGCCACATTGCAGGGGGAAGACTTCTCATGAGAAAAAAAGGAAAAGCCTGATAAAGCCTTCTGTGTCTCTAGGATTTACTAATGCACGTTATCTGATGGCTAATAGTAGAAGAGAGTAAAGTAGGATTGAAAAACAGTGCTGCATAAATTCCTTTACCTAAATTGGGCAGTAACATAACTCAACAGTACCACCTGATACCTAGATCTGCACTGAAACCTCCTAATAATTTCCTATGAGGTTTTCTCCAGAGGATAAATTTTTTTTCTGTTACTGTGAGACAGCAATATGGCCTTTCCAGGGAAGTTGATTTGGTTTAATGACTTCAGAAAAACACTCTGATATAAGCAATATCTTCCTTATAAGGGTATTCTAAACATTTTTTAAAAGATAATTTACATGCTAATATGATTTCCATTATTGCAATGATTGCTTTCTTGTCCATTAATTATGTAAACTTTGATCAGTCAGCCTCAGTACTGTGCACACAATAGATTTACAAATATTTAATAAAGGGGTTCACATTATTAGTTTTTTTTAAAGATAGTTGTTGCTACAAGTTAAGAGATTCCTTTTCCAGCTTAGAATGTCATCTAATTTGAGAAGCAATTGTTTGTGTTAGCTGTTTTGCAATTATTAATTCATTTTATGAGTGATAGAAAGGGAGTAGAATCTCCTTTTAAGTGTTGTATCCTCATTCTAGCTGGAATTCAACATTGTCAGATCACTGCAATATAGTGAAAAACATCATAAATATTCATTGAATGCCAGTGGTAGAGAAGGAAATACTTTCCTATTCTAATACCACTTTCATTTGAGACAGATGAAATAAAAGGCTTCTCATTAGTTATTTTTGGACATTTAATACACTTTAGGAGTGCCATACACTTGGCCAATTAGCAGAGATGATTGATGACAAGTATTAAAAAACAGAAGTAACTGATTTTTAAGGGCAGCTGTGAATACAATATCTGCTGCTGTTGTACAGAATGCTGCAGTTTGTCAGAGTATTAAAAAGAAATTTAGTCTCATTCAATTCAGTGTGAGTGTGTTGACTGAGATAAGGAAAAGGTTATGATACTGAAGATAGCCACGGAAAATAATGGAATCTGTCGTGTGTCTTCCTTCAGGCTGTTTAGATATTACTGCTGTCTTTCTTCATGTACTCCTCTCCAAGAAGCCAAGCACCTGATGCAGGAATACTTTAATTATTGAGGTGTCAGCATGAGCTTCAACTCATTTGGCTTATTGAGAGCTTGTATTGTTGGATCTTTTCTGGAGAATACTGATTCTTTAAACAATGGTTTCTTTGTTTTCCAGTGAGTTCTGTTCCAAGTACGACTGAGAGAGCTGGGGTTGTTTAGCCTGGAGAAGAGGAGGCTGAGGGGAGACCTCATTGCTCTCTATAACTACCTAAAAGGAGGTTATGGAGAGGAGGGAGCTGGCCTCTTCTCCCGAGTGACAGGGGACAGGACGAGAGGGAATGTCCTCAAGCTCCACCAGGGGAGGTTCAGGCTGGACATTAGAAAAAAAATTTTCACAGAAAGGGTCATTGGGCACTGGAACAGGCTGCCCAGGGAGGTGGTTGAGTCACCTTCCCTGGAGGTGTTTAAGGGACGGGTGGACGAGGTGCTGAGGGACATGGTTTAGTGTTTGATAGGAATGGTTGGACTCGATGATCCGGTGGGTCTCTTCCAACCTGGTGATTCTATGATTCTGTGAAGTACAACACTTGCTAGACCTTGAAGTTCTGATCTCTCAAACAGGGCTGAAGAAAGCAGCCGAACTGGTAATGGTTTCTGTACTGCTTTTGGCCCAGGAGGCTTTTGAGGATGAGGCAACTTTCTGTTTCCTTGGGTTCAGAAAATGGGCAAAGCGAGGGCTGGGCCACTGGACCTACCCACAGAGATTTTACTTTAAATCAGTCCAGTATCCTCTGTGGAACAGATTTTCAAGATTTCCTTCAGCATGGGCTGAAGTGCCACCCGCACTACTCCTAGTGGACTTGCACTGCCATCGGGTTGTTCAGTTGCTGGAGCACACTGCTACGACTCTAACAGCAATTCAGCTCAGCACAGCATGATTTAGGGATGTAGGGCTGGGGCACTGCTGTTGAGACATTAATTTAGGGGAAAGGAAACCTCAGCTTTCAGTTCTTTTCTCAATATAAGTCAGGGAAATTAGTGTATATTTGTATATTTTATTCTCTAAAGAGTGCAATTATGGGTCTATCAAAAATTATCTGTTCTTTTGAGTGATATTCTACCACTGTCAGCCTTCTGATATTTTTTCCAATTCTCAATATTTTCAATATTTAGAAAATGTAGGTAATTGTTTTTACATTTTTAAAAGAAAATTTTTTACATCATCCTTTCAAATTCATTTTTTTTAGAATCTGAAATATTATTTTAAATCCTTTTTCCATGTGAGAAAATTCTGTGGTTTTTCCCTGTTTTCCAACATTTTATTTACTTCTTTTACAATTTATTCTTTTTCCTTTTTTATGCAACTAAGCAATAGTAGGGGATATACTGATTTTGAAGTCTGTTAAGTATTAGATAACTGAATTGAGTTATTCTGTCACATTATCAGAGGACAGCTTTAGTCACTCAATGAACAAGTGACAAGATACAAACTTTCACTACTCAATTAATTAGTAATGCCCCCACACAGGCATTATTTGCATTGCATTTTACTCAAGTGTACTAAATCAAACCAAAGACTAGAAATTCGGGGTCTCTGTTCTTTGGACTATGTCCAGTTCATAGTCAGCTCTACCTCATGGAAAGCCTGTCTGAGTGCATGGGAAACGTAGCAAAGTATATCTTCCTGTTTTGCACATAGATATTTGATGCAGGGTTACAAGAAAAAAATGAGTAAAAAGGCACCTCTAATATAGATGTAGGAGGACTGGACTGAAAGAGCTAGAAGAGTTATTCCTAGACATCAGTATCAGCTCTTAAACTTATGTTATTGAATATAGTCATTTACGCCTAGCACTAAAACAGAAGTGCTATTGATTCAACTTGCTGATAACATAGTTTTGAAAGGCTCTCTTGAAGTATGAGGACAATTTAAATATCATGTAGGAAGAACTGAAGGATCTTGAGGATTCTAGTAAGAGATACTGAAGGAAATACAAGAGAAAAAAAGTGCAAGGGTATGCAGTGAGGCAACTGTCTCCTTTAGTCATACCAGAAGCATTTAAACAGAATGTAGGTTTCCAAGGTTCAGACAGCAGCAGTTCAGAATGGTTCCTCCCTGGTCTTACTTTAAAGGATGCCTAAATTCAGTCCCTGTCTCCATTCTGGAACATTAAGTTCCCCATACTCTGTGCATGAGAGTGGCAGTTCGGACAGGGGAGGTAGAAGCCTACCTCCTATAAAATACCAATTTTTGTGGTGGAAAGATTTCTCAGCTGATTTTATCCTTCTCCAGTGGCAGCTTAGACAATACTTACTATGCAGAGAAGAAAACTACTTGTTCTCAGCTGAAAAACATGGGGGGAATATTGTTTAGTCCATATTGAGAGCCAAAAAAGTAGAACTTAAAGCTAAAGGGAAACTTAAAATGACCAGAAGATTCAGGTTCAGGAGGAATCTTCTGATGGGAATGATGGAAGTGAAAAACTTTTTAAAACTCCAAGGAAGGGCTTAGATATGAATATAGTCCTTTGCAAATGCATTGATGACTAGTAATACCCTTCCAGTTCCAAATTTATTGACTCTGATTCTGCCTATGCACCTCTTGAAGACAGAACAGGCAGCAATACCTTAAAGACACATGCAAATCATTTTTCATCCAGAAGCAGATTAATTGTGTCTGAAATAAGATGGAAGGATTCAATAGACTAAGCTTGGCACTGGTTGTACGTCCAGACTCAAACCAACCATGTTTTCCTATGTAGATTTACCAGTTCACATGCCTGGTGCTTCTGAATTAGTGGTGTAGATACCAAGCTGGGTATGAGAATGTTGGCAAGGGGGAAAGAGAGAGATGTCTAGTCCTCAGCTATTTCATGTCATGAATTTGATCTTGCACACTGCTTTGAGTTAGAAGAAAAGCAAAAAAAGAGGACTCACTTTACTAATTTCTTCTCATTTCTTCAACTTAGCTAATGTGATTTAGGGGTGACAATGGATTCTTAAGTGATGTTTTGTTTTCATCTATATCATCATGTCTACAGAGAATTATGAAGAGTTTACAAATAATATGCTTTATTAAAAAGTACACTGTCTGTTAAGTGAGTGTGCATTATAGATATGTCTCAAATTTTTAGTAAGACATTGATTTTAATTTTATTTTAGGCAGAGAATATATTTGAAAAAACAGTATTTTAATAGCATCCATCACAATGGGAAGATACTTAAATATTAGTAAGCCTTAACATTAGTATTCTGAAAACGAAGGGAAAGTGATCCCGAAGTGATGCCAGTATACTAAGCATTTATGGAAATGGAAGAGAGCTACGTCTTAGAGAGCTCTGATAGACTGAAAAGCTGTTATGCTATGTAGAATCTAATGGTTTATAACACTGATCATTCACAACTCAGAAACAAAACTCAACCTGTTCCAAAGTCTTTGGATCTGACTGTTTTCTGAAGAACATGGAGACAGCTGGGTTTCCTCAGTAAAACTACTACAAGGATATAAATAGAGAATCTATAAAGTTTCAAAACAAATTGCCAATTATTTCTCCCTGATTCTCTGCAGGCTGTTGGCACAGGTTAGAACAGCCTGAAGCATTAAAATGGACAATGAAAAGGACTGAATTTGATTTTATGAAGAATATGCTGGTTAGATCTCCTTCCTGCCACTGCCAGGCTTGTTCAAATCTCCCTGCCCGGCTAGGCTAATGCTCTTCTCTGCAGCTTTTGGTCAGAATTTGATGCTGATGAAAGCATCACCTGGAGGGATGCAGCGCTAAAGTAGTGAAAGAGGATGAAACATCTGCTTCCTTATCATCCAGCATAGCTGTCTTCACAAGTGCTTTCTGATACAGAAAGCAATATAGACAAAATCTGAAATTTTAAGGAAAAGTAATTCTAAGAGTCGTAAGATTAGAAATAGTTTAGTCTAGGCTATTTAGTTTTATAGAAATAGCCACCTTGAACATCGTAGGGATTCTGACAGTTGTCAAGTAAGGCCAAAACTACAACTGGGCTAAAATAAAAGGCTGTTAGAAGCTTGCTGTAAATTCAGATGAACCGAAATTATTTTTATTCCATTTTGAAATGGAAAACCATCCCATTTCCGTGGCTGTCAGTGGGAAATACGTATATTAGAAAGTTGATGTCCTGGCTAGTTCCTGTGCCTTGAACTGCCTTAATTGACTTGACAAAGAAAGACTTAAAATCCTCCAGTCACTGGAAACATTTCATGAATATTGAATAAAGGGATTTGAGTTCCTGTGTACGAACTAGTACTGAGTAAAGAGGTCAGTGTTTGTGTTCTTGGAAGAGATGACTGTTCACAAAAAAAACCCCTCAGCCTTTTAGCTGCTTCTAAATACTCTTTCCTGACCAGTGTCAACTCACACTTCAGTCTGTAGGGAAATTTTCAGGTATGGAGTAACCAGATCACACTGGGAATAAGTCTCCTATCATAGCCTGCTCTCTAGCCAGTAGGAAGAATCATCCAAGACTGACAGGTATTCATACTTAAAAAGAGGTTTATAAATCTGACTCGTCTGCATGTCAGAATTTTCTTTCTCATTAAAACAGTTTTGAATGAAAGTTGCTTGCATAATATGATAATGGTGAGAAGATACTGCACTCAGCACTTGTACTTGAATAAAGCCAGTGTGCTCTACTTTGGATGCAGAGACCTTGCAAATAACATAGGTTGTCTGCTCATTATTAGAAAGAACATAGTTAACCAAGTTATCTCTTGCATACAGCCAATGTGACAGAGCCTTGGTAGTAATGAGTGCACAGAGAATAGGTAGTTGCTCTTGCAGTCTTTTGGGTCACCATCAGAACAAAAGAAATACAGCCTCTGCGGTTGTGCTCTCTGCTGAGATTAATGTAGTTTAAAGAAAATGGAAGAAATTGCTTCAGAATATCATCTGAAATTGTACTGTTGAAGAGATAGCACTGCTGCTTAATATGGTGTCCTTAAAAGGCTTTATGACATCTCTTCTGATTCAGTTTTACAAAAACAGTGAAAAAAACCAAACTGTGGTGGTGAAATATAATGTGCTGTTATGCTGTTTCTACAGACACACAGAGCTAGAAACTGAAATCATCAGGGACTCAACCGCAGAAGAACAATTCAGAACATCACCTTGGTTCATATTTACTTTTTAATACACACTGGAAAGCACTTGAGAGTAACTAGTCCCAGTGCTTCAGATGATTTCCTCTTCTCTTGCCATGCTGAAAGACAGGTTGTTTACATCAAAATTTTCACACACATCTGAAAGAGACTGAGCCAAGAATAAGGGAATTATTTTTATTGTGCTTCAGAGGCCATCCATAGTTCAGGAAACTGGCTAAATATTAGTAGTCAGCTCTCAGTTGCATGTATCAACAGTTTTAATAGCAAACAATTCCAGCGCCTGTTATTTTGTTTCCAAAGTATTCAGAAAAGTTTGAAAAAAAGTTTATCAAGTATATATGCTTCATTTAAATTTCTTTCCTGTCATACTTTTAAACCCAAGACCAGGAATGACGATTATATTTTAGGCAGCCAACAAAGAGCTTCAGCCCTGGAAGAGATCACTCACATAGCAGAAAAACTCTTATCACCGGATAAAAATGATGCAGCAAGAAAGAGTGACAAAAAAGACCATCTAACTGCTCTGCCTTGTGCTAATCATAAGCCTAGCTGAATGTTTAAAAGCACATTAATGACTGTCATAGTATGAAAGTTTCTTCTTTCTTTGCCTGCAAGTGCAATACTATTTGATGCATGATTTCCTGGCTAGTATCCTTTTTTCCCTCACCTTCACCTGCTTATTAGTTGGAATGTTGGGAACATTAGTCCCTTAGATTTGCTTCTGAGCGTAAAACAGAGTGCTCAGTTGTTCACTGATCATACTTTTGCTTGTTGTGCAGAAAAAAAATGCTATGATTCTGTTGTCTCATTTGAGCATAGCCGTGTAAAATTGTGTGTATGCATCTAAATGCTAATCTAATGGAACAGCTTAGTCTGGGCTTATGTCGTTGTGCTGGCAAGAGCACACTTCTGTGTTAAGACAACTGGTGACAGAGGACACCAATGAGATGGAGGAAAGAAATTTCATATGAAGAAATTCTGTCTATTCCTCATCTGATTCCTGTAGTTCGCAGAAAAAAAATAGGTTAATTTCTGCCCAAAATATGGTAAAATCTAGATAGCAAAATATTAGTTAGAAATAGAAGCGCTCCTCCACGCAGCAAGAGTATCTGGTTTTTTTAGTTATGGGTAGCCTTCCTCAGGAAATAAAGAAGAAAATTGAAAAAGGGCTTTAGAGACTGGAGATACGAAAAAAACAAACAGACAAAAAAAAACAAACCCAAACACAAAAAAAACCCCAAAACCAGAACAAAACTAAACAAAAATACCCAAACTCTCTGCTCTGAAAAAGAGACTAGAATGACTTTTGGTTTTATGGGGCATTTTAGTTTTTGTCATCCTGTGCCTTCTGCTCACCTCTCACTGTTCCAAAGGTGACAACTACCTCCTTATCCTACAAGGGATGAGAACTTTATCACTGTCTGCCTAGTATCCTCTCTTGCACTGTGCTTCCACCTCCTGTGCTCAGCAATTTGTCTTTGGCTAATTGAATGATGTAGCTAGGTTGAAACCTAGATTGAAGAGTTGTGCACAAGCTGCCCTCAACTGGAAGTTTGCTGTTTTGCTTCAGAAGCGATGTGAGACTTGCAGAGAAAAAAGCTTTTTGAGTTGTTCTTTATTACATAATTTGATGGACTACGCAATATTCCCTTTCTCTATAAACACTGCTGTCTTAGACGTGATGTTTGGAGAGTGGAAGAGGTTATGGGTTAGTTTCTAGCTCTTCACTGTCTAGAATTTTCAAAACCAAGAGCCACACAATCAAAGAATCATAGAATCACAGAGTCGCAGAACCACAGAATCATAGAGTCATAGAATGGTTTGGGTCAGAAGGGACCTTAAAGATAAAGATCATCTAGTTCCAACTCCTTTGCCATAGGCAGGGACACTTTCCACTGGATCAAGTTGCTCAAAGCCTTATACAGCCTGGCTTTGAAGACCTCTGGGGACAGGGCATCCACGACTTCTCTAGACAACCTCTTCCAGTGCCTCAACACAGTAAAAAAAAATGTCTTCCTAATGCCTAATCTGAATCTCCCCTCTTTCTGCTTAAAACCATTACCCCTTATTTCATCACTGTGCTCCCTGATAAAGAACCCCTCCCCAGCTTTCCTGTAGACCCCTTTAAGTACTGGAAGGCTACTGTGAGGTCTCCATGGAGTCTTCTTTTCTCTAGGCTGAACAACCTCAACTCTCTCAGCCTGTTCTCCTATGGGAGATGCTCCAGCCCTCTGACAATCTTCGTGGCCCTCCTCTGGACTCACTAACAAATCCAGTTTGCTGTTCTGTGCATCACAGGGCAGATATGTCTGTAGCTAAGGAGTCCTGTATGAGTAAATCAAGTGTGTGTAACACGTGAGCAGAGGGCTCTGTGGATCGCATGATAACACAGAAAGGCTGCTGAAAGGAGATGAATGTCTCACAACCTCCCTTCTAGCTCTTTCTGCTAGCATCTGCGTCCTTCCACAGCTCCTTTGTGCTGGCTCTGGTTCTGGCACTGGAAAGAAATTCAGAAACATCTCCCTTACTTGCCAGAACAGTACAAAATAAAACAACAGTGACAATAAAATCACTGAATATATTTTACTGCTTTAATAGGCCACTACAGCTCACGTGGGGGCGTGATGAATGCCAAGCTACCACCAGGTGTGGCTAGAAGCAACGTAGGAGGGAAATACCTTCCCTTTGGGTATTACCAAGCTCTTAGGTTTGCTGGGAAGCTCTGATGCTTCAGCCTTCTTGGCTCCTACTTTTATTGGACTTGGTCTATTAAAGACACTACAAGATAAGAAGTACACCTTGATTTCAACAGATGTCACAGAGCTTAAAGGGACACTTTTAATTGTACACTCATTATTCCCTGATGATAATGCACTGTGGTTTAAATTAAAAAGATAACATCAATTGCCTTAGTTATCTCACTGATTTACAGGTATTTCTGCATGCATTTATTTAAATGGTTTACTTTATATTAAATATCTAACTCAAGAACCCCAAAAGTGATTAATTTATTTTTGAAAAAAATACCAACAGTCACTTTTGGAACTGATTTGACAGTGTAGGTTCAGGCATTTCAGGGAAAACCACTGGGGAGAAACTATGTTATGTGGGGAGATGACCTGCCTCTAGGCAGTCATGGCACATTCATAATATGGCAAAGATGACTACTTTTTATCCACCAGAAAAAAAAACAAACAAAAACCAAACAGATACTTCCATGTATAGATAAATTAATAGCTGCTATAAAGACAGGGGGAAGTACTATGTGTCTAAAATAAAGCTAACATTGGCTAACGTTTTGTGAGTATGAATGGGTGATTGTTGTGGGCTTCTTATTCTGACTCCAAACAAAGGACTGGTGGCTTAAGAGAACATCAGCTAAAAAGAAGAAAAAGCTGAGGATTGTACATCTGAAGACTGTCTTTTTTGGTAATGAGATGAAATGTATAACAAAGTACATGTGAGTAGGTAAAAAATCAGTGCTAGTTTTGTAAAACAGAGTAGATAGAAGACAATGCTACACAGAAGAAATGGGGAGATGATGTCCTTGTATGTGGCAGTTATGAGACTGACCCCATTGATATTTTTGGTCTAGTTCTGATTTTCATAATTTGGAAAGGATGCTAAAGCACTGTGGCTTTTGAGGGGGGAAAAAAAAAATGCCAAACAATTGCAGGAAAAAATGCTGGACTCAGAGGTGCGCCTTACCTCTACCCAAAGTAACAAAACCACAAAAAACCACCCAACATAAGCTTCTGTGTTGCCCAACTTGCAATGTGCAACTATTATTTTACCTTCTGGGATGGTTGTACATTTAGAAAAAATGAGCAAGGTACAATTTTATAAGGCTGCATTATGAGTTATGTCCTAATTATAGGTGGTTGAGATGCTGTGTGCAGCAGTGGCTCTACATACCAGCAGGAGCATTCAGAGGTATCATGCTCTGCCAGACTGAGCTCATTCAAGTACTTTCACCCTCTGCTCACTTTTCTGTCTCTTGAACTACAAGCCACATAGTTTCTATTTCCTTCCCATTGACTTTTTAAGAGTAATTGCTGATGTGAAGGTGGCTGTCCAGAGCTCAAACTTTGGCAGATCAGTTATAGAATCGGTATGTACTCCAGCATCCCTTTTGCAAGTGTTGAAGAAAGAAAAAAAAAAGATCTGTAGATGGTAGAGTGAAGAAAATAAAACACACACTAAAGTATGTTTGATTCCTGTTCATCTCCATCAGGATGATCTGGGTGTCGTAAGGAGGAATGCTTTGTTGATTAATTATTTTAATGTATACTGAAATATATGTTTTATCTAAGTGTAAGTAATTCACTTGTGCAGTTGATTTAAATGTTTGTTGATGATAGAGATCAGATTTTAAATGTCTTGAAGTAAAATAGTTACTTGACTGGGAAATATTGTTTTAATCTGAGAATCATAGTCTGAAAAAGTTAGTATTAACATTACTTTCAATACTATCTTTAAAATGGTATTTGTTGCTTATACAGTATATTCTTGTGTTCTGCTAGTAAGTATAGAATTATGGTTATGAAATGTCACCAAAACACAACAGAAGGTAAAATGTTTTGTCTGTGGATATATTCATGTGGATCTAGATTTTATGATGGGTCACACCATAAGCTGCAGTCTGTATTGGCACATTTGGTGAGATAAAAATAAGGATGAAGTAGTACTAAAATGTCCTTTTGTAATGTCAGAGCTTAATGTGTGTTAGGAATACCTATTATTCAAACATCTGCTACTTTAATAAAGGAAAAACTCTTTTAGTCATTTATGAATCTCAAGTCTAGAGATGGTAACTCTCTAGTTAAATCTTATGGTATGTTACCTTGGTGGCAAATAAACACCATCAGACTATAACTTACTTCTCATGCCAGAAATCAGCACAGTATTTCTACAAAATGGGTTTCTGAAACACTGGTTGGCTTATTTCTTCATATTATTGATATAGATCTATAAAATTAAATACTACAGCATTTTATTATATATTTATTGCACTTTTTTACCCCAAATGTAGTTGTCTTTCTTTTTCATAAAGTGCGACAAAAGCACAAAGTGATGGGTGATTCTCATTAGTTTCCTTTATATGCCTGTTATAAGTCTAACATTTGTAAAAATGAAGGTATTGCTGTGTTCATAATTTCTCAGTGTTGGTGAGAAGTGCTCCTTTGTGCTACATTGGCAGAACTAAATACTGCAGCAGCAACACTTAGATCCATGTTTACTGAAGCGACCTGAAACCCCAGTAAAATATCTAGGAGTGTTTCCTCACCCAGCACACAGGAATATTGGAGTTTTGAGGTGTTTGAGGTACATAAGACACTGTAGCTACTTGTCACGTGATATTGTGAAGCAGCGTGTTCCTGAGGAGCAAAGAACTAAGTAGTAACTGGTATCTGTGGTTGCAGTTTTGATTCCTGGGTAATAAATATTTTCTGTCATCATCATGGATTTCATTGGAGAGTTCTGCTTTAGGGCTTCTTACTGATACCTTTTTTTGTTTATTTTACCTTTGAAAACAGATTTATTAATTGGATTGCACGTGGAATAAATAGCCAGTTTCAATTTCTCAGAACTTGGATTTTTTTTTCTCCTGCTACTATCTGTATGTGTAACATAGAGACTCTGTATGTACAGTACTGAAGACAATGTCTGAACTCATAAAATAATGTTTAGAAATTTTTATTCTTTTTAACAATGCATTCGACTTTTTAGCGTTTTGCAGTAAGCTTTAATGAAGGTAAAACACTATGGTTGAATAATTTTGCAGATAAGGACATTTTCTCATTTGGTAGTTGTTCCATAACTTTCATCACCTTCATCCATATCTTTATTTACTACTTGGATTGGTATAAGCCATAAATCTTAGCAAAGGGAAGCCATTAAAAACAAATACTTCTAAATATACAGCTCTGTTTATATTTTTTCCAAATGTTTACATTTGTTCAGGACATACAGACCTGATATATGTTTTGTTGATAGCTTCAGAACATGTCAGTGAGGATGTATGTATTTATCTCTAGTCAGCAGGTACATATGGCACATGGTAGTTCTACTGAATGATAAAAATGTGAATGATTTTACAAGAAGCAATAATAATACTTCAAACCGGTTACACTTGGAATGCAGAAAATTTTGTGAGCTGGTATGTTATACTATCAATAGTAGGTGACAATTGTAGATGACTGTCACCATTGATGATAGCAATGATTCTTGCTGTATTTTTATCTATAAATAGCACTCTTGTAGACTAGAAATTTCAGTTCTATTATCTTGCAATACAAGAATAAGAGGAGACAGAGTTAAAGTAAAAGACAGTAAGTTTAAAATCAAATGAATAAGTAATTTTCCTATACAGTGAAAAATTTAACTATAGAAATCTCTGACACAGGTAACACAACCAAGAATTTAGCAAGGTTAAGACTAGATTGACTATAGATATATATGTGCACTAAGGAATGTTTGCATAGCATCTTCACAGCTCCTTTTTTGGTATTTTCTGCTCTGTTTACTTAAACCAAATAGCCCAGTGATTGATGATTATCATCAAAGAAATTAAGAGGGATATTAAATACTACTTCTCCAAACTAAAAGAGAGCTGGATGAAGGCTGCTAAGGTGCACACATAAATGTGCTTGCTAATGTTTTACCTTCTCTCCTGGAGCTGTGTTAGCAGCCACTGAATGAAACAGCGCAACTGGATTTTGGTTGGAGAAGCTCCTGTACTCTTCTGGAGCTGTGACTGGAATCTCTCCTATTCCCAGTGCTCTTTTTTTTTCTTTTTTTTTTTTTCCATAGGTTGGGGCTTTGGTCTTTTAAGGTTTAGTGTAAAGTAGCTTACGCTTGTTGAAGGCTATCTTTCTTTCTTTATCAAATGGAAATGGTGTCTTGTAGGAACTTAGGGATGATGTGCTGTACTAAAAATCCATTGTACAGTTCCTTGCAGGGAGCTGATTCTGATGGTTAGCTTCAGTGCAGTCCCTTAGGGACCTGAAGGGGTTATCTAAAAAAGAGGCTGGCTTGCACAGAGAAATGTGTTGTAGCCTTACATGCTTGTCATTTTATTTCATCTCCTGATGTTTGCTAAAACAGAGATCAATGGAAATGATAATAAACCAAACTAGGGATGCAGTAAAATAGCAATCTATCAAGACAGCACTCAGCACTTCACTGCAGGTTCAAAACACTGAAAGTACTTAGCATAAATGAATGAAAACCTCTTCTTTCATACTCAGTCATGAAACAGCTGAAGTAAGGAAGAAATTGAAGAAGAATTTTTTCTTAATTTAAGTCAAAAAGATAGGATGAAAGATAAGAGTAATTTACTAGAGATATGTGAGGAAGTTTCAACATTACCTGACTATTATTTTGAAGAGTAACAACCTGTAGCACAGCAAAGGATAGCACCGACATAAAGGCATCGCATTTAAAAAGAATACTAAGACATGCATGACGATGTAGTACAAAACTAAGCTACAAAAGTTATACTTAAGTCATTGATATAAGTAGAAAATAGAGCCATTCAGAGAATGGTATGATGGATGAAATGGGGAATCAGTGTCTTGTGTGGTCTTAGATGGCTTTTACATATCCTTGAGAAAAACAGTCACACAGTGGAAATCAATTGTTAGCATATCTTTCATCATGTGAGATTCAATGAGCTCCTGGCTTTATTGTACCTCCATTTCTATCCATGAAAAGAGTGCTAACGCTGGTCATCTTTCTAAGGCCGTTTGAAATCTGTGGAAGAAAGCTTTAAGGAGGTGTTACTGAGTTTTTTTTAACCTTTGTTGAATCTGGTATATTCAAAATTTAAACATTGCTTGGGTAATTTTAATAGTGAATGGAAGATAATTGCAGGGCTAATAAAACTATACTATGAGAGATTTATAAAAGTTTAAAGGTGTTTATTTATTTTATTTAGGGTCAAGTTGTTTTCAGAAATGGAGAGCGGATGGGGACCATCAAATTTACGCAGTTCCAAGGTAGGTTGCAACAATTTAATTTTCTTTCTAGTTATGTATGTAGTTTCAAACTTGTTTATCAGTTGCATTTGTTTCAGGGTGTTTCAAATATGCACAGTTATTTTTAAAAGAAACTGCTTGGAAGATGCAAAATGGTACTTCAAAAGTTTTGTTACCTGTTTAAAATACTATGCTTTGAACTATGAGCATTCTGAGATACTCCCAGATACTTCCAAGAATTTTTCTAGAAGAAAATCCACATACTTGTAGAAACTACCACTGATCTGTAGCAGCCAAAAGCTGTTGCAAAAACTATACTGGTCAGCCAGGTGTCCACTTCTTAATACAGTTGTTTCTGAAAACTGTATCTGAAGAGGAACTTAGAGAGGATTTTTTGCTGTTAAGCTCTTTCAGGTTTGTGTTTGTGCTCTCTGAAAACTTTGTTTAAAAATTCTGCAACTGCTTGCTAAAAGTTGCTTCTGGAGTCAGTCCCTCAGCATTCAGAGGACATAAACTGCTGCCACCATCCCTTGGAGGCAACACACAAGTGTGATGCCAAGCCTGAGCTTCTCCTGCAGGGAATGGTCTCCACAGCAGAGACAACATATGCCGGCGTGGTGATTTGCAGCTGGGATGAGATGCTCGCTTGGGAGAGTTGTTTTGCAGAAATGGTAGTTCATAGAAGACATGTTATAGTTGTTTCTACAGTTTATAGAATACAATTAATGTTTTTATTCCTACGCTGAGGCTGAGATAAAAGCAGAGATGATTGCATTTGGATGGTCTCATGAGAGTAGTAGTGAAAAAGCTGACAAATCCTTTTCAGACAATGAGAAAGAAGCCTGCATTCCCTTTGTCTTCAGGAGATCGCTTTAATCTTAATCCTACTGACCAAGTTACAAAGGCTTATCCTTTAAACAGAAATGGTCTGCTGCATGTGATTCTATGATTCTATGGGTATTATTATTAATGAACAGCAATGCACTTGAGGGGATCTCTTACTCATTTTAATTTACTGAAGCAATCCTTGGGATTGCTCTTGCCTTTACAATTATAACAGATGCTATTAACTCATGTTCCCTGAAGCATTTCTACCCACTAAAATTTTTGCAGACATCATCTCATAATAATACAATTTAGAAATTCTTGCTCAACGCTAACAATGAATGTTGTTTCCTCTGTTACTCCTCCCTCTGTTTTTTTCATAGTAGCAGTGTTTACAGCTGCATGAAAGAATCATGAGAAAATATTGTAAGAGGATTTTACAGGAGGTGTTTATTCCTCAGAAGTCTGAAGGTTCCATTTTACATTGTGCCTACGACACCTGTATGTGTCCTTCTAGAGCATCTGAGCAAGGAGGAAGTTCGTCACATTCCCCCTGCGCATTAAGGATGTGATGGGGGACCATGGGGAGATGACATGTTTATCTTCTGAACTAAGCTGGAGGAGCATTAGAAGTCCAGGATAGCTGATTTTATACATATTTTTATTTCCGTCTATTCAAATGAAGTTTCTTCGTAATATTTTCAGCTTCAGAGTAGATACTATTTAACGTCAATGGTTTTACCATCAGTTTGGTAATAAGAACAGAGGAGACAGCTGCCCATTTTATAATTCATTGCAATTATGAAATTACTATTTCAGAACTGATTCAGGCACATACTCAGAATTTTGATCATCAACCAAAGATTTCCAATTAACCTACAGGAAAAAGCAACCCAGACATGCTATGAGGAAATGCAGGAGAAGGGCTGGATTGTCTCTCATGCAAGTAATAATCTGTCAACAAATCTGAAGCCTGGTTTTAAGTTTTGTTTAGTTTTCTTACTAATTTTGGAAATTAAAAGACTGTACAAAAAAGTAGAAGAAACTGAAATAAGGAACGTTGTAACAACATAGGTGAAAGTGATCTGTTGTTTTTAACTGAAAATTATAATTTTTTTTTCTGTTCTTTCATTGGTATTGGTTATGAACAGGGGTTTTATATTCAATACTTGTGGTATAATGGTTGAAATTATTAATTTGTTCAAAAGAATTCTTTATTGTCTAGGAAGCTTACTGAAATATAGACGTTAACTTTTAATAAGTCGTGGACTACTGGGGAAATTCTAATAATGGAAAGAAGTTAATTAAGTCCAGTACTTAGTATGGTAAATGGGCTTTTCCTTTGTAGTCGTTGCTGTTAGGTGCAATCAAGCTTGAGACAGATATACAACTCATTCATTAATTTTTTTTTTTATGTATAACACAAATCATGGTGATTTCTAGGAAAAAATATCACATAAAAGATGACTTTTAATTGCTTTTATCAGATTGGTAGTGAGTATAGTATGTATTAAATGTATTAGTAGCTTATTATCCCTATTAGTATAATTGGGAATTATCAAGTTTAGTCTTCTGTACTTCAAGAGTAATTTCTTCATTTGTGCTGGTTTATAGTTTTTTTAACTATTTAAATGAAAATGTTAACACAGGTAATATAATTAGTTAACACAGATAATATAATGCAAACTCCCCACCCCATGTAAATAGGTAACCATATATCAGAAGTAGGACTTCTTGGCCAAAAACTCTTCCTCATTTGCCAGGGTAGAAAATGAGTGGAGAGGACTCAGAGGCTTCATTTTCTGTTTTTGCTAGAAACCTTTCTATTAATGAGACTATCTGCAAACATTTTGGCTGTGGAAAAAGCAGCCAGCCATGTCTGCCAGAGGCAAGGGAAAACTAGCCTGTGAGGGTTCAGAGTGTAAATGCTGTATGCCTGCCACGCTGTGATGAAATTTTGAATAGGTGGTTTAATTTTGAAGCTAGATACAGTTTTTCCCGAACTCACGCTCGTCATGTCTCTTTTTTTCAGCTTCTGTGCAGCCTGTTAGTTTTGCAAGTGGTCAAACAGATGGTGCCAGAGAGAGCTATGACCAAGCCACTTACTGCTTTATAGATCATGGATACCACCCAGGAATGATTTAGTAGGCAGTGGAGGATACAAAGCCCATGTAACAGCATTTTCTTCCCTTACCTTACTGGCAAATAAAGAGCAATCTGTCAGTCCAGCTTGAACATCCAAATGATGTTTGAAGCTGGCATCCTTCCAACGTAATGGCAATTGTTCCGTGAGTGCAATTAAAGGACTATTCTCGTTGTCAAACATGTAGTTGAAGTAGATGGCCAAAATCTTTTGGCTCGTGAGAACTGAAAGAGGTCCCTAGCAACTGTTGTGTGCATATCAAGGAGGAGAGGGCGCAGCAACAAAACTGAGATTGTAGACTGCTGGGTCTGGGAGGCTGCAAGAACAGATACGTATCTGTCCTTCAAATTGTTTTACTTCAGCAGATCATTTCTGATTAACCTGACTGAGCCCTAAAAGGCACCTTACTTTCAGTCATATTTCTATTTCTGTCACACATTAGAGAAAACCTACAAGACTTCTGTGTTGGAGTAGGTTAAAAAGGAAAATGAAAGCTAAATTGTAAACAAGTATCTTGGAAATGTGCATAAATCATGCTTCTTGTCTTTAATCCTGCATATTGGGAAAATTTAAAAAAAGTGGATGGTCATTCTGCTGTGTCTTTTTGCAAAGAATTTAAAAGCGTCAACTCATTTAGCCAGGTAATATGGTTGTTAGTGTTGAAAGCTGATCTGGGTAGTAAGCAAGAGTGAGAGCGTAGCTTGTCGAGTTTAACACCACTGGTCTTCCTAGAAAAAGCCTTACTGAATTTCTGCAGTAAAAGCCCCATCTATGTCACTCTGAGTTTAATTAACAGAAACAGGCAAACAACTCTACAGACAAGAGCAAGGTACAAGAGAATACAGGATTGCTTTCCTGGAGTCTCAGTTCATCTACTTAGGTCAGACTTGTTTGCTGTCCACAACTGCTTCAGTGAAGGATACATTCGTAATTTTTCACCTACAGCTTGTTCCCCAAGGGCATCAGTCCAACCCTGGGAAAGTTTCCTTTTGTTATTCTAAATACAATCCAGCAGACTCTTAACTACCTTTGATTCTTGCTTCCACAAGAATTCATATGAATAATGAGACTAATTGTCTTTGCAATTTTGTTTTATAGTTAACATCTGTCCTGCATATGCCCCACAGAACCAGTTTGTGAATTTTCTATCAGTGAATAATGTTGAAGGAGTATATTCCAATAAACAGAAAACATTTAGTGAGAAATCTGAAAACTCAGGATTTAAAATGTCTCATGCCTTATGTCTGGAATCTGTAGTGTCAAATACCCAGAATCAATGGATTCAGATCTCTCTGCTTCTGCAGCGTATTTACGAAGCAATAATAAAATCTCCTTATAAATGGTTGCAGAAATTCACAGTACTTTTGAATAGTTGGATCTGAACTTAGAGGAAAGTAAATAAAGAAGTAGGGAATTCTGTTATCTAAGCAGAATTTGCATAGTGAATAGTAAATAATTGCTATTGTCATGTAATGAACAATAAAGATGGAAAACAAACTGCACGCTGTTTATCCTGGGCAGCTGGATTCTTCTGGAAAAGATCACTGTTATTAAAAACTATAATTTTGCACACAAAAAAAAGGGAATTAAAATTAAGGAGTCCGGAAAGCTTACTTCTGATGCTTCCTAGAATACTTGACTACAATCACAGAAATGTGTTTGGTAGACTTCTTGGTGTACCATATCCACTCCATTTTATCTGCATATGAGTAGTATAGTTAGATTGTAGCCATTCCTATCTTAATGACCGCTGTTTTTTTTTGTTTTGTTTGGGTTTTTTTTTTGCTTAGTGAACAATTCATCCTGTTGAATCAAGTTTTTAAAAAATAGCCGGGGTGATTTGTAGCAATTTTCCACCACAGACATGCACCCCTGCCCCCTGCCCCAAACATGCTATTTCACTTCCAGGGAAGTTAGTAGTGACCCCATGGAATGTGTCCAAAATAACTTTATTTAGAGACCCATTTCAATGAAAATAATAGCCTCCTATATGGAGAGCTATACCAAACAGAGTCCTGAAAGGACATGCCTTAAATCTGGAGTCACTGAATATTATCGCTGCTGAGTAAGAGGACGAACTAGAATGTGTAATTATCAAATGTACAGTGGTCTCTGAGGGAACCAGCAAGCACAAAGGGGACTAGGCAAAGATTCAAAAAGATATTAGCAAATTGAAGAAGTAATAAGGAAAAAACAGAATGCAGTTTATTTAGGTCAAATGCCTGGTGCTACATTGGGAATAATCTGCAATACAAATACAAAATGGGGGAATAATTCACTGAGTATAACTATTTATGCATAATATGACTTGGGGTTACAGTGGGTCACAGGCTGAACGTGAATAAGCAAATGCCATAAAGAGGTAAAAAATGAAAAGTTCTGTACTGGGATGTATAAATAATAGTAGCTTTTTAATCTAGGCAGCATCAAAGGTGTACAGTGCTGATTTAAAGAAAATGTGGAAAGATGACAAGAGGATTAAAAACACACCTCATTACAGGCAAGAGATCAAAACTACTTAGAGAAGATGGTTGAAATAAATGACAGTTGCCACTAAAATTGCCCTCATTTGCTGGCTGAGAATTAAGGAATTTAAATAGTAGCAGTGCAAATTCAAGCCAAATATTAGGAAAAAACCATTCTAGTGAAAATTATATTTAAACTCTGGACGGTACATAAAATCAGCAATTCTGGAAGTTTTGAAGACAAGCAGACCTTTGAAGTGGCTTAAGTGTATTCAATGGGCCATGAGACAAGCAGGTGACTTTTGTAACATCCTGAGGCCTGTACTAGACCAACTGTATTTAATCCTGAGCTACTGCTCCTCTGCAAAGTATATTGTGTGACTCTAACACTACTTACAAGAACCTGGACATTGCATGCTACTAATACCATTTCTTATATTTCTTTGAATTGTTTCTAATAAGAGACGTAAGATGAGCATGAAATCTTAGACTAGTGGTTAGGTCATTTGTAGGGTTTGGTTCTTCCAACATCGGTTCTACATTTTGAGGTTTTTTCCCTTTAAATCCAGTGTTATTTCAACATAAAATGCTTAAGTAATCTTTGTAGCCTGTCTCCCTTATTCAAGTGAGAATCATAACTACTAAAAGATTAACATGTCAGGCCCTCTGACCCTTTGTCTTCTGGTTTAACGGTCTTGATTTTTTTTCATATGTCATATAAGATTTTTAGCAGGACAAATAGGGAAAGCCATTATCCAGACACGTATGGCCTGACCATAAATAGAAAGAGGTGAAAATTACAGTGCTCCTCAGGGAGAAAGTGAATTAAACCCGGGATTTCCCAAGTATATTGTGACTCTTCTAATCATTTGTATCTAAATACGTACTATACGAAAGGGAAGTGCTGCACCTCCCCTTCTGCTGATGTGTTTTAAAGAAGAGAGTTTCAATCAGTTCTTGACAGAAAGGGGTGATTCCTCCTCCTTAATACCCACACATGTACATGCACATTAAAATAAAAGCACCGATAAATAGGAAATCTGTCAAGAGATACCTCCTGACAACCCCAAACAGGAAAGTGTCCATCCCTTGAGAGGTGGTTTGAACTATGCAAGTAATTATTACTGGGACAAGCACACACATTGTAGCTGTAGTTACTACTATAGCTGTAGTTTTTCAGTTCATCCGGTATATTCTGAGGCACTAAGTATTTCATGGGAACTGGTAAGTGTCTGTCGCTATTTTGTGCAAAAACGTCTTCAGAACTGTCTTAGATACCAAGGAAAATAATTAAGTTTCAGAAGTAGCAGCAAAGAAAGTAAGTTGGAAAGCAATGGAAAACAATTTTACAGTAATTGATCTTTACAAAAGTTTGAAGTATCCAGTTCCAGTAAGTTAATAGATATTAGTGACCCACTAAAGCAACAGTGTCTAAGGAAGGCGTGAAAGAATTCTGAGCTTTCTCTTTCAGAGCTCTCCTACTTTTACTATAATTTGAAAAATACTTATTTTTTTCCCAGTCAGTATTTCAAATCCTACCTCTACTAGAGTTAACTCATTCAGATGTTTCATTTCAGGTGATAGACAATGTTATCACACCGTTTTACCACCCAGTCCTCCCTGTCTTTTCAAGAGAGGCAGATTCTCTCTTGAGAGCTGACAGAGCTGTCCCAACCTGCTACTCACTGCAGAGCTGTTTGCTGGCAAGTCTCTCTCCTTGGCATCTCAGAGAGGCGTTTCTTTTCTGGAAGGAGTTGTAATACAGAGGGCTAAAAAGAGCCAGAAGAATTGCGAGAAATCTGTCAGATTCTAGTATATATTATGGGAAAATGTTTCATTTGACGTAATTAGCAGAGAATGCGGTCTGTTGCAATGACGTTGTCCCTAACCTGTAGTTCAAGTAGTTCCCCAAGAGATATAAGCCTGTGAAATAGAACAACCTTAATTCTTAATGAATGGAAAAGAAGAAAATGAAGTTTATCTAGGTCACTAAAAGGATATAGACTTATTACTTGACATTACAGCATTTGAACAGACAAAACCAGAGTATTGTTTAATATTACACCATATCAGCATGCCAGCATGTCAAGGTTTGTGTAGTTGTAGGCTAGAGATACCGAGATAAGGTTATGATGCCTGACAGATGTCTAAGTCGATGGAATTTCGTAACAAGGGATATTTGACAAAAATTTCCTTTAACAAACTGCTTCTGGGACAATAGTCAATAGTATCACAATGTTATGAGAAGACAAGGATGACAGGGAGATCTATAATGGACAAGTGAGATGAACAAGGAACACTTTTTAAAAAACAGTGAAAATAGGTTTGTTTGCTGTATAGGTGACCAAAGGCAGTTGTGAATCGTATGGTGGAGAATTCATACAGGCATTGGTACTAAACCTTTTGAGAGCACAGGAACAGTATCAATCCAGATGTTAGCACCTTATTAAGGGCACAAAAAGACTAAACTACTTTTCAAATTTACTAATTGCCCTTTTTGCATGCTAATCATAGTTTTATTTTGTTCTGTCATCACAAGTGCTAATTTAATTTCAAGTCATAGTTGATCATGTAGTCATTGTCTTGGCACCTTGTTCTCTAAATTGACATTCTAGTTTCTGTAAAAACAATCTATTTTCATACATCATCACTGGAATCTACTTCAGAAATTAAAGAATTCTAATTCTGTAAACACGGTAATAGAAAATGAGCACATGTAATTAATTAATGCAGGAAGAGAAAAACTTTTCAATTTTGTTTCTAAATGCCTGACCTTCAATAACACACTATAACAGCACAGATGTTATTTTCTGGCTTGAATCACGTTATTTAGAAGTACTATATTAAATTTGTTATATCTGCGATAAACATCTCTGTTTATTTTCAGTGAAAGTTGCTGGCTTGCTTGAACAGGACTTTGCCACCCTCTGTTTCAAAAGAAACAAAGTGGGAATGCCAGTTTAGGAAGTAGTATCTTTCCATTTCTTTACTCCCAGGGGCTGTATAGACCTTTTGTCATCACCTAAGCTGACTGAGGTTAAGCTAATTCTTCAGAGTTCCCTCTTGCAGACTCTAGAAGTCAAAAAAAACCCCAGGTATTTAGGAATTCAAAAAATATTGAAAAAGCTTACTATGGACTCTAATATCCCCTTGCCCCTGCACCAAAAGGACTGAGCCATATTTTCCTTATTCTTGAGTTATTGGTTCAAAAATTAAAACCAAAGAGAGAACATGAGTGCAGACTGCTGAGAAAAAGGTCTGGTTGCAATTCCATCCATCTTGGTGTTTGTTACCTTCAACTGGAGTGCATGTATAAGTTTTTCCTTAAATGATTATGGAGGACAAGGAATGAATTCTTCATAAGTAAATTATTTCATTAGATAGATCTATTACATCTACCTGTAAAGATGTGATTTAACCACAGGTGATTTAGTTCAAACTACTGTCAGAATGAAAAATATATTGAATTAATACTGTATGTGTAAGAAACAGGGTCAGGCAGAGGAACAGGGAACTGTCATTTGTACATAAAACTAAGTGCTATTTTATATGATCCCTAACTACTTACACAAAGCTGTTTGATACCTCACTGTGTTCGCACTATATTCCTCCCCACTTTTTTTTCACCTCTATGCCCTTGACACATTTTTCCTCCTTGAACTCCTTTCTGCATATCCAGTTCAGAGCTATCCAGGCAATGCTTGACCTTGACAGAATGTGTAAATTCTTTGCTGGTTAATGCCTTGTGTGGGAGTGTGTGTGTGTATAATATTTTTATTTTACTAGATTCAGGGTTTGCCTTGTCTCACTATGTGGGCATAGAAGCCACACTTGACATGGGAAGCACTGATACAGCCTCGCTGTCAGTGAACGGGCCACTGCAAATCAGCTTGGGGATACTGATAAGGGCTAGTTTGATGGAGGTGGAAAACAGCCATGCGGCACTGAAAGGGTATGCCTTAAAGCCCTCCTGTGTATGTGCACATCAGCTTTTGCACTGAGCAGGCTGGATAGCTTTTTTCTGGGAAACATATATTCCCAACTCTTAGAAAGCCATGGTGGTTCCTTGCCTCAACTGAACATATGCAATATGTCCCAAATTAATACTATAGATCCCCTGTTGTGGCCGTTTTAAAAGGTCAGGTTATTTATAAGGTGAGTGAGGCAAATTGCTCCACATTCTGCCCCAGTGTTAAAATGGGAAGGAAGGCGAGTACATCAGGGGAAGCAGATTCTTGTACTCCTTGAACCTGCATGTTGGACAAAACAAGACGTCTAACGTATACAGAGACCCAAATTGTACCACATAGGTTATAGGATGAAACCACAAAGAGTTTGATGGGTTGCAGGGATGTTGCACGTTCATAAAAGCTGGCAAGTCCAGCAGGCTCTTGAATACGAAGCATGTTCTTCTTGCATTTAGGAGAGAAAATAAGGAGAAGCTCACTGTGCAGAGCAAAGGGAACTAAAGCCTCCCTCTCATTCTGCCCCTTCAAAAGGTCAATGCAGAAAGTGTTATAATACAAAGTGATTTTAACCTGACTTTGCTAATGTGACATTTGGAGCGTGGTTATGGCAGTCTGATGTGACAGCAGGAGAATGTAGTGTTGTGTCGGTAAATGGCAGAGGGCTTGATAAAAAGGAGGACGTTGTTCACATATTTAGTCTGTGTTTCCCCCCTCTAGAGGGAAGGACTATGAAAAGCCCCTGAAGTGTGAATCACAAAGGTCAGTAAATACATGAAGGGCTTGTTGAATCGAGAGAAGACAGCAAAATTTCTGAAAAACCATTCATGAATTTTCACACCTGGAAAACAGAAGTTGGATTTAAGGTTGCAGTTGTATACAGAAGCTATAGATCATCCAGAGCTTTTTAAATGCTCATATCCACCTTTGATAAATGTAGCTGACAATCTAAGTGATAACCTGCAGCCAAATGCTAGATTATTGCCTGTGTGTTACAGGTTCATTTTTCAGCACTGTAGGACTGTTTTAATCACTGAAAGCCTTCCAAGACTCAGGCAGCTTTAGACCAGCAGATAATGTAGCATGATAGCTAATATCAGCAGTGCACGTAATTCAGACTGTGGGCTGGCTCTGGAATTAGTGAGCTTTACAGAAGCCTCAGTTCTGTGAAGGACTTTGGGCTCTCAAGACATAAATATGGATATGGCGTGCCCTACTGATGCCATGGACCAGCACAGCCAAGCTCCTCTGGGCTTGAGTTGGTTTTAAGCTTCTGTTTCACTTATTGATATCTATTTAAGTAAATTTTTTTAAGCAAATTTCAATTTTATATTTTTTTAGCCCTCTATGATCTATCAACATGTATGGAAGAGGCTGACTAAATATAGGAAATATAGAAGATAAAATGTAAGGGTGAAAGACAACTGCATCATAAAACTTATATTTCTAAATCACTCAGGCATTTTAAAAATGCTACCCAAAATGGATTCTTCCCAGACAGAACAAATCAGAAAGCTGTGTTGAACGAAGAAGTAGTCAGATAAATACATCTCCTTCGGCTTCATAACTGAAGACTTGAGCATGTAAGCAGTTTTCCAAGCTTTTCTCCCCTCAGATACTTGTTTTGATTGACAAAGGAGATCTTGCCAGTATAATTATAATGTTTTCTTGTTGTTTTACTAAATTAAAAGAAAATTGCCTGGGTCGGAGTATTGCAAAGTTCCTCAGCTTTGACTTATGGAATTTTGTGTTAAGACTTTCTTAGCATGAGATCCTAAATGGAATAAAAGTTTATCTTAAATGATCTGTCAGGTTCAATTTATTTGCAGTAATAGGCCTGGGGCTCTTCCATTTAGCAAAACCTTGGCTGCTTTTGCATGGGCAGAAAAACTGGAAGGAAAGGCTCTTTTTGCTGCCTACAGATGCACCCATAAAAAACAATTCAGCTAGCATCACTGGCTGGGTTTTGTTTCACATAGGGCTGTGAACAGATTACTGGAAGAATAACTTTGAGCCTTCACAATCTGCATACACACCTCTTTGTGCTGGGCAGCAGATACTAGCAGAAATGCACACTAACCCTTGCACGGCAGATTTGAGGACTTACATGTAACCTCCTTCCCTCAAACAGTGCTGTTAGAGCCAAGCACAGGGACCAGGGGAAGCTGCAGTTGTCTTAGGGGCTGTGGCCAACTATGGACTCTTGGCATGTGTTAAAATTATGCTCATTGGAACCCCAGAATTTGCAGTGCTTTTCCTGAATTCCAGATAACTACAAGCTGCAGGTGCAAAGGATGATGAGAGATAAGATGATTTCTAGGCCCTATCAGTATCTGTTGCTTTATGCTTTCACCAGCTCGTTAATATATAGACTAAAAGAACAGGTGTGAAAGTGTCTCTGCAGTAACCTTCATTACAATATAATTGGTTTCATGATTGTCTGTAATTTATACTCATTCAAGCAGTATTCATTCTAAGTGGCATTTATATTCTCATCATTTTGGATAAATTTAGGATGAAATATTATGAAATGCTTTATTTAAGACTAGTTATATTCCATTTGCTTGCTTTCCTTTGGTCTTCTTGGCTTCGCAACTATTACTGAAAATGGAGGAGATGGGTGTAAAAGAGTGACATGTGACATTTGCATGCCATAAACCAAGCACTCAAAAGTCAGAAATTACAGGATCAAAGGTAAAAAACACACAAGTATTTTTTTTTTCCTTCTGTTCTTAACTAATGCTGAAAATCTCTAGCAACCGAAAAGTTGCAAGCAGCTGAAATAAGCTCATTCAAGGTCCAGATAAAGAAACTGGAATACTCTGTGCTGGCAGACCGAATTTTAACTAGGCAAAAGATTAGGTCATAGAGTGGCTTTTAGTCACTTTGCATTAAGAAAATGAAATTGTGTCCCTGTTTTACATTGCTCAGGATGGAGATGGAAACACAGAGTTGAAATGTTTCATAATGTTACTTTAATTCAGTCAAATGGTTTGCCACTTGGCATTTAGTGGCAAATAGTTTCTGGGCTAATATAGAAACAGGAAGGCTGTACAAGATGGGCAGAAAGGAAATACAGGGAAATCACAGCGTTCTCTGAATTTCCCCTCTGTGAATCCCTTGGTATCTTTGTTGGTATCCTTCCAGAGCAGAGGACTACTAGAAAACTAAACCTTGAAAACTAGGTTCAGTCCTTACTTCAATAAAAATGCTAAGAACTTTACAACTGGTTAATTTTTTAATGAAAAAATAGTAATGTACATATACTGTTGTGTCAGATCCAGTATAAACAACATCAGTATGCCCTCTGTCACCATCATGTGTGTTTTCTAGTCTTTGTAGAGGGCCAGTAGCAATCAGTCCCTGAGATGCTGGCAAACTCCTTTGTGCTTTTACTGGAATGTTCTCCTGTGTATTCCCTTTTTTTAGATGATGTGAATTTGCTAGGAATTCTTCTCATTTGAGAATTGTGAATTGCTGTTCAATAAATTGATGCTGATTACCTAAACAAAAAAAACGTGGGTGTCTCCTAAAGGTCGGAAACAGGAGGAAAGCTTCCAGGCTTGTATGCATGGTAGATGTCCCTTCTTGTGCTACAATTTAGCTGCTATTCTCTAGGATAGGAAATTTCCTCTAGTCCATAATTATGAGTCCAAATGAAGATGTAAAGGAACAAAACTGAACAATAGATATTTCTCCTTTTCATCTGGAATGATTCTATAAATTGTGCTGTTCTGTAGAAATCAATAGCTGATGCATTAGATGGATAAACACAATCAACAGATAAAATATAAATGGAGCTACATAGCACTGAATTGGGTCAAATCACATTGGAAGTGGGTCAAGCCTCTAGGAATCCTTTCCTACTGTTGATTATAATGAGAGCACAAGCATTTAAAAGAAGCTTACTGGTTTTAATCAGCAAGAGCTTATAGTATGATGAATTACTGCTGTGTATATAAATACTTTAATTAAGCAGCGCTTTTTGAAGACAGTGTAGTTGTACTATTGTAAACTCAGAGCCTAATCCATCAAAGTTCTGAGTAGATCCTGAAATGTGAAATTGATTATGGATTCAGGACTTCCAGGATCTCGCTGAATCAAACCTGTAACCTGACAGACAATGGGAGAGACCTTGTCTTGCATATGGCTTAAATATTCATCTGGGCCTATAGCTGGTTTTAATTTTTAAAGTATTATTCCACAGCTCACTTCTATTTCATTGTATATGATAAAAACCTTGATAGTTAGTAAGTACCCAATTATAGAAAATGTGTTAGAATCATAGACTCATAGAATAGTTAGGGTTAGAAGGGACCTTAAAGATCATCCAGTTCCAACCCCCCTGCCATGGGCAGAGACACCTCCCACTAGACCAGGCGGCCCAAGGCCCCACCCAACCTGGCCTTGAACACCTCCAGGGATGGGACAATCACAGCTTCCCTGGGCAAGCTGTGCCAGTGCCTCACCACCCTTATGGTGAAGAAATTCCTCCTTATGTCTCTTCCAAATGTCTCATCTAAATCTGGCCCCCTCCAGCTTATACCTGTCACCCCTAGTCCTATCACTACAAGCCTTTGTAAACAGTCCCTTCCCTGCTTTCTTGTAACCCCTTCAGATACTGGAAGGCCACTGTAAGATCTCCTTGGAGCCTTCTCTTCTCCAGGCTGAACAAGCCAAACTCTCTCAGCTTGTCCTTGCATGGGAGGTGCTCCAGCCCTCTGATCATCTTTGTAGCCCTCCTCTGGACCTATTCCAACAGTTCCATATCCTCCTTATGTTGAGGATTCCAGAACTGGACACGGTTGAGATGACGTCTCACAAGAGAGGAATAGATGGGCAGAATCATCTCCCTCGACCTTTTGGCCACCCTTCTTCTTCTTCTTCTTCTTCTTCTTCTGATGCAGCCCAGCATACAGTTGGCCTTCTGGGCTGTGAGTCCACATTGCTGGCTCATGTCAAGCTTCTCATCAACCAGCATCCCCTCAAGTCCTTTTCTGCAGTGCAACTCTTAATCGCATCATCCTCCATCCCATATTGAAATTGCAGGTTGCCCTGACCCAGGTGTAGGACCTTGCACGTGGCCTTGTTGAACCTCATGAGGTTCTCACGGGCCCACTTTTCCAGCCTGTCCAGCTCCCTCTAGATGACATGTTCTTGAGGCATATAAAATACGAATTCCTTTTTGCTTGGGACAAATGCAGAGCTATATCACACATGTGAAAATCTGCTGCAATACTTTCTCACAGGTGTATAAATGCAAAAGGTGTGAATAGAATCTAGTGTTTGCAAAATGCCTGTACAATTAATCATGTCATTTTGAATGTTTTTTTCATTTTGTTTTGGTTTTGACACATTCTCAAACCATGCTTGCCATGTGAAAACGATCATCTAAGTCTGGATGATAAATTTGTTTTATTCAGTAACTGAATATTACGGAATTCACTGAAAGAGATTTTTATTTACTGTACTACATGAGATTAAGAATGTAGAACCTTAGAGTCGTTCCTCAGATGTTTGCCTGTTCTTGAACTCCCTGCATGCTCATATTTACACGAGCATTTGTCTGCTGTGGACTCACACTAAAATATAGCACATCTAAGCCTTAGTACCTCAGGACAAACTATGTGTTTTCTTATATATCTGGGTGGTCTGCAGTTCCAATAAAGCACCTTGTTAGGTGCAGCTTTGCTTAAGACATCCCCATGCCTAGCGGTAGAGTACCCACATAAAAGGTGCGTAATTCAGATTTGATTCCATCCTCTGCTTGATTTGGAACAGGAATTTGCATCAAAGCCTCTCTTTATTCTGAAGTTACTGAATTGCTCCTGGGGTCTATCTGGGCTGAATTTCTAAGTACTTCATGCTGGATATTATGTGCTGTGTATAAATATTTAATACGTATTTAATAAATATTAATGAATATTTAATAAATATTAATTTGCCACAAAGAAAGCACAAAATGACAGTCCAGGAGCTGTGGCATTCATCTAGGCCAGAGGAAAGCTGAATTTAGACTGTTCATCCAGTTTGTTCAGAGAAGGAACTAAACTCTTTTTTACTGTATCTCAGAGGGTAACTCATGTGATTGACTGAGTGGGTTTAACAGAGATTCCTCTTTCTTGTCACAAAAAAAAGTATTGGGTCAGTTCTAGAATATATTTACACAGTTACTTATGCCAATATTTGTGTCTGACCTCATTGCCTAGCTTTTTGAATCTCCTGATCAACACAACTGGAAACAGAAGTGGAAATTCCTTAGCTTGTATTTCAACAGTTACAGACCTTTCAAGTGCTTCATTACCAGGAAAAGCTACGATTAGCTGAAACTAGTTGAAAAGATAGGAAATTTCAAGAAATAGTCTAAGCTCAAATATATCATACAACAGGAGTCATTTCTGGATGAACTCAGTTTCTGTTTGTGTGCTTGGCTTTATTTGCACAACTTTAACTTCCAGCTGGATTTTTGCTTGTGAGCAGGTATTGCTTTCTTTAGTGGCAGCTTTACAAACATTTCTTCCAAACATTTGCTCATTTAAATATTTTCAGAACTATGCTACTACATGTGATAATTCTGTGTGTAAGAAGGGAATAATTTATTAGATCTATGTTTTCATTTATCGTTCTTTTTTGCAAGATCTATAAACCAGCAAGCTTTCAGAGACATTGTTAATGCCAGGCCCTGTTGTACTTCTTATTCTCTCCATGGGGAGTGAACTCTGAGTGGGAAGATCCATCCACAGTGGAAAAGAACTCTTCTTAAATACAGGCTTCAACCTTTAGACTGATTTTACAGGTGGTTGGGGACACAAATTTGTTTTAAAAAATTGAATGAAGTAGCTTTGTGGTAGACATTGGTGTGAGAAATTATTTTGAATGTGTATTTCTCCCAAGTGATAGGTGACAGGATGAGAGGGAATGGCCTCAAGCTCCACCAGGGGAGTTTTAGGCTGAACATTAGGAAAAAAATTTTCACAGAAAGGGTCATTGGGCACTGGAACAGGCTGCCCAGGGAGGTGGTTGGTTCACCTTCCCTGGAGGTGTTTAAGGGATGGGTGGATGAGGCACTGAGGGACATGGTTTAGTGTTTGACAGGAATGGTTGGACTCGATGATCCAGTGGGTCTCTTCCAACCTAGTGATTCTATGATTCTATGGTTCTATTTGTGATGTCAAATCTCAGTTTTACCAGAACAGTGCAGTTGTGTTAGGGACTCAATAGCCTGTGAAATGGTGAGACTTTCTTGTGTGTGGTAGTTTATGTGTTTTCAGCAGAAATCTGTCTTGTCAGAGCAGTTTTTTTGGGATGCACCTGCTCAGGCTGGTAAGCTCAGTGCTGAAATGGCCTTTGAGAGCACAAAAATTTTTAGTGTTGTACCTGGGTTTGGGAGACTTTCTGGGCTCCCTGAAGCACCCCTTTGATTGCATGTTGTCTTAGGCTTGGTGGACAGCTGTGGCTGGCTGGCTTTGTAGCCTTGTGGTGCTTGCTCTTCAGTGCAGTAAACCAGTTTGATATCTAGTTGCCCGAGTGCAGATGGTGCTAACTCCTTTGTGTTTCAGCTTTGTAATCCATACAGAATATTTGGATGATCATAGCTCTGCAGCAAAAAAAAAAAAAAAAAAATAGAAAAAGCTGTCATTGGCTGTAAATAATTTTAAATATTTCTTTTCTGCAGTATTGTTTTACTTTTAAATAAATAATTTTAAAAATTAACTAAATTTTGCCCGATATAGTAATTCTGTTTAATACTTGGGAAACAGATCTGAATATTTTAAAAGTTATGTTTTGCACTTTTTTGGTTTTATTGGCAATCAAATAAAGTTGCAAGATTAATTTATTTTTAGGAAGAAAGTAAAATAATAATTTGCACAATAATAAGAGCTATAACTTGATTTCATTAATTCAGATTAATTTCCAGCAAAATGAAATATTGAGGAAAAAATGTAACTTGATTTGGAGATAGTGCTTTTAAAACTGGCTTAAAGCCTCTTTTTTTATTTGTGATTGCTATAAGAGCTATAGTAATATAATTTTAGAAAATTATGATCTGAGCTGGCATGCTCTTCGCAAGAATTACTTGCGATAATTCTGTACAACTTGATCTTCAAGAGGCTTGTTTTCTTTCCAATATAAAACTAAATTAGTCATAACAGATTCCTCTAAGAAAATGTCTCATGCAAGAAGCAGAGAAATTCAAGATTCTTCAAATGGATTTTTCACCAAATTATGTGTATGGTGCTCTCTTGATTATTAAATTACACTCCGTGCTAGGTCAAGGTATAGAACAAATTATTATCATTTGTTTTAAGTGAATGGAAATTAGATAATGAAGAAGCATATTACTGGGTTTCAGGTAGCAGGTAATTTTGTGTTTAAGCTCATTGAAAGATTTGATGGGGTGTAAAGAAGGAGGCTTTTGTTAAGAACATAGGAGCAGGATATTGGACCACTTCAAAACAGACTTAATTTCTCCTGCTAAAATCAATAGGCAGATTTTCACAAAAAACAGTGCTAACTATTAACAGACAATGTACAAGTCAGATTGTAAAATGGATTTAGTTTTTGCTTTCAGTGGAATGCAGTTATTTTTCAGCAGTATAGGTTTTACAGTATTTCCTGGGAAAACCTTCTAAGATATGGAAAGCCCCACTAAAATATATAGAAACAGTACTTCTGAAAACATCATGCCTCGTGAAAAAAGATATGACATTATCCATTATCAAAAATGCCATATCAGTTTATGTTTTCTGTTTGTTTGTTCAGTATTTCATTTCTATAGGCAAAATCAGGAAACTCAAAGGACAGATTTATAAACAGAAATCACAAACTGAGTAGGTTCACTGCTCTCGTTAGTGAATTTCTGCTTTTGAACTGGACCTGGTTGAATGAGACCTGTAAGTATTGGGATGTTTTCTGGAAAACTTCCAAGGAGGAGGTATAGGCTCAAAACAGTTGATTAGTTTAGAGGAACTTAGAGACTCCAGATATGAGAAGGTTAAGGACTTAATGATATGTATAAAGGCCCATAAATAACATTTCTTTGCAGAGTATACAAGGACTGTGGATTTACATGGCTGTTTCTCAGGGCTCTGGTCTCTCCAAGATCAGCTGCTATAATATTTGTTAATGAAGCATGGTGAAGCATTATCCTTTGTCCTCCTATCATCTCTCTGCATCTCCCACCACTTTTGCTTTCTGGTCACTGGACTCAGCACAGTTTCCTCACCTGACCAGCGAGCTGTGTGTGTCCTGCAGCTGAACATGTGGTAGCCTGCTCTGTGACCCCTCTGTCATTCCTCCTGGTCTGGCAAAATATTTTTCAGGCCTATAAACCTACTGAAATTTAAAAACAAACCATGAAAAATCATGAAATTTTGGCACAGGTTTTTAGCCGACTTTATTAGGGACAGTTGAGATACACTGTTTCATAAATATATATATATATTTTTTTTGCATGTAGGGAAGGGGGGCTGTCCAAGCTGTGAAGGGATTTGGTGTTTTGGGGGTAGAAGCATGCCCTGGAAAGGACTGGGTTGTTAATGGCTAGTCCAGAAGAGTGGATAAAATGTTCATAGTAGCTCCACCTTCCCTCCCACATACAAATAAAAACAGAATCATAGAATCATAGAATAACCAGGTTGGAAGAGACCCACCGGATCATTGAGTCCAACCATTCCTATCAAACACTAAACCATGTCCTATAATGTGCTATCTTTGAATAAAACAGCAGCTTCAATATCTGCCTGAACCACTAGGGGTGTGCTACACAGGAAAGATATAGCCCAAGTGATGCACCAGATTGACAGGGTCTCAGTACTGATTGTAGAAGTGGAAACTGTTTTTACTCTGGTTCCATGAATTGCCACTCTGTTATCCTCTATAGCTCAGGTACAAAAACCGTCTGCATAAACAATTTTATCACCTGGGATACAATCCATACAATCATACAATAGCTTGGGTTGGAAGGGACCTTAAAGATCATCCAGTTCCACCCCACTGCCCTGGGCAGGGACACCTCCCACCAGACCAGGCTGCCTAAGGCCCCATCAACCCGGCCTTGAACACCTCCAGGGATGGGGCAGCCGCAGCTTCCCTGGGCAACCTGTGCCAGGGCCTCACCACTCTCATGGTGAAGAAATTCCTCCTTATGTCTAGTCTCAATCTGGCCCTCTCCAGTTCATACCCATTGCCCCTAGTCCTATCCCTACAAGCCTTTGTGAACAGTCCGTCCCCAAAAGGAATATGCAATGGAAGTTCCATAATACTTTCCATTTGAGTGAGACACCAGTTTCTAAGAATATTTCCACTTCTCTGTGACAGAATTATTTGGCGGAGCAAGACAAAGCAAGCCACAGTTCAGTGAGTGTTGGTCCTGTGCATGGGAAAAAGGGGCACTGCCAAACAGCAGTGATCTCCCATGAATGGTGTGATTGAAAAGGAGCCAGCAACTCCTCTTGCAGCAAGGCCAGAGCAGAGAAGGATGCCACACAAGCCCTGTTCTGTTCAGCAGCTGTGTTTTCCCCCCCATGTTTACACATGCGTGTTTACACACTGATTCAATGAGGAACAACGTTGTCTAGTCAAGTGAAAAAGTGTTTTAAGGCACAGGAAATTCTGTCTTAGCACGTGTCGTGGAATGCAGTATGTGCTATAAATCCTGGCCCCTTTGTTGTACCTTCTCTTTCCCATCCTGGTCCTACCAGGACCAAGATCAGGACATAGAATCCTAGAATCACACAATAGTTTGGGTTGGAAGGGACCTTAAAGATCATCCAGTTCCGACCCCCCTACCATGGGCAGGGACACCTTCCACCAGACCAGGCTGCCAAGGGCCCCATCCAACCTGGCCTTGAACACCCCCAGGGATGGGGCAGCCACAGCTTCCCTGGGCAACCTGTGCCAGTGCCTCACCACTCTCATGGTGAAGAAATTCTTTTGAATGTCTAGACTAAATCTGCACCTCTCCAGTTTATAGCCATTGCCTCTAGTCCTATCACTACAAGCCTGTGTGAACAGCCCCTCCCCAGCTTTCTTGTTGGCCCCTTTCAGGTACTGGAAGGTTGCTATAAGATCTCCTGGGAACCTTCTCTTCTCCAGGCTGAACAACCCCAACTCTCTCTGCTTGTCCTTGCATGGGAGGTGCTCCAGCCCTCGGATCATCCTTGTAGCCCTCCTCTGGACCCATTCCAACAGTTCCACATCCTCCTTATGTTGGGGATTCCAGAACTGGACACGGTTCTCCAGATGAGGTCTCACAAGAGAGGAACAGAGGAGCAGAATCACCTCCCTCGACCTGCTGGCCATGCTTCTTTTGATGCAGCCCAGGATACAGTTGGCCTTCTGGGCTGTAAGCACACATTGCCGGCTCATGTCAAGCTTCTCATCGACCAGCACCCCCACATCCTTCACTGAATAGCTTCTGGATAGCTTATTATAATAACTTTGTTAAAAGTTTCAGAGGAAATATTTTAGAATTTTTTTTAAAGTGTTTTTGGCAATTTCTGCTTCCATAATTCCTCTTGCTCTCATACTCCAAACAAGCCTCAGCTTTCTTTACTTATCACACATCTACAATTGTAACACTATCTCAGGCAAAAGGCAAAATATTGTGCTTGAACAGGGACACAAATATCCCTCACATTTAAAACACAAGATTTTTTTCAAGTTTTGATTCCAGTTGTAATGAAAAACTCATCATATTAATTTTGTACAGCGAGTTTCCTGAGTTCTGTTTAACTGAACTGTGTAACAGAGGTTATTTAATCTAGTCTTTTACGCCCAGCCAGTTGATGAAAGTCTTTGTCATTCTTCGCTGTCATACTGCAATATGATATTACATGAGAAAAATGCATTCTTCTGTTTTTCTAGTTTAAATCAGCTTTTCAAGGATTTGTGCCTTATATTATATTCCATTCCTACAGGCATAAATCCTGTCCTCTTGTAACAAGTTAATGTTCAAACTAAAATCGTCATTGCTGTATACCATCAATTTTCTGGGCAGAATAAATTCTTTCAAACCATGATTTTTCGGTCAAACTGTTTTCTCTCAGTACCTAGAATATCAGTTTTTATTCTGGAAACTCTTAGGTGAATGTATTTAATGTTATGCTCAAAACTCAAAAAAGGTACGCTTATGCATAAAGGCTTGCATGCTCTGGATATGCTTTGCCAGACAACTTTATTCCAGAGCTGTCTGTCAGGTGTATTATGTAACTGCTCTATATTAATTATTAAATCCTTTATTATTTAGAGTAATTATAATTTAATGTCTGTAGCTTTCCATGGGAGGGCTTTTTTCTCTTAATATGAACCTGTTTTCTGTAGCTATTCAAACTAAAAATGAAAAAATAAACAGCAAAATAAATCAGAATTCAAATGCACCTATGAAGTATACCATATTTTAGGAAAATTTTGAAGCAATCATTAAAGATAAAATGAGCACCATCACTTCAAAACACTTCTTTGTATCTTAATCAGTCTTCTACTCCACTTGCTTTGCTCTTAGTAAAATATGCTTTGCTCCTAATTAGAACCAAGAGGAGATTACTGTTGGCTCTTTTTCCTCCTTTCTGTTTTTTCCAGTGGATTAGTAGTACAAAGAGATTATACAAAATGGGTTAAAGCATGTGGAAGTTCACTGAAGTAGTGGGAAGATGTTGTTATTTCTCTGGAGCTTTGACTTGTTATTAACAAGTTCTGTTTTGAGTGTGTTTCTTTCCTCTTGAATACAAGATCAGCTTACGGGTTAGAAAAAAATATAACAAAACTCAAATAGTTTATTGAGTAAGTTTTCTTTTGTAAGTATTATTGAGTTGTTTGGGGTTTTTTTCTGTAAGCTTTAACACCATTAGAATTTAAAAGGGAAAATAAAGAAATAGTAGCGGTGATATATTTCAAAGTGCAAGACTAGGATGCATCGTAGTAAAATATACTGGTAGTAACTGAAAGAAGCCAAATAGCTCTACCAGCATCAAAAATGTGTATCAGGGTGAGTTAAATTTTGATTTGACTGCTACTGTCATCTTACATTTCAAAACTGCTTTGGCCTTTTCCTGATGTATAATTCACATACACTTATATCCAAAATAAGGAGTGTCAAATGGAAATTCATAAAATGAGAAATATTTTAGTAACCTACTAGACTAGGCAGGTACACAGAACATTTCAAACGCTGGTTTGGAAAATCCACCTCTTCTTTTGTAGATTAGCAGTGTCCTATGAGTGAATCCGTCTCCTGGATCTGGCTTTTAAAGCCTGTGAGAATCTAGTAAGGAATGGCCACTTTATCTAGCTGCCAGTATTTTACATAGAGATTTCATGGCTTACAGTGTCTTAGTACCTGGGGCTGCACAGCCTCACCACCTGTGCCCCTTGGCCAGGCTTTAGGTTCCTCACACGTGTCCTTATGGTCTCGTAGTGCTTCTCCTCCTGGTGAGTACCCCAGAATTCCTAAACTTCTCAGGTAGCCTCTTGGTGTCAAAACTATAGGCAAGACACACAGATTTCAAAGAGGAATTTCCCAGCAGCCACTTCTGCTTGTAAAAACGCTCAAAGTAACACTACCGAACACACTTTTCTCACCCTATGAGTCATGCAATTCTTAGGTTAGATCGGTGTCCTGGAGTTGTGTGACATTTCTTGTTTTCTCGCTCCCTGGTGTGCCATCCCTAAATGTAGCAGTGACAAGCCTGTCCCTGAGAGGGAGCGTTCCTCCCTGTAGACAGGGAAATACAATCTGTGATCCCATGTGGCTCTCAGCCCCAAGCCAGGCTTCTGCACAGGGAGCTCATTGTCGGGGGAGGGCTAGAGCTTGAAAGGTGTGATGTCTGTGGCTTTTGATAGCTCTTTGAGTGACAGCTCTGTTGTTCTTTCAGCAGTGGAAGCTGGAAGAGTGATCTAGGGGAGTATCACTTGAGTGCCTTTATACTCTCCTCTATATCTCAGTGAGAGTTCACTTGGAGAGGCAGGTTATTACACAAGTAGGCTCTTTGTTGCTCTAAATTTTTTTCTGGAATGCTTCCCCTGCTCTTCCCAAATAAAGTGTCTGGAATAAACCAGCCTGGGTGAGTCAAAACTACCGTCCTTGTACAGAAAAAACCCCAGCAGTTGCCATACAAATTTCAAGACAGAGGAGAGCATAGAGTTTCAGCTTTGTATAAATGTGTTCAATGTGGCCTCAGCTACCTTATTTTGTACCTTACGATGCGGGAAGTAGGAATTCTGCCTTTGGGTTTCACCTTGAATCACAAAAAAGATATTCAAAGCTCTTTATGTTCTACAGTGTTTTCACAGGCCACCTGGTGTAATAGCAAGAGTGAATATTCAAGGACATAGTGAGTAGTTCAGATCCAACACTTGTAATGTGTACGACAGCTGCTGCTTTCCTCCCATCTCAGGCATAGGAATTGTCAAACTCTAAATTGTGAAACTAAATAAAACACTCTTAACTCTAAAAAAGTTTAAGGATGCAGCACTTAAGGAAAAAGTCAGAGCAGCTTGTTTTCTGACCTCTCAGCTGGAGCAGACCAGGCACAGTCTGCTGCGAGGCTGCTCAGCGTGTGCTGAGCCTACCCCTCCCAAGGGAGGGGAAGCACAACCCTGACAGATGGCGAGGGAAGGCCCTAATCATATAATCGTAGGTATGCATCCAAATGTGCGATAACAGATCGTTTGTTTTATCCCTTCGTGTGCAAGTTTACCAGAAAGTGGCACGTCTTGCAAAGAGCAGGGAAAACAGCCTTGTTGTGAGGAGCTCAGAACACTCAGTAACTTGGCCACGTCCATGCAATAGCTGGTGTGCTGCTCTGCTCCTGTCCTTTGGCTGAGCATGTGTCTACTCTGGTGGGGGAATTCTTTTATTTCTCTCATGTTACGCATTTAAGTTTGGTTATTGTATAAATTAGGAAGGACCACCCAGCCCTCAAAAGGAGGACTGCATCATGCAGGTTGTTCTGTATGTCTTAGCAGCCCCCAAAAACACGGTGTCAGAGACTCGGTGGCACCGATCAGCTCAGTTGAACCTGTCCAGAGACTGGAGCTACTGTCAGTAGTTGGGCTGTGCATCACCGTGCTGACACCAGAAGCCACTCTGGGGAAAGAGGTAGCCATCTAAGGTTTTCTAAGTAACTGATTTGCTGTTTTGTTTTGTTTTTCTAATTTGTGTTCTCAACTGCAAAAAAAAAAAGTGATATTGCACATTGCATAAAATTAAAGCTAGATAGGTAATGTGCTTAGCTAAGTGTAGTGAAACACTTCTTATGGGCATCCATGAGAAAATCAAATTAAAGGCTAGAATATTAAACATACTGGGGGAGGAAAAGGTCACCGTGATCTTCAGTCTGATTCCACCAGAGTCAGGGCTGGAGTCTGGGTTGCCTAGGTCCCCAGGCTGTCTTTCCTGTCCTGGTGGTGGCCAGTCACATCTTCTGTCAGGATTGTATGGAAAGCTTAAATGCTGAACCTGCAGATGGAAGTTGGGATTAGGCTCACTGTCTTGGGTGTCTTGCATGTTTCGGCTACAGATGAACTGTAACCTGGTGAGTCACAAAAGTCTGACAGCAACGCTCTTCCCAGTTGTTTCTTCCGTAAATAAACACTGATTTGTGAATTTGACTTAAGTTCATGAGCAACTTTTGGGTTAACTAAAAATACATTCTCTAATAATTTGATAATGATTCAAATCTTTCTTTTGCCAAATAATGCACACTGTGCCTAGTCAGACTCAGTTTCCAGGGCACCAGAGAGATAATAATTGCATTTATTCCCCTTGGATAAGAGATCTGAAAACTCTGCTGCTCTGTCATCTTGTGTCTCTTCGCAAATCTCATAGATTGTCAAAATAGATATGCTGCCATCCTATGGTTTGCTGTCCCTTATCTTTGAATTAGTGCAGTAGCACAGTATATATTGAATTGTGCCTCATGGACTCTGACATTTCAGCATTCTGAAATCAAGTTCAAGAGGCAGCAAAACATGGCCACAACCTCTCTCATCGGCACCTCCACCTCCTGCGCAGTCCTGGCTTCAGTCGTCCCTCCTCTGGAGAGACTCTGACAGATGGAGCTGCTGCTGGGCCCTGGGCTGCTGCCAGGGGGGAATTCTCTGCTGATCAGTGACATCCACGTCCAAACCTGTCACTGTCTGGATGGCCCTTCAAACCCTCAAAACTCCTGGGAGCTCTCACGGGAAGCCAGCCCAAGCCTGTGTGTCTGCACATGTTGATTTCCTGGCACACTCACTGTAGAAAATGTAGAAGTAAATCAGAGCACAGGTACTAAAAGGCACACAACAATTAATAAAGTTGTTTCGTAATTTGATAATTCAGAAAATTCCTTGACATGGTGGCTGCCTGTAGTTTCACACATGCAAAGCTATTTCCCGCTGTAAATTTAGAGTCAAGAAAACCACTTTGGTTTGGAACTCTGCTAGAAAGAGGTGATTCCAAGTGATAAGTCAAATAAATATCAGCTTTTGTTTGTAGTCAATTTTACGTATAGATAAATATTAGTGTTTAAAAAAAGTACACTTACACTCTGTTGTACCGTATGACTTCAAAGAATAACTGACTTTGGCAAATAAACTCTAAGAATGATGAGGATTTTCATTCTCTGAAAAGTTAATCATATCATAAAAGAGAGTTAACAACAGAGTAGGAAAACTCTTAGCTGAACAGAACTGTTACAGTTACTGCATATGTGTGTATCCTAAAATATAATCACTCTGTACCTACTGGACTATTTGTTTGTATCTGTTAACTTCTAAACGGACTTAAAGGTAATTCAAATTGCTGACAGATGTTTCAGTGTATATACAGTTTGCTTATGATTTTCAGTTAAGATTTTATGCTAGAGATATTAAAACAAAAAAAATGTGCTCTCATATACAGCCTTATTTCAAACTATCAAAAAATTTATTAAACATCCTAAGGAACAGTAATTTATTTTAAGAATTAATGTAAGCTCTGTATACTTGCATTATCATAGCAGTCATTATCCTTAATGGACAATCTGCCTTCATTGTTGTATATTTGCTTCTCCGTTTCCTGAATGAAAAGTATGATGATGATGTTAACAATTCAGCTTTTAAGAAGTAATTGTTTTAAACTCAAAGTCATTACTTTTTATTTCTTTGTATAGCTCTTTGATACATAATACATAAATACCTGAGGTATTTAGGTGTTAAATCCACATTAACTCTGTTCCTTAATCTCTATGCAGAGATAGAAGCCAGTCTAACAAGCAAAATATGAGAAATGTAAAATCAGAAAGCTAAAAACAAACGGTAAAATGAATCCATTAAATTAATTTTATAAGCTTTTAAAAATGCAGATGTTTGAACTTTTTATGGAAAAATCTTCATGGGCTATAAAGTGACTAGATTTTTTATAAGTTCAGGGTACTTAATGTATGACATTTTATGTGCTGCTTGCTTGCTTGCTATGTCCTGTTGGCTAAATATCATTACTAACATAGTGAAATAAGCCCAAGGTTAAGACTTAGCTTTTATCCTGACTCTAAGGCTGACATACACTGTTTGGCCTTTCTGTTTGTTTTGCTTTATGAAGGACTGAAAGATAGGGCTTGAGAACCAGCTATGAAGAGTAATTATCACTTGCTAGATATACTACTTTCATAACTCAGGATTTCCTGTATGTTGTGTGCACAGCAATTCAGGACTTCAGAAATAAAATACTAGACTTCAAATTAACGAAATAGTTATGTAGGAGTTAAAGTTCAAGGTAATATTTCTTTGGGCAAAACAGGTTTTTAACTCTAATTAAAAGGCTAAAACCCGTGGTAATTTAAATCCTTGCAAAGGTAACATATTTTTCTTCCTTGGTTCTTTCTTGTCTGGCAGCTTCTGCTGAAGAATAATCTTCTATCTCACCTGACATTTTCGTCCGTGTTTGAACTGTAATTCTTAATCTCAGCATTTCTGTCTTTAAACAAAGAAATGGTTGCCAACAAGTAGATAGAAATTCATGAAAAAGGTTTTGCTCATTCATTATTTATAAGCTGCTCTCGTGATTTTTTTAATTGGAAACTTGCAAAGTGTAGTGGTTATTGCTGACATGTGATAAGGAAAACTGAAAAGCTTCCCAGTCCTGCTTGACAAGGATATATTATGAAATGTACGATTACATTAAATTACTAAGAATTTCTACAGGATCCACAACATCAATGTTTCTATATTTATTCTGAAGGAAATTAGCTTTCAGGATGCTTGGTTTAATTCAGTAATGTAAAAGCATTTCAAATAGCATTTCCAGCTTTACTGCTAGATTGTTATTTTGTGAAAGAGTTTTCAAAATGAGTGAGACAAAGGTAAGATAGATAGGTTTGAAGAGACTTTGCAGGCAATTTGCACAAGACTTACTGAAATATGGGCAATGTTCTCAGACTTGTCCTCGGTTTAGTCTCCAACTGAGTTTTTTCAGTGCTTGTGTTCAGCCCGTATTCTTTCCTGGGACTTGTTCTCTGAATACCCTTGGTCATAGGATTGCTGTCACTCAGTGTGGTACATTAGGTCGTCGGGAGCCTTTGCAGTAGCCAATAGAGGAGAAGAGAAAGAGGAGCTAAGGCCTGTCAGTGTTAGGTGATAGCTAGGTGACTGACAGCTTGAAGTGCTAAAATAAAAGAATCACTCTTTAAAAGGGAATCTGACCAGAAGCAAAACTGGAAAAAGGGAAGCCTCAGTACACCACAGTGTGGGATACTGTGTTATTTCAGAGTGCCCTAACTGTTGCAGGCATAAATTATACTGGTGTAACATTATTATATTGGCTTAACTGCCTCACCACTAGGGCTATTTCACCCTTTCAGCCAGACTGCAATACCTGAAGGTGTGACAAGCTTTAGATATAGACAAAGTCTTAGCATTATTGAGAGCTAGCTAACATTGTCTCCATAGAGGAAAGCAAAAGAAATACATCTGTCCCATCTCATGCATTGCAAGTGCTTTCTCGCATCCTTAAACATCTCTCAATAGAAGATATCTTCATGAGTTGTGAATAAGTATGCTTTTAAAAATGTAGTGGAAATGGAAATTGTGACATATGGTGAAAGGAACTAAAACTAAGTATAGTTTCATCTGAAAATTCTCAGTGTAAGTGATTATCAGTCATACTGGCAAACATGTTTTTGTGCATTTTGGTAAGTTTATTTTACTCAGTTGATGTCTGTTGCGGGATTATTTTTGTTTTTATTCAATGTGAACACGTAACTACCTGATATACAACTAAAAATCTGTTGTAGTAACATTGTGAAATGCAGCCCAATTCACTGAGTGGTAGATCGTCAATTTGTCTGGAGTTGTTTAAATTAGGCTATAATATTCTGTGATAAAAAAAAAAAACAGAGGGAAAAAAGCCCCATTTTAATTCACCTTTAAGAGTAGTTCACTTCTTTGTTGGCAGAAGACTTTCAACTTGACCATATTAGTAACCTATTCTATGACAATTCATTAATGGCAAGTATTAGTTGTTTATAATTATGTGAGATATGCATAAATTTCAGTCACATATTTCTGGGCCAATTTTCTTTGGGCTGGCTAATTTTCACAGTTTTCTGTTCCCATGTGAAAGAACAGCTACAGATTGAAGTTATAAAATCACACCATTCCTGTCATGGTATGGACAAAAAGTATCTCACAAAACAAGTATATTTCCACTATATTTTGCTTCCTCTGTTTAACCTGAGCAGGGTTGCACTTCAATACATCTCTCTATCATGAGTATGGAAAGATCAAGTTAATACTGAAAGGACTACAGAAAGAAGCCAGCATTGCCTTTGAATATAGCACAAAGCATTTTGTTGGTGTATTGGTTTGAAGGAGTTACACTTCCTCCTGTCCATTTGATGTTGAACACACAAAGACTTGGACAGATCTGAGCTACATAGTACAATCAGTATACTAACTTGAATAATTCAGAATTTCAAAGGAATGGCATACAGAGAAATAGAGTCTGCAGGCCCATTCTTAGCTATGTTGGCCTATTCAAGGGAGCAGACAGTCATACTGCTGCCTCTTTGCTTCATTTAATTAATATTTTGAGGTGACTTTGTCACTAATCACCACTTGTGCTTGGGAACTGAAAAACCAATAGCTGTGGTTTGCTGGGAGTACAAAAGAGCACAAAGGCTACTTGTGTCTCCCCATCAGCGCTCCTGTAATCATACTATGATATATGTAGTATAACCTTTTTATTAATAAAAATATAGCTTATTCCTTAAAGAGCTACTTCCCACAATTGAAACTACTTTAAGATATCAAATATCCTTTTGATGTTTCTTGACTTACACAAAACTTGACATATGGTCTGTGAACTGTTGTTTTCCATTTCACAGAATCACAGAATCACTAGGTTGGAAAAGACCCACAGGATCATTGAGTCCAACCATTCCTATCAACCATTAAAACATGCCACTTAGCACCTCATCCTCCGGACTTTTAAACACCTCCAGGGATAGTGACTCAACCACCTCCCTGGGCAGCCTCTGCCAGTGCCCAATGACCCCTTCCATGAAAAATTTTTTTCTGATATCAAGCCAGAACCTCCCCTGGTGGAGCTTGAAGCCATTCCCCCTTGTCCTGTCCCCTGTCATTTGAGAGAAAAGGCCAGCACCCTCCTCTCTACAACCTCCTTTCAGGTAGTTGTAGAGAGCAGTAAGGTCTCCCCTCAGCCTCCTTTTCTCAAGGCTAAACAACCCCAGCTCTCTCAGCCGTTCCTGGACTCGCTCCAGAGCCTCAACATCCTTCTTGTGGTGAGGGGCCCAGAACTGAACACAGGATTCAAGGAGCAGTCTCACCAGTGCCGAGTACAGAGGGAGAAGAACCTCCCTGGACCTGCTGGTCACACCGTTTCTGATCCAAGCCAAGATGCCATTGGCCTTCTTGGCTACCTGGGCCACTGCTGGCTCATGTTCAGTCGCTGTCAACCAACACCCCCAGGTCCCTCTCCTCCAGGCAGCTTTCTAGACAGACTTCTCCTAGTCTGTAGCACTGCATAGGGTTGTTGTGCCCCAAGTGCAGGACCCGGCATTTGGCCTCGTTAAGCCTCATCCGATTGGTCTCAGCCCAGCGGTCCAGCCTGTCCAGATCCCTTTGGAGCCTCCCGACCCTCCAGCAGATCAACACTTCCACCCAGATTAGTGTCATCCACAAACTTGCTAAGGGTGCACTCGATGCCTTCATCCAGGTCATTGATAAAGACATTGAACAGGGCTGGACCCAGCACTGAGCCCTGAGAACCCCACTTGTCACTGGCCTCCAGCTGGATTTCACACCATTTCCCACCACTCTCTGGGCCCTCCAGTCAACCAGTTTTCCACCCAGGAGAGTGTGCGCCTGTCCAGGCCAGAGGTGACAGTTTCCGAAGCAGAATGCTGTGAGAAACTCTGTCAAAGGCTTTACTGAAGCCTTTTAGGAAGACACATCCACAGCCTTTCCCTCATCCAGTAGGCAGGTCACTTTGTCATAGAAGGTGATCAGGTTAGTTTGGCAAGACCTGCCTTTTGAGAACCTGTGTTGACTGGGCCTGATCACCCGGTTCTCTTCCATGTGCTGTATGATGGCACTCAAGATCACCTGCTCCATGGGCAAGGCATTGGTAATGCAATTCCTAGGTACTAAATGCATTTAGTGTGTGGATGGGCTTTGTGAAGCTGCTGCTGGAGATCAGAGGATTGCACTTTTATTCCAAACTAGTCTTAGGCTTCATATGTGGATTATGATCATGTGAAAGGCAAATCAGTTTTCAGAACTGCAGACTCCATTTTTTGATGCGGTAGAGCAAATGCCTAAGAATCCCTGCCAGATTTGCCACCCAGTCTACGATTCTATGTAAACAATTTTAACAATAAGAAGTGTGTTTTATATAAGGAAAACTTCTGCCTCCTTAATCAGCCTGTGGATTTTAATAAAATGGAGCTAGCTGCTCCATTCAGCAGAGCTGAACAGGCACAAGCACTTTGAATGAGGAAGGATAAAAGGTTAATGTGGAGCTGTTGTGTGAAATACAGTCTTTTCAAATTTGCCATCTAGTTCAAGATTGTCAGCTTCCTAAACCAGTGCCACAAAGAGGGTCATGAGCTCAGAATTTAAATGTAAATTGGGTTGTGCATGCCCAGACATAGAGGCCTGAAAGGAAATTTTTGGCTCTGCTGTGCCACCTCAGTCATCAGTCTGTCATGAAAATGTAAAAGTTTTGATGTAAATGTGATAATTTAGTAAGTTTCTGCACTTCTAAGCCATGCCAAACACCCAACAGAAATAGAAGAAATTAATTAATGCCAGATATTATCAGAAAGATGGGACAAAGGTGTGCTGGAGTTCCAGCTGCAGTGGCCAAGGCAGCAGCAAAACAAAGTCCCTATATCTGCATTGCTCATCTCCATTAGACAAGGCCATATTTGTGATGATAGTCCCAAAATAGTTGATGAGATTAACGGTAAAATTTTAGCTCAAGTGCACGTTGGCTTTAATTATATAACGTAGTATGTTTTTCAGTCAGGGTACTAATGAGCTGCTAATTCCCAGTCAGAATAAGGGGTTTGATTCCCAGTATATCTATTAGCTATACAGTCTACTCTGTACTGGCTGGAGCCTGCCACTACGACTCCCCTGGGAAATACTTCACTAAGCAAGATGTCCTAGTTGTTTAAATGGGAGTGGAATGTCTGATTTAGCTATGTTTGTTCTCCTAGCAAAATGTCCTGCATGGTGTGAGCCAGTAAGCAATTGTGTGATCTTTAAACTGGAGATGTCTGCACATAGTAACAGCAATTTCCTGTTTATGTAAATGAGTTCTTAAAAATACTTTGTATTTCTTTAAAGAATCTGAAATATTTCTTTCAATGATATCAGCTCTCTGGCATTCTGTTTTAATAATTCATGCATTTCAGGCATATTTCTTTTCCTTTTGACGTACTGTCAAAAACAGAAGGCGAAATCAGTTAAATAATTGAGAACATGTGAACTGCCATAAACAATCCCTCTTGGTTTTTTCTCTGCAGAAAGAAAGGAAGTGAAGGTGGGAGAGTACAATGCTGTGGCTGACACACTGGAAATAATCAACAACAGCATCAGGTTTCAAGGTAGGGGAGGAAACAGGAAAGAGGTACAGGAATGGCATATGTAGCTCTATGTTGTTTAGACTGCATGCTGTTAAATAACTGTTTCAGGACTTTTCATATCAAAAATATGTGATAGTGTATTAGGAGAACAGGAACTGATCTCTTCTTAAAAAAAAATTAAAACACTGAAGGAGCACACTGAAAAGAAAATCTCAATGTTTTGATATTGTGTACCTGTTTTTCATTCCAATGCCCAGGACAAATTCAAAATTATTTGTATACACCAATGTTCTTTAATATTTCGTTAAGCTGAAGATATGTCTTGAATTTCATCTACACCAATAAAATAAATAAAGTTCTATTTCATCCTCACATCCCACTCCCCCAGTTCATCTCATCTGAGGGATGCTATTGTGTGCTGTGTTTGCATACACAAGGACAAGGTGGATTTTTCATTTGGGAGGTGTCTGTTAGACAATTAGGCTTCATGAGATCTGTGTGGTTTCCCCTGGAAGCCGTGGATAAATATGAAACTGATGTATGCTGTGCTCTACAACATATTCTTCCAGTGTCCCAACACCCAAGGTTTGCATGAGCATGTCTGAAGTTTCATTGCAGTGATGTAATCCATGACTGCTTGTCCATGACTGCTTGACTGCTTGGAGCTTTCCACCTTTCCTCTTGTTATAGTTTGCTGAGCTTAAAAGAGCACAACTAAAGGTACTTGTCTGGAGAATGAAACTTTGGAAATGAAGAATGCAGAATCCATCCCAATTGCTGAAGTCTGGGACTCAGCAGGTTATTTTTGCTACACGGAGGAACTGATGATATAGCTGATTGCTGATTCAATACCATTAATTCCAGAGGACGTGAGCAGCATGCACCAAGTAACAGGACACAGGTTTTGTTCATAACTGCATGCCTTTATGGGCAGTGGATAATAGGAAAAATTCTCCGTTCGGGCCTTTTTCAGTATCAGACTCCCTAGTTCTTATTCTGACCACACCTGGTGTTTCTTCCACATTTAGTCTGTCTTTTATTTGTCTTAAGATGCATGTGACTCACAAAAAATCTTCTCCATCTACTTTTCATTGAGGCAGTCACATACTCATGTGGAGGATGCTTTTGTTACATCTTCCAGGCAGTATAAAAAAACTTAGTAATTTCAAGTATTTGAAATTAAAAGTAGTACATATAGCCCTGTTCAAACCATTGCATAAAATAGCACATGAGAACAATTATTCATTATATTACAAGTAACAGAATTGAATGGCCATTGCACAAATAAGAAAATACATTTTATAAAATCACTATTTGTTTATGTTTAATAAATAAAAATCACCAATGTAAAGGATGGGTGGACAAGGCGCTGAGGGACACGGTTTAGTATTTGATAGGAATGGTTGGACTCGATGATCCAGTGGGTCTTTTCCAACCTGGTGATTCTATGATTCTATGATACTTGAGATATGGTGTGGTCGGGTTTTTGTTTAATACTAGTTCTTTTAGTTCAGGCATGCATTTTGATGTATTTTTAGCTTCTAACTTGTTGCCTAATTTTGTGTAGTGTCATGCACTGTAAACACATGCTCTGAGTTGGGAAGGGGAAAAGGGAAAATTCTCAAGTACTTTTCTCCAATTTCCAATCAGTAAATAGCCCCTTGACTGCCACTTTATTGTGATCACCTGAAAGGAAATTCTTTTGCCAAAATGTTGGATAGCAAGTTTCCATTGTCTTTTTCTGCTTAACTGGTGTGGATAAAAGCTATTTTGTCATATAACTCCTTGAATCCTTCTAGGTGCAAAGCAGAAGAGTGGACATGAAATTTAGCTATGGCAGCCTACGGCTCTGTGATAAGCGGGTCTGCAGAGCTTTGCCTGTGCAGCCAGTTTGTGAAATGAAGCTGCTCTGCCCTGTGTGGTTGTCCTCACAGCCCCACGGAGAGCTGATGTGAAAGGACAGGCTCAGCCACTCTAGGGCACACAAATCCCTTTCTGAAGGAAGACAGTGATGCAAATAAACTTTTGCCAATCCCCTGCCCCAGTGAAAAATTTAGTAAGCAGGTAAAATGGAGCATGAGAAGCAGGGAATGCAGTGCTTGTTGCTGCTGTCGGAAAGTAATTTTTCTCATTAGACCAAGAAGCATTTAATTAGTGGGAGCTGACTGTCAATCAAGCACATGGCTTTAAACATAGTTTTTTAAGTTCAAACATTCAAGTACACATCTGCGGGGATTTGAAAAGTGGATCTGCCCTATAAAAGCTTTGCTATCCGTTTTCCATATTATTCCATTCTGCAGAGTCCCAAGGGCACTAAGGACCCTGCTTGCCCCCCACCTCTCCAGGGCTTTCCTCACCCTGCCCGCAGCCCCCCAGGGCTCACCCCCATTCAGCCCCCCAGGGCCATCAGCCCCTGCCCCAGTGATGCCACACCAAGGCTGATCTTCAGATGTGGTATCTAGACAGACTCTTTGACTTTGTCTTGGTGATATGCAGAGACACGATGACCTCTGTTTTCTACTCTTTTCTCTGTCACTTGATTCAGGAAAGCAAAACCTCCTGGTAAACCTCAGAGCCATAGTATGCATTTTAGTGTTTATTTACACTTTAAAATAAGCATAATTAGCATATATTTCACAGAGTTCTGCTTTGGAGTCATGTTGTGTTTTTTCTTCCGAAGAGGATGTTTACCTGCTCCAGAAATGCAAACCTTCTTGTCCCATGTGACTAACATATGTCTATCAAAGTCAATGGTTTCATCAGCTACTGATCTGGTTTACAGTTGCTAAATCCACTACATCGAAGTATGGTACTGAGGAGAGATGCATATTTTCTTAGAGAAATTCTACATTCTGACTGAGCTTTAAACTTTTTTCTTCTTGTAATTCTAGGACTTGAGCCTCCAAAGGATAAAACAATTATACAAGAGGAGCTACGCAAGATCTCCCTGCCTCTCTACAGCATCCTCTCAGCCCTCACCATCCTAGGAATGATAATGGCTAGTGCTTTCTTGTTCTTTAACATCAAAAACAGAAATCAGAAGTAAGGCAATTCTTGTTACTTCTGTCACTACTTCTCTTGTATTTAAATGCCATGTTTGTAGAGTCTGTCATCTATATATGTGTGTAAGGAAAATATTAAAATGCGGGAAGATGATGTTTTAGAACTATTTAATTGGAATCACTGTGTTCACATTGAAACAGGTTGTCAATCTGTTAAGACGAGTTCCTTTATACTGTCTGGAAAGTATAATTTTTTTATTTATGTTTGACTGTCCGCTATTAACCTTAACCCCAGATAATTAATCTGACAGTAAAATAGGAAGTCTTTTTACTAAATATTAAAATATCTGAAACAATATAAAACCAGCAAATAATATGCATGCCTATAGATTTCATGGAGTCCTACAAGAAGGCTTATCTGTTTGCCTGGTTACAAAGAGCTCTTCTTTATTGCTGTAATATCCTAGCAGTAATCTTTTTCTCTTTAATGCACTATCACCTTTTGTCCATAGACTAATAAAGATGTCCAGTCCCTACATGAACAACCTTATAATCCTTGGAGGGATGCTTTCTTATGCATCTATTTTTCTTTTTGGTCTTGATGGATCCTTTGTCTCCGAAAAGACATTTGAGACGCTTTGCACAGTAAGTAATTCCATATACTATAGCTGAAGATAGTCTTGCAGGAAGCTTTAAAAGAAATGCAAACAGAAAAGTTCAGTACCTGGATGTCTCATTCCATTTAATCACTGATTGTCTTAGTTCTTTCCTGGGATATTTTCTGGGACCAAATTCTAAAACATGTATAAAGATATTTTATTATTGTTAGTAAAAGCTTCAGGTGCATTGGAATTTGGCCTCAGATGAAAAGAGTAGATGTTCTTTGTTGTTTTGAAATAATATACATGAAGATGATTTATTAAAAGATGTGTCCGTAGCATGACTACAGTAATATCTGGGAAGTTGCTATGTTTTCCTTATAGGTTCTGTATTATTTTAGTCTCCTTGACTGCTGCTTTTCCAGGTCTTTTTATTCAGTTTTTTTGGCTGAATCTCTGAAGACTTCTACTACTATTTTCAGGCTGAACTATAAACTCACACAAGCCTAGATCCATGTAGAACATATTCTAGTTAAATCAAAACAAGCAACTCTGAAACTAAATTAACTACATCCACCCATATGCTTGTAATGTCTTAATTGCTCATGATGATAAAGATGTTTCTATGGTTTAGATTTTCTGCATGAACTGATGGGGAGGAGGGATTGGTTACTGTTGCTTTTTGGCTGTTATCATAGGCTGATTACACACTGCAACCAGCCACCACTTCCGACTACAGTATGTTCTCAGCTCCAGCGTAAGAATAAATTGTGTGACTAATAGCAGCATCGTTGTATAGTAGCTAAAGTTCCATGCAGAATTTTGAGTATTGCTTGTCACGAAATATCTCATAGAAGTCCTGCTTTAACAAAAAACTGGAAAGGTTTAAAATGTGAGGACCAAAGACTCAAATACTTTGTCTTACCGTTGTCTACAGTAGTCTTCTACTTTTGTCGGTGCTTCTTTATAATCATTGTTATTAGGCAATGCACTCAACCATTCAAAACAGAGGCTTCCAAGCGAAATAATGGAAGCAGCCTGACATTGAGAGACAGTTTCAAAGGAATGGAAAGAACTTCACTGCAAATATATTCCTTCCAAACCCGATACAAATGGCATTTAAGTTTATAAAATATTTTCTCCTCAAAAAATCCTAAGACTGTGCTTGGCCCATTGCCTAAGAATATCAGACTTATTCAGGAGTTATCCTCACTATGTTTTTGATCCTTCTTCAGGTCTCTAGAAAAGTGCATTCAGGCACTGCTGAACATAAGGAAAGAAAGTAGGAACCAGAGGTACTTATCAGCATGGAGCTGTACTAGGGAACAGGTTTCCATCCAGATTTGACTATATAAAACTAAATTTAACTCTTCCTTTAAATGTGAAACAGCTCAATTGTAACTCTGAAAAAAATGAACCAACATCCAAAATCCTATGCCTCTGAGTCAGAACATTTCTGCTATCTGATTTTCCTCTAAATTCCTTCTCAGAATGTAACCATTACTCTCATATTCTAAATGTGGCAAAATTTAAGTGAAGACTGCTTAGTTCTATCTTATCTCACATACGTTGTCTTCTTTTCCATTTGCGTCTGTCACATTATGTTAAATCTGTTTGTCTGTCTATGTAAAGATCTGGATGGGCACTTGAGTAAGATCAACTGCTTTACTTAACTGACCAATAAAAAAAAGAGGAAGGGGAAAATGCTGTATTGCATGTAAAGTCACATGCCTTAAACAAGGATTTTTCTTTTTCTTTTAACATAGTTAAATGTGATATCAACAGAGCAGGGTCAGACAGATTTCTCCCCAGTCTTGGTTTTCCAGGTTTTGAGTCTAGTACAGAAACATTTCTTATTGTGCTTTCCTGTGCATGGCTTCTGATTTATCTTATAAATCCCAGCTCTGTTAGTGATTACTATTACACTCATGGATGCAAGAAACCCTTCAGAAGCAAGCTATTAGGATTTTTTTTTCTAACTTCTGGCTCATTAAAACAATTCCTACAAAACTTCCTCCTCCAATTTTTTTAATGGGACAGGTTATGCTTCTCTAAAAAATGATCTTTACATGGCCACCATTGACTGTGACAATGCACTTCCCTTGTGTCTAGAAAATTCTGAAATGAATTCTGAATTCTTTTCTGTTCATTAACTCTTCTGTCTATCCTCCTTTCTCCCCAAAACATCCACTGAGTGCTGGGTACAGCGTGTACATTTGGTGCCATGTCATGAACATCATCTTTCCATACGCTTAGTGATTTCGTAAGGACTGCTTACAGATATAGCTGCTTATAGGATCTGGTCAGTACAAATTTCTCTTGATCATCCATTTCCTTGGAAATGCATGATTTTGATTACACTTTCTAGCCGCATTAGACATTACTTTAAAATTCCTGCTTTATGTAAGATGGACTGTGACTTAGTTTTTAAAAGAACCGGCTACAATGGACAGTGGTCAATAAAAGCCATTGAGCCAAAAACTTATAGGTATAACAACTATATGTCAGGCACAGAGCCACATCAATGAAGGGAGAGATTTTTTTTTGCAGGGAAGTAAAAAGTTTGATTCAGGTTTTATAAGCACATGCAAAAGTAAAATCTTTCATTTAGCTTTGTTACATATAAAGTCTCTGATTAATTTTCTGATAAATTTTTGACAACACTTGTGGAAGTTCTTTAGATACTTCTGAGTCTACATACAAAATTCAGGAAAAAATGTTTTCAAATGGTAGGCATTACATGCCAAATCTGCTGTATGTTCTTCATCCATTGCACAGTGTTTGTAGTATTGTTTGGAGGGTAAAGTGCTTTGCAGACTCTGGCCTTTTTGGCTTTTCTTTAACCTGTATCTACATATGGGATATGTTTCATGCTGTAATATTCCCAGGACACTGAAACATGATTCCAAATTACAGTAGCACTGTAAGTGCTAATTTTGAAACATGATTCCAAATTACACTGCTAACAGTGTAAGAGGCAATTTTGAGTGCTAACTCAAAATTTTCAAAGAATTTCTATGATTTATCTTGGCATGGCCATTTTCTGTGGAAAAGTAATCAAGTATGTTTAAATACATAATATCTTGTGTTCTTGTGGTAAGAATTCATAATACTAAATGCAGCATTTAGCCCCATGTCAGAGTTAGAGATTAGCTGTCATATAATGGGAACTCCAATTACATGAAATTAAAACTATCCAAAGCAGTGAATTCTGGGAAAATGGTCAGTGTATTACGGTAATAGAAATGTTAGATCATGTCTTACTTAGTAGTGACTCTGTTGGTTTTACAGAAATAGGAAAAGCAATACAATATTTTATTAAATAAATATTTATTTAATAATAAGGAGGAGGGAGCTGGGCTCTTCTCCCAATTGACAGGGGACGGGACAAGAGGGAATGGCCTCAAGCTCCGCCAGGGGAGGTTTAGGCTGGACATTAGGAAAAAATTCTTCACAGAAAGGGTCATTGGACACTGGAACAGGCTGCCCAGGGAGGTGGTTGAGTCACCTTCCCTGGAGGTGTTTAAGGCACGGGTGGACGAGGTGCTGAGGGGCATGGGTTAGTGATTGACGGGAATGGTTGGACTCGATGATCCGGTGGGTCTCTTCCAACCTGGTTATTCTATGATTCTATGATTCTATGATTCTATGATTAAATGAATATATAAGCCAAAGTAGAAAGTGTTTCAGGTATGAGGGAAAGCGGGAGAAGGAAAATTATCTATCTTTGTTTTTAAAGTCAGAATTACCATGGTATCATAGCAAAAAGGAAGCTAGAATTAAGGGTGTGAAGCGAGATGTGATGCCAAGTGGAAAAATGCAAGCAAGTGGAAAAATAATTGAAAGCATTCATTATATGGAAGAGAGACACTCAAAATTAGCAATGCCAGTGACACATCCTATGAATAGAGTTTAAGCTGACATACTAAGTAGAGATACTTAAAATAGAGAGAATATCAGCTTTGATGATAATGTTTAGACTTCTGTAATACGTTCTACTGAGATTTTCACACTTAATATGTTTAAGACAAGTGTAATGGCTTTGCATGTTGGAACTATGGGGTGAAAGGCTACTACGGCCCTAAGGACAAGCGCGGCCTCGTCTTTGTTCTTCATTTCCCTCAAGTATGTTAATAAAATGGTGTTTGCATTCTCTGGATGTAACTGATAGATTGAGGCTTAAAAGAAGACTGTTTTAAATCCTCCCAGTCACAACAGAATGCCCTTAGTCTCTACCCAGAAAGGTTTGGTGTATTAGGTAGTAGTAGATTGAACCACTCTGCTTCTCAGTCCTGGTAGTCCCGACGCGTAGCAGCACTTTCTCCTACAGAGTGTGCTGCACTAAGTGGTTGGGGTGATGAGGAAGGGCAAATGATCTCTTTGGAACAGTTCAACACAGGATTCACACTGTTCTGGAAGATACCTGTTCTGGACATAGTGATTGTCTCCCAGTCTCCTTTACACCCCAGAGTTCTGCAAAGGTGTTACGTCAAAGATGAAATTATCTGAGTCTTGCAATTCACACAGTCACTAAAATTAAGCATGGTTTATCTTGTTTATCACACTAATTAGCATAATTGATGTGAATTGCCAAAGTCAATTCTGTGATGCTTAGTGATCTCACTGAGGCCTGTCAGTGTTTTGCTTTGTATCAAAGTAGACTGAACACATGAATATTTTTGCCCACCTATGGAGTTCACCATGACCTCATCCATTCCAGATTGTGCTCAGACTTTCAGATTTCAACCAGTTGCTTTCAGCCATAATGTAGGCATTTGGAAACAGGCTTTATACAGAAAGAAGGAACCAAACAATGGAGTGGGGTGGAAAGACAGAAAAGAAGGAAAGACTAGAGATACCGGTGATAAAGTCCAGCTTCCTACTGCGCTGTGTGTGACTATCTGGAATTTGTTTTTCTCAGTCAGACATCTGGAGAACATGTACAGTCACGACAACTGTAGATGTTAAACACACTACATTCTCAAAGGGACCTTTAAACGTATCCAAATATTCAGAAGCACTTGGAAGTTTTCAGCTAATATTATTTTACTTAAGGGTAATGAACAGTTCTCACTGTGTCTTGTGAAAGGAAGGTTTTAAGGTTTTTTAGTAATTTTTCATAGACTTGTGTCTGCCCTGCTGACAGAACAGCTAGGCTAGCTGGAACTCCAAGGTCCACATTGCACCTTTTCTTAGGAAACCCTGAACCTGTGCAAGGTGAGGATTGCAGGGTGGTGTCAGAGTGGAGAGACAACCTGAAAACCATATCAAACAGAAGCTGACAAACTGCAGAGAGAAGCAGCAATGAGAAGCCAGGTATTAGAGGTTATGGAACAGGGTGAGGGCAATGCTGAGGCATTTTGCTAAAGCTCTGAAAGCTGTGGTGCTGGTTGAGAGCAGCTCTGGAAGTAAAGCAGGAAGAGGGTGAAGATGGAGGTGTTTGAGGGATGAGTGGACAAGGTGCTGAGGGGCATGGTTTAATAATTGATAGGAATGGTCGGACTGGATGATCCGGTGGGTCTTTTCCAACCTGGTCATTCTATGATTCTATGTATGGACTTTTCCTTCCTCCCTCCCTTCCTTCCTCCCTTCCTCCCCCTGGGGGGCAACTGATGGAAAGGAAAATATCTGGGCAGTGCTGTCTCAAAGCTGAGGCTCTCTTGGTGTGCTATGGGCAAGAGCCACTTGGACTAGACTCTGTGGTACCAAATAGTATCTGTTCTTCATATTTATTTAGTAGTTGATGATGTGCTCCTTATTCTTACCCTTTATGCTCTTCAGGCCTTGTCATAGGTTTTGGGTTTTTTTCCCTCATTTGGACTTTATATTTGTCTAATTCTTTTCCTCAAATTAATTAATTTTGGCCAGAAATTTAAAAAGCAACATATAGACACTTATCTCCTACTGAACTGCAAAAGAATTTGGGACTCTAATACATTTCTTTTTCTCTAGAAACCATAGACTTTGTATTTTTAGTCTAGCCTTTTTCATTCTGCATGTATTCTTTAGTTTATTTCCTACTTATTTGTTTAAATGTTAATTTTAATCTCCCTTTTATATATAATCACTTCCATAATTGTCCTCACTGTTGTTTAGTCTGAGCCTGATCTCTCTCCTCTTTAATTCAAAGGAAGTTCTGTTACTGAGTTTAGCATGAGCCTGGTCACATTCTATTATGGTAAATAACAATCTTTTTTTGAGGAAAAGTAGAGATAAAAGTTACAAGGCTGAATAGATCCTTAAAATCCTTATTTCATATGCTGAAGCAAGTACCCCACAATATTGCCAGACATTTATTAAGGTAATATGGTTAGAACATTTTGCCTCTCCCTCAGTAGAACCATAGCCAGATTTTAAAGCCTCCTTATAGAATCAGGAAAAATTGTGGTATCTTTTACACTACCCATAGATCAATTCTGAAAAATCATGTGAAATATTTTAAGAAATCACCACAGGACACCTCACAGTATGTGAAGAACCACTGTATTCAATTTATGTGAAAACTGCAGGATTCAATTCTCTAATGTTATTGCCACTTATATTTTACAAAGAACTGTGCCAGTGACTCACAAATTCTAAAGAATGAGTTAAAAGTCATAAACACTTGTCATAAAATGTTTGGTATAAATGAGAAAAGTAATTCAAATGGATGAACTCATTCTTTGGGTCCTGCCTGTGCTCACACTGGGAATTTTGCCATGGTTAATAGAAGCAGGATCAAGCCCCAGTAAAAACTTGTTGAGATGACACACTTTTTTTCCCCATAATTATGCTTTATGTCCCCAGTTTGCCAGGAAAAATAGAAGGTGCTTAATTTTCAACTCATGAGTAGTCCACAGAAATCAACACAATTTTCTACTTAAAGATAATCATATTCTTCAGGGCTAAACCCGCAGCATACTTTATTCTCACATTTGTCATTTTTTAGTGCTTAAGTCTAATACTAAGATTCCACCAAGCACTCATCACTAATGTTCAGCTGCAACATAACCCTGTGGGCACTGCAGCTTCCAACCCATTACATGTGCCAAACTGGCTAATTATTGATATTCCCAAGATGAATCAGTCTGAGTGTCATAAACTAAGCTGGAGAGTGTCTTGGGTGTCAGGTCTATGAAAGAAAGATTTGAAAGATTTTATTTAAAAGAAACTATTAAAATTAAGATCTTGAGATGGTAAAAATGACGCTTTCCAGAATCTTAAATCTGAGTGATTCCTCTCCAGGAACATAACATTAATGTTCCGCTGACTGAAGAAGAAATTGTTGAAGGACCAAGCTGTTTTGTGATTTCATTCCAATAACAGTTATTTAAAAAAGTTTGTGGCTTTTTATGCAATGCATGGATGTTCTTTGTGCTGATATTTGGGTTTTATCACTTTCTTGATCAACTGCATTTGAAAGTTTTGTCATTGTTTTCTTGAGCTTAGTACTTTCCAAGGCATTCCTCGTCATTTCGTGACTGTGTGGGCTTCTAAATGCATATACAGTGGTGGTCAAATATGGGAAAATAATGAAACTCCTTTGAAATTTAAACTCTTTTCATCAATTCAGTTCATTTTCTAAGATAGACTTATTTTATAATTTTATAAGGAATTATAATTGTGTTTAATTATTTAAAATAAATTCAAATATTGTTGTTTATCAGGAAATTAGCAGTACCTATAATACTGTTTTGTTTGTAAGCTTCATTCTTAGATTATATAATCAAGGAGTGACTTCTACTTCTTTGTTCAGGATGTTTCACCACTTACTATTTTCCCCTTACTAACTGATTGTTCACAATTAGATATCTTCGTTTATTAATAATGAGTTGTAATGTCAAATAATTATGTGGCTCTGTTACACAGATATATAAATAGTAACTACATCACTATTCACATAACAAGATGATTAGAAAGGTACATGTAGATTTGTTTGAAGATACCAAATAGGAGCATTCAAATGTAGGCTAGCCAGCTAAAGTTCAAGGTTGAGAGGGAATACGATTCAAATGGAAGTGACTTTATATAAGTCTGTTAAGCTATCAATGCTTATTATATATTGGAGTAATAGTCTTTACAAAGCAGGAGATCTTTAATACGTTATGGACAGGTTTAAAACAAAGGCTTTTGTTGCAAAGGGAAGTTTAAAATAAATGCTCCTACAAGATGTAAGGAGCATCTTGTTCCTAAATGCTAAATTCTTTACCTGACCTTACAATATTTGTTTAAAAATTAATGCTTGACAAAGGTGGATTTTTTGTTTGTATTAAATAAAAATCATGTCTCTTCCAAGTCTGGAAAATTACCCAGGGTAATATGTTTCTTTGTGGAGATATTTTCAGTGTGTGGTGGTCGTGAACTGTGTGTTGTCTGCTGAATAATTGATTTCTAGCTTTTTCAGCTGTCACAGGAAATACACCTGTCACCTGAAATACACCTGTAAGGTGTATTTTGTATTTTTACAAATTATCCTTCCGTAGCAGAATAGTAATGCCTTCAGGTTTTGTATGCAGTTTGGAGAAGGGATTTGAATGCAAGTGTCCCATATTCTAAGGAGCTGCCTTTCCTGCTCATTTGGTGTGTGCTGGGGGAAAGATGATCTTCCCAAGCCTCTTCTGTTAAAATATTTCTTTAAGAACTTCCAAAAGGAGAGAATTACTGATGAGTTGTATAACATCATGTTCATGCTCTCCAGTTGTTGGTATTATTTTTATCATGTTCCTTCAAATGAATGGGATTTGGAGATGTAGTACATTTAAGGATATAAATGAGAAGATATATGAATTTCAGAAGCTTTTGCTGTTTTCTGAATTTTTCGTTTTGCTGGTTGTGTTAATGAATTACAGCAGACAAATTCAAGGTCATTTTATTCAAAATTAAAAATTTATTTCCATCTGAAACTTACCATCTCATTCTTAGCAATGGCAATTTCATTTTAATGAAGTCTCCTGGTGTATTTAAGCTAGAATCTTTCAAATATAGCCAAATTATATTATTCTCATTTGCACAATTCAGATCAGGAATACATGAAAATTTTTGAACCAAACATGCTAGAAATAACATTTTTCTGAATATCACATTAGAAACATATTATGAACATAATTAAATTTATTACTGTTCCCAAGAGGCAATTACTGTTTCAGTGAGAACAAAACAGAGTCTTATTAGAGACATGAAAATACCATGTATCTGTTTGCCAAATATATCACTAAACTGCACACGAAAGAGCTGAATAGTTATTAATAGCAGCAAAAAGATTGAATGCTAAGTATGGTTATCACAGTTCAATTGATGTGAAGTCAAAAAAAGATGTAACTGGCTAATATGAACATGTTGATATGAAACGTATTTTTTAAATCACTCAGGGTTGCTGTAACTGTGGGTTTACTGAAGTTATTAGCATAATGTATGATAATGGCTGACAAGCAAAGACTTGAACAAATAGTTAAGTTACAAATAATACTTTGCTGACCTAAATATCTATTTTTTTCTTTTTTTGTTATATTTTTTATTTTCAGTACCACATTCAAGAATGTCAAAAAGTGGCAAAACTCACATGGTTTGATTCTAGTTGCAGTTGGTTTAGTGGTTTTATTAATAGCAAGATTAACCAGCAATTAGTGAACTATATGTTCAGGGTCAATATCAGCAATGCATCAGATGAACCACAACAATAGATACTAATATAATGTTAATATACACATACAAATATCTAAATGGTTTGTACATAATCCTAATATTTTCTAATTAATGCACATGCTGAGTTACATGCAGACACCTCCTGCTCACAGGAGGCGTGGGTAACTACCACACCCTTTCTTCTGGGATTGTAGGTTCCCCTATACACAGCAATCCTGTGGGAGATGTGGGCTCCCTACCTTTCTGTGTATCTCTGCAACCTGACCGTGCACTCTCCTATTTTGAGAGCCAACCCAGGCGGAGTCTCTAGAGGGAAGAGGAGATTGTTCCTGCTCCTTATGATTTCTCAGGCTCTCAAATTCAGCTGCAGGCTCCCTGCCGTGCCTCTTGCATGGTTTTACTCTCTATAGACTCCAGTTCATCTCTGGGGAAGAAAATAGTCTGTTCAGGGCAAAACCACTTTTAAACGGCAAGACCTCTAGGGTAAAGAAAATAGAAATTTCCAAGAAATTAGACAGAGCTGTGCAGAGTTTGCTACAGCTCTGTAAGTCATTAGGTTAGCTGAAACCAATTCAGAGGGGAGGCACCTACCTACAAGGATGCTATGGGGAGATGGGAAATCACACAAAAAAATCTTGTAACTTGTGTTCTGTCCTCTCTGGTCAATGTGAGGGCTTTTTATTAAAAGCAAAGTCTTTCTGGTTTTTACTCTAAAGACTTTTCTAGTTTAAAAGTATTTTGGTTTCCTCTGGGAAGTTCACTGCAAGGTAAACGTCTCAATAGGTCTATGCCAAAGTGGCGGCCAGCTCAGGGTCCCATTACTCCATCATTCTGTGTAAGCTCACCATCTCATTTTTCTTAGGCCTATGTTGCAGGTGTTATCTTTAATTCAGGTCTTGTCTTTGAGGTCTGTCCACCAAAACTATGTTTCTGCTTTGCCATTTTCCCCTTATCTTTGTAGAATGCTCAGGGTCTGCATTAAGTGATACATACCTCGCATAGTACGGTTTCCTCTTATTTAGTCTGAATAACATCTCTACTTCTCTGTTATTTTCTGTTCAAAATGTCACTGTAATATTAGCACCCTGGATACTTTTTGTAGTTTCAGTCTCTTGGTTTCCTCCACTATTCTTTCCTCTGTCTGCACGGAACAAATTAAAGTGAAAAAAATGTACAATGTTGTAACTGAGTTGTGGTTTTATATATGTGGAAGAGATTGTTAATTCAGCATCCAGATTTGTTATACTCAGAGATGGGGTGGAGAGAGGAGGAAAAAAGCAAGAAAGCAATGAATGAGACAATTCTGAAATGTCAGCGTTTTCATGAAGTTGTATGAGTATTTTTTCTCAAAATCTTGAGAAAAAAATGGCTGAAATGATGATACCCACATTGTCTACTGAAAATTAAATGGCTTTGTATTCTTTTATATATACTTTTCTTTTAGGTCCGAACATGGATTCTTACAGTGGGATACACAACTGCATTTGGAGCAATGTTTGCAAAAACATGGAGAGTTCATGCAATTTTCAAAAATGTGAAAATGAAGAAAAAGGTGAGGGGGAGTAAACTCTTTTCTTATTGCTCTATTAATATAATTTTCTAGCTTTTGTTGCCTTTCCTGGGTGGCCATATTTGAGCTGACTCTGCTCATGCGTTGCATTCAAAGATCCTGAATGGTTTGATATTGGAGCATTCTTGGTCTTCTCTTTAGTCTCTTGAGAGCTGGAGTTCAGCATCAGCCCTTCAGTCTTTATAATGAGAGGTGAACAATGGAGATGGCTCTAAACTGTCAAAGTGAATTCAGATCTTCACTTTTATTTAGTGTGTCGTTTCAGAATCCAGAGGTCTTGTTCCCATAGGTCCATAGTTGTTACGGAATGTTTTCTGTTTATGTCTATATGGAATATGGGTATTACACACAAGTTTCTGATGAGATGGTAGGAAGAGGCAAGAGAGTGTGTTGCCTATACAGCTTTCTGGTTTTAATTTTTATTGAAATTGCATAGGCTTCCCCCAAGGCTGATTGGAATTGAACCACAGAAGTAATCTCCAGCATTTTTGATACAGACCATTTTCTGTAAGCAATTAGGTTCAGCTTAGCAATAGCACAACCCTTCATGTTTATATTGTTCATTTGATAGTTTTCATGTGGAGCTTCTTTTTGCAGATGAAGAGCTTTTAATCAGATAGCTTTATTTAAAAATGAGAAAACTAATGAATAGAAATAATTTTGGTGGAAAAAAACATTCAGAGAAATGTGCATGAGACAGAGAAACAAAATTAATATTATAGAATGGGAAGTAGTGCCAAATGCAGTTCCTGTATGCAGCTGAATAGATTTATTCTAATAAGTGTAGAGAGTCATTTACACCCAAAATAAGTAGAACAATATTCCCTTGTCAGATTCCTCTATTTCTGTCCTGTGTGCAGTACTGGAAGAGCTGTATTACTGTTTTTTTTCATTATTACTATATTTTTTTTCTACAGTCTCAAGATGTAGGGAGTTGCTGTCACCACAAGATACACCTTTTCCTAAAAAGGTTTGGGCTTTAGATAGACATGGATAGATAATTAACTCAGTTTCTGAAAGAATTTATGTTTCAGATTATTAAAGTGGCTGGAACTGAACTCTGGAAGTGAATCTAGCACTCTGGCATCTTAACAACACAACCACCTAGTCCTTCCCTCCTATTCAGTCATGCCAGGCTTACTTAGGACTTTGTTAATTAAATCCCGAACATAATTCAATGTAAAATGTAATGAAGAGTGACTAACAAATATTGTATGGCTAAATAACATTACAAGAAATTTCTGTACCAGAAATGGGATAACCTGGATGGAGGGAAGTGGAGACCGTGCTTTCTGCACCTGTGCGAACAGCCCACTGTAATATACCAGTTTATGCTACCAGAGACCAGTATATATTTTTCAAAGATCTTACACTTCCTATTTTAAAAATTTTTAACCAAAGCTTAGCCAGTATTTTGCCTTCTTGAAAAATGAAATTCTATATTGGAAATATATTTTCAGCTGTGTTTGTACAAATCTTTGTAAATTAGTGAAGTTACGCAAGATCCTGCCAGTGTAACACATGAAAGAATTTACTTACTAACCCTTGTTATCCTGAGAATTTTATCATTTCTACAATCCATACTATTCCAAATAGAAATTAACAGGTATTTCAATGGACTGTCGCTAAGTATTTGGGTTTTTGGTTTTTTTTAAGGAAAGATTTCATTTACATAGAATCATAGTATAGTTTGAGTCACAAGGAACTTCTAAAGGTTATCTAGTCCAATCCCCCTGCACCTTCAACTAGATCATGTTAGAGCTTCAAGTTGCCACTCCAATTTAACTGTCTGTTAATTAAAAATAATGTCCAAATTCTATGTAGTGCCTGTTCTTCAGCAGGTCCATCAACAATTGCAAATTGCAATTGCTTATTCACAGATAAGCATTAAAAGTGGTTTAATGTCAGTTAAAAAGATAGTGACTGGTATAAGGGAGATAAACTTTCGTATCTCTGGATGTTGACCAATGAGATGCTTCGCTTTAAGTGACACTGGAGTGGGTATTAAGTAAGGAGAAAAGAATTTGATAAGTGAATCTATTTATCTTCATCAGATGGGGCAACCTTATGTCCAAATTTTTACACTTATTTTAAGTGTACGACATGGCTTCGTGAAGGCATGAGTGGATTTCTCTCTCATTGTGTGAAAATATATAGAATTTTAAATAACAGTAACTATAGCCCTATTTTAGTGCAGTGGAGAGTGGAATTAAATGATTTAGAGAGTCCTGAATTAGGTGATGATTTGTGTTAGCTTCTGTTGCAAAGCTATCAAAAATCTATTTTATTTTCACCCCTTTATACATAGACTCCTTTGTTATTGGAAAAAATAATAAGATTCAGAATACTCTCCTGCTATCAGACTGCTAACTGACAAATCTTGCAAATTTCCCAGAGCTCTGTTAGTATCTTTGCTAGGGCTCAAAGGAAACAAATTAAAAATGTATTAATTTGAAGTGGATCTGAAACAGAGAGGTGCAAGGAGATCAATTTTTGTCAAATAGAAATGACAGAATCAATAGGGGAAAATAAATTATTTTTGAGTTTTAAAGAAGCTAGTAGGAATAATGGAAAGTATAATGAAATTAGTACTAAACATAACTAGAACACTTATAATTGAAGTGCAATACTGTTTTTTAGAAGTCCCCTTTCTGTTGGTTTGGACAGCAGAATATCTTCTGCACAGTGAGAGGAGTTTTTATGTTTCTTCTCAACAGCAGAGAAGGACTGGCACTGGATAAGAGGAGGGAGAGGAGAATATCAGTGGCTGGAGAGCATGTGGTGTCCTGGGGAAGCTTTAGGTAGCTGAAGACAGCCCTTCTGGTAAAATTTAGAAGGTTGTAAAGCTGTCTTTTCTGCTGGAAACTGCACTGTCTTGGGTTTTAGGGGGCATTAAAAGCAGTCATGCAAAGTGACTGCTCCCGCACAACTCCAGCATGACCATTGACTTCTGACAAATACCAGAATAGTAACAAATTCAAAGCAGTGGGTTTTAAAGCCTCCGTAAGCTTTGTATATCTGCTGCTACAAAGACAAGTGTTTGACCATTCCTAAGTGAATACAATAAAGCTTGATGATCTGGCTCACAATGTCGCTTGTTGCAGTTGATACCGGAAAGTACAATACCTCTTGGTTGACATTGCTATGATAAGCTTGTCTTACCCTTAACGGAGTACATTCTAACTCTGTCTATTTGTATTTAATCCTTTAACTGTAACATCAGGGTAGGTTTTATGTTTAATTTTGACTGAAAATATTGTCAATGTGCTCAGTTGTAACTGTCGTTGCAGACTTCTGGTGGCATGTGTCTTTATGTTGACAATGCTGTTACAAGGTAAACACAGAATATAAGTTCACACAGGATGTGTGACATCATCAAGAATTTTGCTTGTATAGTTGCCAACATTATTCTACTTATTAATGATATTTCAGAACCTTTTGTCTGTTCTTAAATTTATTGTATGGTTGTAGCATTCTCACAGATGAGAGAGGGTTAGAAAGCTTATCAAGAATAGAGAAGATATACTGGTATTACCCCCGGGTTAGAAAGCTACAACCAACCACAAGAGAGAAAAATGACTTGCAAGTCCAAACTCTCTTAGCTATGTCTGTCAGGCTGTGGTCGGACATATTTATTCTCTTGCATTCAGCCTATTAAGTCCTTAAAAGACTTCTGAGGAGAGATGTGGTCTTCATGCTCTGTAAAGATGGATCAGAGATTGTACACCCTCCAGTTGTGACACTAGCACGAGGAAGACAGGCTGGCATAGCAAGAGGACTGTGAGGCCAAGATGTAGGGGATAGGGAATAGGCTGAGAACGAGAAATTTGCTTAGTTCCTAGGGGCTTCAGAGGGAACTGGATCCTGTCCAGGCAGACAGAATAGGGAAAAGACTGGGATTATAGACTGGGAGATAGAATTTAGGGAGAATGAATTTGGATAAGAATTCCCAGGGAGTTAAAATAAGATTGGAAGCTGATGAAGAGTTAAATGGGGCAGGGAGGGCTATAATAAGTGAGCAAGAAAACTGAGTATAGTGGAACGCAGAGATGGAGTTTGAGATTCAAGTGGCACACTCCAATTGAGGTACTAGATCTGACTTAAAAATAGGTTAAGATTGAAATTTAGATGCAGGATGGCAAGCCTGCTGGGGACATAGATGCAGAAAGGAACGTAGGAGTGGAAAAGGAATAAGAGGCAAAAAAAGGTTTAGATTAGGACTGGCCGGAATGGTTGTATGGAATTGTGGGCAGAGCATGAAAACTGAACAGAGGATTTTAGAGTTTCACTGTTCTTTTTTCCTATTACTATGTATCTGTAAAACCTACAGGCAAAATATGTGCCTTGTCCTCCTGTTATGCAGTTTTACAGCTCATGATAGCCACGAGTTACTTTTTAGCTCAGGCTGATGAGGTGTGCAAAGATCTAAAGGTTCCTTTTGCTGATGCGTGCAACTCTATCTATAATTGAATTCACTTTCTTTCCATTTTCTTTAAAAAGAATAGGCTCGTGAAAATGTTAGAAGGCTTATGCTTGCTAAGATCTCCACAATGTGCATTTATCCCCTCATATGCTTTATTAGGACACCAGTGCAGCTTTAGTTTTTTTATAGGATGCCACTGTCATGGAGCAGACACAGTGAGTCTGCTCTGGGCGTGCAATAGGACTGTGTAATAAAACCAGGCAGTTTTCTGTTGGAATCCTTTTCACCTAAACCAGAAAAAAGAATATCTAACGAAAGGGCAGTAGGCGTTTTCTTTCTCATGTATAAGAAAGTTAATTGCCTACATGGAGAAAAATAATTAATGCCAGAATTATTTGTTATGCTTTAGAAGTCTCTCTGAGCACAATTTTCAGAGGAGGATAGCACTTGTTTTTGAGAGGCTAATTTATTACCTGAGTGAAGCAGAGCAGGAATTCTCAAACTTTTAGTTCATTGCCTTCTTGCACCATTTTATAACACAAATTCGGCCAACCCATCTCCCTAATTTGAATACATAATGGTCCATAAACTGAGTCACATGGAAGACGGGAAGGGGTTAAGAGACTTTTTCATGCTTTTTCTAGGGATGGCAGCACAGGGGTTGCTCTGAGCAGCCCCCAGTCCTGACTCCTCCAGTCAGAGTAGGCAGCAGCTGGCTGTGTGCTCCAGCCCCATGGTCCCAGCTGCGGGGAAGCTGTCAGTACCTGCAATTGCACAGTGTCCCTGGAGAGAAAATAAAAAGCAGAAAGAAAACAGCTGGAGGCCACATACTCACAAGCTTATGTGTTGCTGCTTTCTCCTCACAACTTGTCCCTGTTTACTGCTATCCCCATCCCTCAGTGGAAAACTTCTGTGAGGAAGTTTATTGCATGAGTGTAATCTCTGGTTATAAACTTTTCTATACATTTTTTCAAGTCACAAATGGAAGTTAGAATTTATTACAATCTATAATAATTCTCACAGAAATCCTGAAGAGTTTTATTTCAAAATATATGCTCATTATCTTAATCATTTAAAAATAAATGAAGCAAGGTTTTCCACATTATATTGACAGAGGTTTTAGGTCAGAACCTCACAGGACAGATCTTATTTACTCTCTTAAATACCTTTGTAGGAGTAGTTCTTTCTGTATTAGCATAAATGTAGATCATATTAACTAATAATTTCTTTCTGTAGCTACTGCTATAAAATATTTTTCCAGGTCAGTTTTCAGACTGTAAATATTTGTACTTTTCCAGGATATTTTTTTCAATCTAGCTAGAGCTTTCTATACATATAACAAAAAAGCTGTACGCTGGATTTCCCCTAGTATACACAAGTATTTCTCTAAGTATATATGAGAGATCTTAAGTCTGAAAAAGAGGTTCAAAAATTTACTTTGGGTAACCATACCAACAGTACAACAATCTACTAAGAACCATCTGCTCAAAATGAAACAGCATATGGTAACCTAAAGAAATGTTCGTCATTATTGTTCAATCTTTGACATCAAGAAAGAAGACAGTGGTTTGGAATTTGCTTATGTTTGGGAATTTTTTTTTTCATTATGAATATTTACCACTGGTCCAAGTAATCCATGATACTTACAGTGCAGTGTAAATTATTCAGGTACAGCTTCATGGTTTATTAATACACAGATATAGTACTTCCTAGAGCAATATCAGAGGAAACCAAATGATTTTATTACTTTTTTTCCCCAAATAGCTGTAACTATAAATTTTAAGTCCAGAGCTTCAAAAATAATCAATGTAATCCTGGAATCCATATTTAGATGTAAAATAAGCATCTTGTTTTTCATAAGAGCTGATCAGCCAAAATGCCAGCCAGAGAACAATAGGAATCACATTTCTAAAATTTACATTCATATAAATATGGATCGGGCAGCTAAAGCTCAAGCTCCTGTCACAGAAAGAAGTTTAGCTAATGAACTGTATATCTAGGAGAAAAATCTCCTTTTAAAGTAATTTATGTATGTAAATTTCTGCATGTTACAGTTTGATAAGGCTAAACCTCAGCAGCAATGAAAACAATGAACACTGTGTGTGAAACATAACTGCTCATAAACGGTGCTACAACCATAATTTCTATGTCTTATGAGACTAATAGATGACAGAGAAATAAAGACCATGTTGCTATACAGTATGAGGCAATTTATTCATGAATAGCTTGAAATTGGATTGTAAATGTAATCAAGTGCATTGATAGCCCCAGCTATTTGGTAGTGATGTAATATGCTTTCCCACAAAATTGTTCATTAAAGAAAATATTAAAGGCTAGATATTTTAATGTTATCTCAAACAAGATCAGAACATTTTTTCCAGACCATTCAAATGTTTTGTGCACTTTTGTTCCCCTAAAGATGGGGATCCCATTTAGCACTATAGGTGAAAATTCAGATCCTCCACACTTATAGCCCATGCAATCTTTGGCTACTAGATGCATTTCTCTCAAAGGTGAATTTGATGTGCTTTGTTGATAGAATATGCAGCTCAAGGCAACATACTTGGCTTTACTCACAGTAGAGTGCAGAAGTTAAAATAATGCTAAGGTCCGTTTCAAAGGCTGTTCTCCAAAACACTGGATAGCAAGAATGGTTGTTTCTAATACTGTCAGATCTGATTTCACAGAATCACAGAATCGCACAGAATCAGTAGATTGGAGAAGACCCACCGGAACATCGAGTCCAACCATTCCTATCAATCACTAAACCATGTCCCTCAGCACCTCATCCACCCTTCTTGTAAACACCTCCAGGGAAGGTGACTCAATAACCTACCTAGGCAGCCTCTGCCAGTGCCCAATGACCCTTTCTGTTAAAAAGTTTTTCCTGATATCAATCCTGAACCTCCACTGGCAGAGCTTAAGGCCATTCCCTCCCGTCCTGTCCCATGTCACTTGGAAGAAGAGGCCAGCACCCTCCTCTCCACAACCTCCTTTCAAGTAGTTGTAGAGAACAATAAGGTCTCCCCTCAGCCTCCTTTTCTCAAGGCTAAACTCCAGCTCTCTCAGCCGCTCCTTGTAAGACTTGTTCTCCAGCCCCTTCACCAGCTTCGTTGCTCTTCTCTGGACTCGCTCCAGAGCCTCAACATCCTTCTTGTGGTGAGGGGCCCAGAACTGAACACAGGATTCGAGGAGCGGTCTCACCAGTGCCGAGTACAGAGGGAGAAGAACCTCCCTGGACCTGCTGGTCACGCTGTTTCTGATCCAAGCCAAGATGCCATTGGCCTTCTTGGCCACCTGGGCACACTGCTGGCTCATGTTCAGTCGCTGTCAACCAACCCCCCCAGGTCCTTCTCCTCCAGGCAGCTTTCCAGACAAACTTCCCCTAGTCTGTAGCTGCACAGGGTTGTTGTGCCCCAAGTGCAGGATCCGGCATTTGGCCTTGTTAAACCTCATGCCATTGGACTCTGCCCAGCAGTCCAGCCTGTTCAGATCCCTTTGGAGCCTCCCGACCCTCCAGCAGATCCACGCTTCCACTCAGCTTAGTGTCATCTGGAAACTTGCTAAGGGTGCACTCGATGCCTTCATCCAGGTCATTGATAAAGACATTGAACAGGGCTGGACCCAGCATTGAGCCCTGGGGACACCACTTGTGACTTGCCTCCAGCTGGATTTCACACCATTTCCCACCCCTCTCTGGGCCCTCCCTCCAACCAGTTTTCCACCCAGGAGAGTGTGCGCCTGTCCAGGCCAGAGGCTGACAATTCCTTAAGCAGAATGCTGTGAGAAACTGTGTCAAAGGCTTTACTGAAGTCCAAGAAGACACATCCACAGCCTTTCCCTCATCCAGTAGCCGAGTCACTTTGTCATAGAAGGCGATCAGGTTAGTTTAGCAAGACCTGCCTTTCGCGAACCCAATTCTTTAGTCCCATTTTTTTTTTAAGACTACAGTGTTTTCCACTTTTATCCTTTCAAGGGAGTTTTGTGAAACTAACCATGTTATATTGCTCTTTGTGCTCCCTAAGTTTGAATTGGCAATGTTGGTAAAACAATTTTCTCTCTGATTCTCCAATATGTTATAGCCATGAATAAGTCTCAGGCTTTCAAAGATAAGAAATTTTATAATTTCTTTAAGCTATCATTGAATCCCTCCCCTGCTCTAACTTCTGTAAAATTTCTGTCGTCTGCTCCCCCTAAGGAGCATATCCCTGAGAAGTTCTATCTCTCTTTTATATGAAACGGAAAAGGGGAAGGGTGTTTTCTAAGTGAGTGGCTTCTCCTGGCAGCAAGGTGTAGAGTCAACACATCCACATTTTCAGTGCACTTACTGGGAGACTGAGTATGCCCAAAGGTGCTCTACAGTTATACTGAGCGTGAGTCAGCAAAGAAGACACATTCTAGAAATGTGTGCTTTATCAGGCAAGTGACTGTAGCTATTTAATTCTCAAACAGAATGTTTTCAGTCGTATCCACTTGTCCATTATTATAAGTTATACCACACACTCCATTAACCTGGAAAGCACCAAAAATCATCAAGTTCTCAGACTGCAGGGGTCACAGTAGAACCTCACAGAAAACAAATTTATAAGTGGATATACAAATCTTTCATCAAATTAAAGGGGAGTAAAATAACGTAAGCTTTGCTTTTTACTATGAGAGACTTACAGGTCAAAAAAGCTTGCTACTACAAAGTATGCTTTTAAAAATGTCAGCATTCACTCATTAAAGCTACTGTAATTGCAGTCTGAACATGTTCCCAATACTAATTATAGAACCTATTATAGGAAATACTCATAATAGCTGTTGTAAAAAACATTGTGGAGTTATTGGGAACAAGCGCATAATGTGTTTTCAATAGTCCTTTTTTCTCATTCCATTACACAATAGAAATTAAGAATCTATTAGAGAATAGTACTCTAAAATATTAATAGCTATAATAGCTCAAAGATAGATATCTGCCCCGACCCAGGCAAAGTTCAGCTGTCTGCCACTGACTCTGCATCATCTCCTCATGGCACCATCCCACGTGTGCTGGTACGGAATTTGTAGGGGAGCAACCGTAAGGCATTTCCCAGTTAATCATATGGGGAGAAATGAAAGGCTAGTTTATGCAATGGAGAGAATATCCTGAAGGCAAGATTAGGTTACGTGGTTCCTTTTTTCTGGCCTTACAGACTTTAACATTTTTTTGCCCCCCAAAATCTGTTGTTTTTAATCTCACTCCTCAAGTTCAGAGGGAAGACTATCAGCATAGTTGCTTTGTGTAGCAGGGAGAGGAAAATTGGGTTTCAGATTTCTGAGAGCTTCAATAGTTGCTGTCACTGCTATTCATTTAATGGAATAAGGTCTAGGCAGCTTCATAGAGGGGTCCTTGAAAGAGAGTTTCTCTCTACAGATTCCATCCCAAGAGTGTGGGAAAGGGGCAACTGGAAAAAAAAGGAAAAAAACCCAACCAACCAAAACCAAAACAAGTTATTGAGTATCACTGTTTATCCACCTAGTACCAGAAAGCAAGGAACAGATCTGTCAGCTACACTAGAGCTGTTCTCCCAGACTTGCTATCCTTCTGTGAATTCAATGAAAACAAAGAAACCAACCAAAACTCAAAACAACACTAATATTTAACCAATAGATATTTCTTTAAATTTAAAGAGATTTTATTCTGACAAAGGGAGGCGAAGTTCATATTAACAAAGTGACTCTGAAAAAAAATTACAGGAGGAAATGAACTAATCAGTCCATACTGGAAACCTATTTGTGGAACTCGGAGAGTACAAAGCTGACATTGCATCCTGGAGAAGATGGTACGTCTTCATGGATAAGAGTCTTTGTTCTTGGTTTAGAACAGTTTAGCTTTAAGGTTTATGTTATATACATTTGTGGAGTTGGTTTCAAATAAGATGAGCGATAACAAAATGTTTGCCCTAGTCTTAAAAACAAAACAAAACAAAAAAAAACCCCAGTGTTTAATTGCAGTTGTTAGCAAAATTGCCGGTTGATCTTGTAAACTGGTTGAGGATGGGGTCCTGCAAGACACAATGGATATACTTTAGAAAGAAAAGGGATAAAAAAGCCTTGCAAAACATCTGTGAAATAATAACCAAATGGGTAGTTGAAGTTGCCATGGCAGGTAGTACAGCCTGTCATAGTTCTAGAAGATCCCCAAGAGTTTCATGAGCATGAACTCTAGACAGATTTTATATGTCCTGTGATCAGACTGCAAGGTCCATGGAAGATAAGGACTTCAATCTTGAACTTGTCTTCATGGTCACAAGTTTTCAGAAAAATTTTGATTCTTGATGTTGATGTCAACAGTGATGTTGCTGAGAAGAAAAGGGCTTACCAGTTTCTGTTTGAAATAAATTTCTTTTGAGGACAGATAGCTTCAAATCTAGATATACAGTCCAGACTGGCAGCAATGACATTTTTAACAGTGGGCAGATCTGCCAGGATGAGACAGATTCACCTATTCAGTCACAGATGGTAGAAAATATTACTCACATATGAGAGCTTGGCTTCAGCAAGAAGTCAGGGGCACTCACAAAAATGGGATTTATTAGCTACCGTGCATTTCTCCCAAGAAAGATGTACTGTATGCTAGAAGGAGGATAAAAAAGGCAAAAAATAAGAATCTTCCTCTGAAAGAAGAATGATATATTTCATTTTAAGAAGCCTCAGTTGCTCGTGACTTTCTTTTGTCAGACAAACTGTTGGATTCACAAGATCTGAGTCAAGACTCCTTCAGTGCATCTGGTGTTTCCCAAGGAGGGAATGTACCGAACTTAAGGAGTGCTGGTGGGTGGGAGTGATGGCCGGGGAGGGGGAAAGCTGGGCTTCCTGAGGATGGAGGAGGGAGATCGGTAAACCTTTTGGAATTACTGCTAGTGATATACCAGCACTGTTTCTCAGAGTAAATTTATGTTAGGGCAAACATATCACTGGCAGAAGTGAAAAATAACTGAATCTCAATGTCTCATTCTGAAAAGCTAGCAGTTCAATGAAGAGTTCTGCTTTACCAAGGCAGAAGAAGAGAGGCTTTACCAAGGACAGATCAGGGTCAATATGGGTGAGCGGGACAGCTTCAGGAGCCCTGCTTCACCCTGTTCACCCTTCATGCAGCATTGGTAGCACTGTTATTTTACAGAGCTCATTACAGTAGCACAGATTGCTTCCTCAGGTTGTCTTATGGGATTTCTTTTACTTGCCTTCCTCCTGGCTGTCTGGCAGAAGAGAGGGATGAATAACACCCGCTGCCAGTGACAGCTGCTGTTATGCACCTCTCCCCTTCTGTCCCGAAAAGGACCATTCACAATGTAACACAGGAATAAATGCTCCAGAAGGTATCCAAGGAAGAGCTCCACTGTCTGCTGTATTTCTGCTTTTATTTGTTCTAATAATTATCTGCTCTCCCCAAACAGTTAGCAAACTTACATATGAAATAAGATATGAATATTGTCCTATAGTGCGAGGTCAGCTCCAAATAAAAGGTGCATGACAGCAAGGAAGGGCCATTAGCAATATGCTCTTGAATAGGAAGTGTTAATATGAGATTTCCTTTAACTCAGTTAGTGAGTAGCTTAGCAGTATTACTGCTTTTAAGTGTTCCTTCACTCTTTTACATCTGGCCTTGCTGTACCACTTTCATTAATATTGGCAGGTGTTTGTAATCTAATACAACCCTAATTGCAATATCATTACAGTCCACACAAATTTGGAAGACGGTGGGATAGTTGTCACGTTCTTTACCTGTCCTAGGTAAAATGTTCACTATTTTCATTAGGAAGATAAAATAAGGCATTATTACTGATATTTTGGGATTTTTTTACTGGAAACTTTTGTGGTTCAGTATAGGAGATGGACACATTTCTGGCAGGTCTGTGTATTTTTAGCTGGGGGGGACAGTGAGGAAGAGAGGGACGTATTTTAGAACACTGATTTCACTGATTCTGAGTTGTACCCAAAATAGATGGGATGAATTGTCCTTTAAAGGCCTCTGTCTCTGCCCACTGGCTACTGAGAAAGGCTAGGCACATAATGGTTAGACAGCCAACTTCAGTAAAATAAACCTCATCGATTACAAGGAAAGACCTACTGATATATTCCAGGAAAACACATTGCCTAGCCGTTTAAGAGGGAGAAAAATAAATTTGGGTTTAGGTGTCTAAATTTTATCTAAAACCAAATTCTCTTCAGACGTCATTCCCCATGGTTTCCTGTCTCCACTAGGTATGTTTCACCCAAGTCCTGTTTACAAGCACCAGATAAAAGATTAAAAAGTGCATGTGCTTTTTCTACAGAGGGTACCCTCAGTGATTAAAAGACTTTCTTCAGTTTTACTCCACCCTTCCACTCCAGGCATGCCTGTACTATCTCTGATGAGCTGGACATACTACTTTATTACTCGTGCAAACATGTGGAAGGCATAACTTCCTGGTTCTTTATGATGATAGATTTAAATAACTGGTTTCAGGATATGAAAATAATGCATCAAATCCTTTAAGTCATTCTGATTGCTGGCCTTTGTTTTACAGATGGTTTACTCCAAATGATTTATAAAATAACCCAGCAAATTAACAGTGGTGCACAATATTATATGCAGATAAATTATTTTAGGATGTGTATATAGTTGAAATTGAATGTGGACCTGAGTTTCACTGTCATATGAGCATATGTGCAAGAGCAAGAATGTATTATCAAAGATATAATGTCTGCTTAAGATTTTTACAGTTGTAATGGTTTAAAATGGTTTAGGGAGGTGGTTGAGTCACCTTCCCTGGGGGTGTTTGAAAGACAGGTGGGTGAGGTGCTGAGGGGCACGGTTTAGTGATTGATAGGAATGGTTGGACTCGATGATCCAGTGGGTCCTTTCCAACCTAGTGATTCTATGATTCTATGACTTCTTTCAAAATTATATATCTCACTAAATAAAATGAAACAAACTTTCTAAAATTCCTCGTAAATTATTTGAAATTGTGTTCCTTTTTATCATTTCCTTAAGCTTGATAGGAATTCAATGCAAATACAGTTTATTGCGGGCAGGAATACCACCCTCTCCTATATTAAGATTAGCTGACACTTCTGGCTTTGTAACGCATTTTCAAAATCCTAATTAGTTTATCAAATTGAACTGATCTAATCCCAACTTTAGTACGCTGCTCAGGCTTAATAGTTTTTGAATATTTCATTTGGATTAATTTGGAAAACCTTTTCTGAGAACCAAAACTAGGAAAAAATATATGGGGTTTTTCCATGTTAAAACAATTCGGCACTATCTTTTGAATATTGGATGTGTGTTCATTGGTAATAGAAGTATATATTAATTTCAAAAATATTAACATAGGCACAAGAAGACTGACATTTGAACATGCTTACAGCTTTGTAACTGAAATAATGTATTTGCAGTATATTTTTTTCTGTATTGCTATGCGTATAACAGTAGAAATAATATATAGGTTGCATGCAACTATATGAGACTGTAGTACATGTTTTGGCTTGTTATTTTTATTAGCAGCTCTTGTTTTCTTTTTTTGAACCTAAATTTCATGCAAAATTAAAAACGGATTTTCAGTTGCATGGGCATGAAAGCCTCCAGCCTTTGTAATACAGAAAAAATACATCATCCCTTTCTGCTCCCTGGGTAACAGAGGCAAATATTACACACACACAAAACCTCAAAAATGAACTTATCTTTTAATACCTTGCAAGTGTGTTTTCCACATATAAGAAGATTATGAAAAGGTGAACACTGTAAATCTTAGTGAAAATTATCTCAACTCCTGCTATTCTGAGAGATGTAATAAACTTTTCCACATTTGCATACATAAACATAATAGTGGCTCTCTAGGCTATTTTTTTTCATTTTCTAGGAGTTAACATTAAATCTAGACTTCAATATTAGTATTTAAGAGTCCTTAAAAAATTTGTAGAGGTCAAAATGCACCTTAGATACCTCCAATAACTGTGAAATGAACTAAAATAATTTGTGTCTTCTTGCATCCATCTTTCGATGTTTCTGAAACATCTTTATTCTTTGTTCATTGTTAAAAAATACTTTTCTTAGCAACCTGTGTTTTTTCCCCATGTAGGAATAAAGCTGCACAGGGATCTATCTATGGCTTATGGGAATCTTCCCTTTTTTCTTTTTTTCTTTTTTTTTTTTTGTCTCTCCAGATCATTAAAGACCAGAAGCTACTGGTGATAGTTGGAGGGATGCTACTGATTGATCTTTGCATCCTGATTTGCTGGCAGGTTGTGGATCCTTTGAGAAGGACAGTGGAAAAGTATAACATGGAGGTATGTCCTCAAGCCCAAGGATTGCTTATGGTTGCATATCAATATATACAGATTTCTGTAAGACCAAGCTAAAGATGCATTAGGTTATATGAAAGCAGCTGAAGCTGTGTATTTAGGGGGAAGAAGCTTTCTGGTATTTTTAAAAGCAAATAGAAATTAAATAACTGTAGCCAAAAGAAATTGTATCTGTATTTGAAGGTGCCACGTTTCTGTCACTCATGAGAGATCTTAGGTGAAATTGTTGCAAACGCAGGAGTGTCCTCTGCTAAGACTCTCTGTTAGAGTCTGTTGCAATAAATAATAGATTATCAGAACCCATTAGCAGATTTCAGTAAGAGCTCATTCAAGTACAGGAGAAGTCACTGATTAGACTTATTTTGTGGAGGTTATTTGTGGAGACGTTCAAGAATTATGTTACCTACTGCTGTGTTTATTTTCAGTAATAATGTGTGCATACACACATACTAATTCTTCCTGTTTTAATGTTGTTCCCAGAAAGGTCATGCTAGAGATTTTCATAGGAAGGAGGTAATAGCTTAGTACTACCTGTGCAAATTTTTGAGCAATCTGGTAGGTTTCTAGAAGTAGAGCTTTCTGGACAAACTGACAGTAAAAAAACCATGGCAACAACAATGCAGAACAAGGGAAAAAAATCTATCTGTATGCAGATTAGCAGCATTTGAGAGTTTATCACTTCTAACATGGAAACTAGTGATTTCTGAAAACTAGATTATATGAGGACAATACAGAAATTTTATTCTATCATCCAATACTTGGTAATCAGTAAAAAAAAGAATGGTAGTTTTCTCTTCTGATGTTAATGTTTGCAAGAATAATTATGATATTTTATTCCATTGTTTTCACTTTGTTCTTACTTTGCAGTGTAGCTCTGGAGTTTCATTAGGATAATATTTTACTTTATATTTGCATATAATATGCAGACAAAATTTAGACTGGTGCTTCCCAAACTGCAAGGGATGTTGTTCAAGAAATCACTTGAGAGTCTGAAAAGATACCTCTCAGTTGTTCCCTAGAGTTTGAACTCTTTTTTAAGACACTCCTCATTTATTACAGTTGTCAATAAAAAATGTAAAATGTAAATGAAATTTGTCTTGTGCAGACACTTCCACTCTATGTTTGTGGAGCTTGGAACAATAGCAGCTTGTCTATAGCCTTGTTCATTATGTTCCAGCTGCATTGCAACTGATATTTCAATTGTCCATGTTGTTAATTGCTCACTGCTCCTGTAACTGCAAATATAGTATATGAGTAGTCACAAAACCCTATTGAAATAATACACATTTCACTGCTGTGGATAATGTCTTAGAAGGACTTCTACTTTTTTCCCTGATCAGAGGGAAGCCCTAACAAAAGAATCACTTAGCAGAATCACTCTAGTGAAATATCTGTAGGTAGCAGCTCTAACTGTGAAGTTATCGTGCTGCAAATACCATATATTTGAAGAATTATGTTTACTGCACATTTAAATGATTGCACTTTCCATCTGAACTTATCAGTGTATATTCTTTGGTGATGTTTACCACAAAAATCTTAGTGGATTTCTTGCACATTTGGTTCTTTCTAGTCCACAGGGCTGTACACCAGTTGCCTGAGCTTTGTGTTAGAACTTGAACTGTGTAAGCCCATGCAAACTCACATTCATTGAATGCACACACGAGAATGCGTAATGTTTTGGACACTCAGTATAGAATTTACTTCAACTTACTCTTGGAGCTCTTTGTAGGTTGTGCAGAATGTTCTTTTTTTTTGAATTAGTAGATTTGGTGAGGGAAGGAAATAAAAATATTGTACAAACACGTTTGGTCATTAAAATACAACATGTTTTTAGCATATATAAGCAGTGAGGTGAACTGCAGTTTGCTTTTCTGAAGCAAACCTTTTCAGGTTTCAGAAGCTCCTTTGTAACAAAGTAACTTACACTTGTATTTGCCATTCTTCAAAAAAAATTTTAATTGCTTTTTTTGATTTTAGACTTTTAAAATGCATCCTGCAATGGTGAATTCTTTAGTTGAGCTTGCCTGAGCAGGTATTATCTTTTGTGTGTTTGAAAAGTACGTATCACATAGTAAACACTACATGAGGCAAATTTCTGCTTTATTTCAGGAATATTGCGTCACATGTATTTCTTTTCCCACTTGTTTTTATGAAATAATTTTAAAGCGATATTTTATCTCATTTACTCATTGGCTTCCTATGTGCAAGTTCTGCATTTGGACTCTATTGGTTGATCCTCTCTTAATTGTGTCTTCATAAACACGTCATTCAAAGTAACACAGACAAGGAGCCTAAAAAGTGACAGTGTCCTTTGCTGCTTGCCATTGTTCACAAAATAATTCATTTGAATACCAACACCAGCAAATTATCCAGCACTTTAAAAATCCAGACTCTTTTTCCAGAGTTGTTTATAAAGTCAAGCTATCCATTTCTTAAAAACTGAGGATGGGAAGGGAAGTAAAGACACTTGTGGTGACTCTCCTTCTCTGAGAGTTGAAATCAGATGAGATGTCAGGCCTGTCAGTTTTCAGACTTTTGTCTGGCATTCTGACCCCAAATGTCATGTCTCCTCGTGAAAAATGCATCTATGGCTGCTGTAAGAGACCATGGCAAAAGTTTAAATGACTGAGCCATAAAGCATCCAGATCCTCCAAGCATCAGTAGGACAGTTATTTGAGATATTATATATAGACAAAAAAAATTGTTGGATAAAAGCAAATGATTTACAGATAAAGGCAGAGACCACTTTAAAATTTCCCTAGCTGTACACTGATCTCCTGCAGAAAAATTGTAAAGTTCCTCCTATGTACACTTTGTATTGCCTACTATAGGTTTGATTCTCACAAAATAAAGAGAATCAATCATTTCATTCAATCAATTCAATCATGATAGATCAATCATTTTTTTTCTCAGTGGCTTCTTTCTAGGCTGAACTTGGAATTTGTTTTTCATTGTAATTCATCCCTTTTTGTTATAATCAAAATGCTTTGTGGTTATGATCTGATCTCAGCTAGTTTTCTGCCAGACTTAAGTTTCTCCTGGTCGTGTGAAGTGGAGTACAACCTTCCTCCCCATCTTGTTGGTCGAGCTGTTGTGCTTGACAGGCCATGAGGAATTACAGTTCTTCTGTATATGTGGCTGTGGAAGAGGTGGCAAGGCTCTATCACTTTCTTACAACCATCTGGATTTTGCCCTGTTTTTTAAGAAAGCAATGTCTATGTGCAAGGGTATCCTGTGGTTTCTTTTTCTTGCTGCCTAGCAAACTTTGTTTGCCAGTTTCAGTCAAACCTCGCAGAGCAGATACAGCTCTTAAGGACACAGCACTGCAGCAGATTTGATGGCAACAGCCAGCTGTGTGGAGGAGAGGTTCTAGTAGTGTTTTCCCTAAGAGGAGTGTTTCAGAGTGAATTTACTCCTCTGTCAAAAGACAAACTTCGTAAATGACATGGGGGCTTCACGCTTAATTAGACACAAAGAATCCATCCACAAGACAAAAAAATACGTAGGAAACCAGTTTGCTCTAATTTCAGTTGCTCACTGATATACCTGTGTTGGAATGAAATCACAGTGAAACAGAAAAATCCTTTACAAAATGGAATCTGTTCTCCCTGTGCAATAGCCCATGCCATAATTGAATTAGGAACTTGCTACACTTCAGTAAGTCTGTGTGTAGACATACGGTCACAGTCACCTCTTGCTTCTAATGCAATGGTTTAGTACTCATTTCATTCTAGAGTTTAGCTTGAAAGCCTCTGACTGGCTTGTCTTCTCCGAGCACAAATGCCTGTGACACAGATGGAATCACTGTGGCCATGGAAGGTAACCAATGGTAGTGTCTAATAAATAAGAACTTGTATACTAGGAGAGACGGACTAGATTTTATAGTTCCCAAGGTAAAGAGGTCTTGCATTAGTGTTAGACTCAATAAAAGTAATACTTCGCATATTGGATGCAAGTATTTCTTGTATAATTTTAAAACCTGTTTATCCAGGGCAGCAACCTTTACGTTGCCTCATGTCTCGGTACTAGTTGTCTCCTTATCTCTGTGATGTTTCTTCTTGTGCAACCATATGAGATCATTTACATATTCAAAAATGGACTTCATTTTGATATCTGGAATACTAGTATTTAAGGTTTCAAACTGAATTATCTTGGGATAATAATAAACATGAAATGGAGAAAAAAAAAAGACAGAACAAAGTACCATTTTAGAAGATACAGAACAGAAAAAAGATCTATGCGATACATCCTATTTAGGTTTCTAGCACTGATGTAGAAGTAAATTGTGGAAACTAAGAATGTCCAGCTTTATATGAGGACATTGCTATAATAAAAATACCAATAAGCAGGGAAGGAGTAGGCCACACTAGTGGCAGAGCAGTGCTATCTGTTAAAGAAAACTTGGAGTAAAATCAGGTTAACAAATCAATAATTTCAATGAGTGAGGCAGAATTCCTGTGAATTTCAAGTGTATAACTATGCTATTGGAAAAATATTACTAACCAACAAGCCAGAAAGACAGCTTTGACTGATATGTTGAGGGAGTAATAAACAGTGCAAGAGCAAAAAATATCTACACAAATTGGACAAACGTGCTACTCAGAATAATTCATTTAGGAGTAGTAACTGCTTTGTAATTCAACGGATTAGATAACCCACAAAAAGAGAAATAACCCTTCATTTCATTCTGAAGAGTACACAGAATCCGTTCCAAAGCATTGATATTTGAAGGACTTTTATGTAGCTGCAAACAAAATGTTCTTAGTTTTGAGAGGTCTGAAGAGGCAACAACAACCAAAAAGATCATCAGAGTGCTACTTAGCTTCAGAACAGGGAACAACATAAAACTGAAGAAGCCATGTAAGGACACTTTAAAGTAGATACTGTAGAGAGTTAAATCTTTGTAGCTGGTCTAGAGAGTATTAAAAATACCATATTTGAGACACAGAGTAAATACATGTCACACATCAAGTAAGACTTGAAAAAGAAGACTCAGCATGATGAGGCAGCAGGAAGACATCCTTCAAAAAAACAAAGTTGTACCCAAATGGGGAAAATGAAGGGATCATAATGTCTGGTAAATTAAATGTAGAACGCAGTAGAGCAATATTAAAAAAAAAAAAAAAACCAAAAAAAACCCCAAAAAAAACCCCAAAAAACTTGAAAAGGCAAAACAATGAATAATAAATCCTTCTCTAAATACCAGTAGCAGGAAGTTTGCTGGGGAATCTTTAGGGACAATATCTGATCAGAATGTAGGAGCATTACTTGCAGAAAACAAGGTCCTGTAGAATGATTAAATGATTGCTTTGCTACTTTGTTCAGCAAAATTCTTTGTGGAAGAAGTTGTGGAGATTGCTATGCTGGAACCCTCCTGATGAACTTACTGAGGAGTGACTGGAGTTACTGGTAGGGATAGGGAAAGTGATCACAAATAGATCAATGGAAACATTGTTTTCTACAGCAATTAAAAGGAGTAATAGTCAAACTACTGACAGGAGTATGTTATCATTAGGTCAAAATTGCTTTGATATCTGAGTGGAAAATTGAAAATGTTTTGACATGTTTTCAAGACAGTGGAAACCTCAGACTTGTAAGTTAATGTCTGTAGCAGGCCAGTTTGTAAGAATTATAACCAAGACTGGAATTAGAAGTAAATACCCTACATTGGGGAAGAATTGGCATGGCATTTGTGAAGGAACAAATCATTCAAAAACTCAGTGAAGTTCTTTGAAGAAGTTAGCAGGCACATGAACAGAAGCTAGCATAGCCCGCTGGGTCTCTAAAAAGGACTCAACAATTTCTTTCATCAAAGGCTTTCATGGAAATGAAATACTCATGGAATAAGAGAGGAGCCCTCAAAGAAGGGATTTTAGATTTTGATTTTAAGTTCAGCCAAAGGAAACCCATAAGCAGACTAGGTAAATACAGCACGTCTTTCATATTTTTGAATAAAGCAGAACAAGCCTGACCTGAAGGAACTAAAATTGCCTAAGTTTTTCATTCAAATAACTAACCCAGAACAAAATTACAGTGTTAGCTGACTTGACACAACTCTGCAGGTGCCTAAAGATATTGAGTATACTCTCAGCAGATGGAAGCAAGTGCAGCAAGACTAGAGGAATAAATGTTGTTGCTGAATATCTGCTTATCCTTTCTGTGAGACTGCTTCTAATGTAGTACTTGAAGAAATTAATATTACAGTGATATTATGTTGACTACAGGTGAATTCAACTAAATATTTGATTCTGGAAGTTACTCAAGGTAGCAATGCCAGGCTGCTGTTCGCTGAGAGTTGTGTGGACTTAACTGGGATGTGATGTAAAGAAAACTCAGAAAGGAGTTGATATGTTAGGTGTGAAAGGAAAGGAAGGGTAAAGGCATGTTCAAGGTAAGCCCGATGCTATTACCTAATAGTTAGACCAGTTAATTAAGAGCAGAAGCCACCAAATATAACATTTTTCTTCATGACATTTTGTCTTGTGAAATTGATTTGTCTATGCATTTTTAAATAAAAGATGTATGAAAACTGAAATTCAACAGCACAGAAGTAAGTTGAGTATCATTTTCATTCGAAATTTTGCTTAAGTCCTAGATTAATTGCCTGTATGATTTTCCAGGGTTCTTTCATATTCTTTAATATTCTTTTTAAATATGGGGGTTTTGCAACTTTTTTTTGCTAATACTTGTCTTCAGTCATGACACTGCTGCTGTAATAACTGAAAAATACTCTGGCCCAAAATTATCTACAGAGGGCTTGGGGGATGTGTGTTTGTATACGCATGAGAAAAATATGGAAGTAACATAGGTCTGGAGTTGGTAAAAATGTCTTGTTCAAATTCACATATTCAAATACAATTATGTAGATTCTCTGCTGTTTTGAAACAATCCAATCTTATTCTTTTCTCTTTCTGCATATGTATATATGCATAAACAGATTTGTTTAGGGGGTGTTGTTTACATTGTGCTGTTGAGCTAATTCAATCATCCAGCAGCTGGATTAGAAAGAACTTTGTCAAACGTACATTATGTAATGAAGAATATAACTGGCTGAAGTAGTTTCTGGGGGTGTTCAGCCTAATGCAGGTCAGAGCTTGCTAGTCAATTTGTTCTCTAAATATCGCTACACCCATCTGTTTCCCTTACTATTTTTTAAATAAATTTAATTTCTTTCCTTCCAATTTGAAGTATTACAGACTGTGGGAGCCAAATGTCTCCCGAAATCTATAGCTTGCTTTCAAACATTGCCATTGTATCTCACAGCAGGCGGCCTGCCAGCAGTAGCTGAAACTGAAAAGTCTTACATGCATCTGCTGGGGCTCACCAGTGGCTGGCAGCTGTTCCAGAGAGGAGGAAAATGAATGGCCATTAGAGTCATCTGTAAGCCTTCCACCGACCCAAAGGATCTAGAGCAGGTCCAAAGAAAAAGTAAATATTAAAGAGCGAAAGCTGGTTTACTTCTCTTTCTCGATTGACATCAGTTTCCAAGGAAACGGAACAAAAAGTAAGAACTGGGAGCCAGCAGCTGAGATTGACTCAGCTGGTGGCTAGTTCTGCTTCTGTTTCCATGGAAACTCATATCAAATTGGCAAAAATAAAGAAATAGGGCAGGGTCAGTTCCAAGATGGCAGGATGAATGGTTGCTGCTTCAGCTACTTACTAAGATGAGGCTTGCTGGTATTCATTCCTCTTCAGTAAGCAATTCAAATTTTAGTTCTGGATTCATTACTCACTTCCCAATAAATGCTACTTCCTAACTTCAGAAACATAGGACCCACTATCATGGACCAGACTTGCAATTTGCCTCGTTTAACAGCTTGTTTGCAACAGCGGCTGGCACAAATAATTTCCGAGGTGGATGCTAGAAACGTGTAGTGCGTATCTGAGAGTTAATCTGTCATGCTTATGTTTTCAGCCGTGATTCACAATGAGTAGTGACTTCAAATGTACAGCTGTGTATATGTCATAGCACTGTTATACGTTCACTATTTGAATATTTCTGTTATTCCTATAAACGTCAGTTAGTTTTGACTGTTGCTAGCTTTTCACAGCTTAGTGTAATTGCTAATTAGGTGCTGTGGGAAGAACTTCCTTTTTCAGTTTTGGAAATGTTGTTTTTCAGTCCCACTGAGCGTATGTTATTTTTCTTTTAGGGATAAAGAATGGAATCTTCTACATCATCTTTTGCGGTACTATTCATTATTTCATGTGTCTTTTCTATGCATCCTTATTTTCCTCTTCTCTCTTTGGTAGACAGTCCTAGTCTTATCAAGCTCTTTTTTCCTATGACATAGAAATCCTAGAGCATCCTTTTTACTTGGTATGACTAATATTGCATATTTTAGAAGATCCGTGTAATGGTTTTATCTATTATTCATCCTGTTCTTTATGTTTAGTGTATTCTTTTTTCTCTGTTGTACATCATTAAACCTAAGTTTGGACTTCACTGTCAAAGTGATTCCCAGATCAATTCCATGCACTAATTAAGACCCCTAGAAAATGTATAAGTAGTTCCACTGTTTTTAAGTGAAAATGGCTTTACAGTTACTGAAATTGAATTAAATTTGTCATTATATGGCCCACTCATCCTAGCTATTCTCCTCAAAAATCTTTAGATTCAATTAACCTCAATATTTTTGTCTGCACATTTTCCTGTTTGAACAATGCTGATATTAGTATGGAATTACGGTTCTTAGAGTGGAAGCATCACTCTGGAAAATGGAATCATGATACTGTTCTTTTGTTAATATAATTATAGTTCCTGCATTATCGTTATGTAGTCACTCATGTGGCATGTCGCTGCTGCTTTGTGAACACTTTGCCCTAGCTCCCACATTTCTAAAGACTCTGCCACCAGGGGTACCCAGCAGGACCCATCCTGCCCATCGCATTTGGCAATCCAGACAATTTTTCTCCCTTTGGAATTTCAAGGTATACTCCCCGGTCCTAAGAGAACTAGACTGTTACACGGAAGAAAATCAGATGGCAGCTATCTAATACCAGTAAAGTCATTAGGTACGTGCAGGTTATAAGCAGCCATTTACTGCTTTTGGTGATCACACTACTGAAATTGCCATGTGTAGTGTGAGACTACTAGTAAATGAATCACAACCTAATCACTATGACAAGCACTGGATGTATCATCTATCAGTGATACTTGGCTGTTTCACAGAGAAGGCACTATGACAGTTTTGCTCATTCACTGAGGATGCTCAGTATATGACAGACCCAATGGCATTTCTTCACTTTAAACTTCACATACATAGGATACATTCATTCAAGTTTATCCCTCTGAAGGCTGAAGCTAGAGCCAAAGTTAACATTGGTTTTATGCTTATAAGGTTGCAAACAGCTACAGAGATGATATAGGACAACACTGATGCTTTTATGGCAGTCAGGAACTGACTACCAAATAACAATATCATAGAATCATAGAATAGTTAGGGTTGGAAGGGACCTCAAAGATCATCTAGTTCCAACCCCCTTGCCATGAGCAAGGAACCCTTCTGACTTCAGGGTAGTTCAGCATTCGTTCACCAATGCTACACCTGCAAGGGCTTAGAAGCTCATCTCCTCATGCTCTTTCCTTGTTCTTTCAGAGATAAATGTCTGAGGAATCTCTGGATACATTTTTACTTGAAATGCATGTCGAGATTTAGAGGCATTATAATCCAGACAGGAAAATTTTCTTGCTCTTTTGTCAGTGATTTGAGTTGTTTTTAATATCAGAAGAAAAAAATATATAAACAAACAAGAAAACTCTCCCTCTGTCAAACCCCCAAGCCTGATTAAGAAAAACTTCCAGAAAAGAGACTCCAGGAACTGATTAATCTTCCTTGTTGCATTCTGTCCTGGGCATTCAGTGTTCACCCCTTCCTAGCCCTATAACATCTCTCTGTTGTTTTCAGGAAACAAACACCGTGCTATAGACAGAGACAGATTTTAGTGCTTGTGTCTGGAAACAGATGCTGAAGCAGATGAAATGAAGCATAATTAATTACTCCAAGAATATGCTGGGGCTGCTCTACAGACCAATAAAATCTTTCTACTGGACTTCTCTGAAGATGGCAAAATCTCTGCTAAAATAGCCATTTAGATAATAAATTGTCTAATGTAATTAATGCATCTTTGGGGAAAGATTATCCCCTTATTTCTTCTAATATTTAATAGGCTGATACTGAAGAGACACACCCAGGGTATCCTTGTACACCTTTAACATACTTTTAGTTGTGGGAAATTTTATAGAAAAGGCAAGTCCCGACTTCTATTTTAAATAACTCTAGTCAGTATCATTCACGGGAATGTCCTGAGTTCTGGCCAAGACATTGTATTGAAACACTTTAATGGCAATGATGGATTAGTCCTGCTGTCAGTGGGAGAAGGAAGCCCTCCAGACAGCTGCCTCTAGATCTTCATGCAGTGCTTGACCATGAAGTAATGCTCTCTCATCTAAAAGAGGCACCTTGGCTTTGCACTAAAACCACTTCTGTGCTTCTCAGACTTAATAGGTACTGAAGTACTTCTACTTTAGAGGCAAAGTGCTGCGTGTAGCACTTCTGTTTCTAGCATATACAGGGAGACACTTGGTGAACTAGCAAGACAACATGGACACACACACAGGCAATAAGCAGACAGCAGAGTGCTGAAAACTTAATTCATGTGAAACAGACTTTATTCTGGTGGGGAGAGGGCCTGAAGAAGAGCTTTCATACTCAAAGCCATCTTCTTTATGTCTGTGCACCACAGGTCATTTCATTCTGTTATTTAGGTCCCCTGGATTCCTCACTGGTGCTAAGCAGCCTTACAGAGCATCATTCGTAAGTAATACTAGACCATATTTGCACTCAAACCTTGAGGACCCTGTTCCACCCTGGCAAATAAATGCAGTTTTGGTTATTTATACCTTATGATATGCAAATCCGATGCAATATATGTGGACATGGAAATACAGATATTTTGAAAACTATTTAAAACAACATTGCTACCAGCACAGGATACTTGCTGCAAGTGCCATAGGCCATTTTTAGTTCAGTTCCCCATACAGCAGTAAATCAAGGCCTTTGGATGCCTATATTTTATGTACGGAGAAATCACTTTACTTCAGAAGGTAAATTTGTTACTTCTGTAATAAGTATACTCTAAAAATTCAAATATGTATTTCACACGTAAGTAGGAAAAAGCTTTTTTGAGCTCTGCCAAAATGAATGAATGAAATCTCACTTCTACGAAAGCAAGATTTGTTTCTGAATTAGCTCTCTTCAGCATAAATATCCAGCACAATGTGTTTATGCATATGTGCTTTGTTTTAAAAAATCCTACTGTATGTTCCTATTTCTATGGAGAAAATAGAAGAAACATAATAGGTATTAACCACACTGATAATGGGACCAATATACATTGGTAATGCTATAATGACATATTCTTAAAGCTATAAAAGTGGGAGATTTTTGCTTTATAATGGCCTGAGTCACCCTAAAGTCTACTTTCCAACCTGTCTTCCCTGTTATACCTCCAGCAGCTGCATCTGTACTCTGGGAAGGGCATTCTTCTTCACGCTCCTATAGTTCTTTTTCCTTCCTGTGTTAACATTCCTCCTGCTAACCAAGTCTTATCTCATACTCACTTTCAGTACCATAATCTGCAGGTCTTTGACTGTGTGAGAGGACAGCAAACTTGTGGTGAGCACAACTTTATATCAGTGCCTACATGGGAGCAGCCGTTAAAGGTTGGCAAGGACCTGACTGCAGGTGGACGTGGTTTAAATACCACCAGGCTCGTGTTGCTGTGCTTGTGGACAGTCAACTCAAGGCTTCCCAGTAAGATCTGATTTAGTGGTTTGGGGTAAGAATTGAATATAAATGTTTACTAACTTAATTATGTGAAAGTAGTGGAGCGAGTTCCTGATGGCTGAGGGTGGGGTGAGACCTAAGGTAGGGGAGAGCTGAGCTTGCTGTCATCACGGATTGTGTGCCCGAAATGTGTGGAACTAATGCCTCATAAAGGGAGGCACCTACTCCCATTAGCTATAGTGGCCAGCAGCCCTCCTTTTTTTTTGGTGGTAATTGTTTATGCAGCATGCATTTTTTCCTCTTTGTATAGGCTAGGGAGGCAGCAAGAGTGCTGCACCTCACAGGACCTCTTCTGTGTTCTGTAGGAGCTGTCTACCTGTTCTACACCACCGCTTATAAAGTCCGCATTTAAGTCTCTCCTTGTGTGAGGGAAGCAATATTGCAGCTTACAAAAATGCTTCTATGTATTCCTAGACGTCGTTCTCATACCATGTCCCTTATAGCCTTTAAAATGTTGCAGCAGCAGTAAGCCCTTCAGTCCTCTGACTTCAAAAACAATGTAATGATACATTTTTGTTGGATGTTGTCAAACTACTTTTTTTGTTAGCTTATTTTTGACAGCTAAGCAGCAATGTTACTCCTAGGCATATATTATGAATACTTAATATATAACTTTTTTTCAAATTTTCTCAGTCTTGGTGGAGTAATTAATTTATGTTACCTGAAAAAAAAAGTTCTGATGTAGGAATTCTGTCAACATTCTCTTCACCAGAAAATACTGAATCTTTACTCTTCTTCCTTGCTTCTCATATACACTCCAGCAATATCATGGATCCATTTGCTTGATTTTCAGGAACATCTAAAGAAACTGTCTTGTCTTTCAACCTCTTGCTTTTGAAAATCTGTATTAGTCATCCGAATTTTTCTCATATAATTTTCTTTTCTCCAATATATATATGGGGGGGGGGGTTGTATCAACATCCATATTATGTTTATATTATGAAGGGCTCCTAGTTATTTCAGTAACATTTCAGATCTTAGTGTCTTGATACACTGATTTCTCGCTGAGGGACGTGGTTTAGTGTTTGATAGGAATGGTTGGACTCGATGATCCGGTGGGTCTCTTCCAACCTGGTGATTCTATGATTCTTTAGTTTTGCTGCTTTATTCAATAATTTTGATTCATTTTGAGATACCTTATTGCTTTCTACTGCAGTTGGTAGTTCCTTTATTACTATTTCTGGATAGGGTTTTTAAGGCTAGAATCTGCATTCTTTGGAAATACCTTTCTTACAGTGTAAAATCATTATGCCTGCCTTTATGCAATTCCTCATTAATAAATAAAATATTGCCTAATTCTTAGCAGGAGAATCTCTTCTGATGTGCGCTACAAAATTAGATACTCCAAAAGGCACATATTTGTGAAGAAATGCTTCTCTAAATATTTAATTCCAGTGTGTTGCACATAGATGTGTGTATATTTATGTCTATGAAGAAGTGTGTGTGTTTATATATGCATATATATTTAATATCTTGACTGTTGATGTTTCAGTTGTGGTATCCGGTCAGGGAAAACTCTGATGGCCACGTATCTAGTTACAGTCTGCTCTTTTTTCCTTTCTCCTTTTTCCAAAACTCGGTGTACATGTATTTTTCCAAGAGACATAGAGAAAGAGCAGGTAGTCGCTTTTGATTTCTGATGGTCTTGAATGTGACTTTGAAGAAGCTCTCACGGAATGGTGAAGAACCCAAACATAACTGAAACGAGCCTTGTTTCTGATTGTAATAGGCAAAAAACTGGATATCTCCCCTGGTATAGATTTCTGTGTGCTTGTTACTTCTCTGCTCTTCTAACAGCTTTGATTAAACCCCTCTCATTTTGTGGGTCTGTTGCAAATAAAAGTAGAACAGAACACCTACATCATAAATTTGTAGAGATAATGATAGAAAGTAATTTACTATGGAATTTTCTATTTGCAATAATACCATTGAGCCAGCACATAATTTTGTGCAGTAGATGAAAGCAAAATGAAAATTTCTTACTGCCAATGTGGAGGAGTTCTTCATCTTTCTTATACAGGTTGAAGACACATATCTTTAATGTTTTCATTGGGGTTTAATCTTACAATAATGCTGCAAGCAAAGTTTTAAAGCAAAGTGGGTTTTTTTACATATTCTTCGTTTGCATGTTCAAATATAGAAGAAACACTGTGGAGACACATTCAGGATGGAAATGTATGTATGATGGCAGATCATCAAACAACGTTCTAAGAAATGACATTACAACAGAATTAGGTTGCAACAAGATAGAAAAGATCACTGCAGGGATAGAAGTGTGATAATTTGGATATTGTTCCTATTTTGTCAGCATTTGAGAGTTTTTTTTAGTAAATTAATAAAATTTTAATTAATCTGAAATGACAGTCATATCAGAAATGATCAAAGTAATTATATAAGCAGTTAAAATTATGAACTTCGACAAGTCATTTTCACAAGTCCGTATGACATTGATTTCAGCAATTTAACTCCCAAGCAAGATTTCTGTTTTCAGTGAAAATTGTTATAGATGAAATATAGATGAAATAAATCCTAGATGATTGTAAGATCTCGATACGATAGTACATAGTTTTAGGAAAATATCATCCTGATGCTCAGTAGGGGTAAAAAGGCAAACCAAGTGTAAGGAATTAGAAGAAAAGAAGTAGGTAACAAAACTTAAAGCAATATTATGCCAGTATGTAAATCTAGAGTGGAGTTACACCTTCACTGTGTACTGTTCTGGTACACTTGTGTACCATCAGGAGATGAAAAAGGTACAGACAGAGCTATGCAGAGGATTTACAACAAGTGTGGAATAACCTCCCCCTAGGAGGAGGCTGGATTCCCTTCTGTCTGGATGTGAGATAGATGAGGATGGAGGACTATCGAAAGAATCGTGGACAGCAGGTCAAGGGAGGTGATTCTGCCCCTCCATTCTGCTCTTGTGAGACCCCACCCAGAGTATTATGTTCAGTTCTGGAATTGTCAATGTAAGAAGGATATGGAGCTGTTGGAACGGGTCCAAAGGAGGCTACAAAGATAATCAGAGGGCTGGAGCAGGCTGAGAGAGTTGGGGCTGTTCAGTCTAGAGGAGAGAATGCACCAGGGAGACCATATAGCAGCTTTTCAGTACCTGAAAGTAGCGTACAAGAAAGCTGGGTAAAGAGTTTTTACAAGAGCATGTAGGGATAGGACAAGGGTGAAGCCCTTTAAATTGGGAGTGGGGGGCGGGGTAAGATTTAGACTACCCATCAGGAAGAAATTCTTTACAATTAGGGTGATGAGACACTGGCACAGGTTGCTCAGGGATGTCATGGCTGCCCCATCCCTGGAAGCGTTCAAGGCCAGGTTGGATGGTTTTTGAGCAGCCTGGTCTACTGGGAGGTGTCCCTGCCCATTGCAGGGTGTTTGGAACTAGATGACCTTTAAGGTCCCTGCCAACCCAAACCACTCTGGTTCTATGATTTCCCCTTTATAAGTCCTTGTTGACTACTTTGAATTCCATTCTTGTCCTTAATGTGTTTGGAAATGCTTCTCAGGGGGATTTGCTCCATCACTATCACAGGGATTAATGTGAGATTGACTGGCCTATAGTTCCCTAGATACTTCTGCCTGCTCATATCAATGGTAACAGAGATCTTTTGGTTATCCAGTCCTCTGGAGACTCCCCGAGTCACCATGATCTTTCAAAGATAATCAAGAATGGTCTTACAATGACATCAACTTACTCACTTAGTCCCTATGGATGCAATCAATTGGGTCTCACAGATTTGCGTAAGTCCAATTGGTTTAAATACTACCTAATACTCTTCCTAAGCAGTGTAAAATTTCATTGCTCTAGACCTTCCCATTGCTTTTCAGGGGCTGTGATTCCTCCGGGTAAATTTTATCAGTAAAGACTGAGGTGAAGAAGGCATTGGATACCTCATCCTTTTCCATGTCCTTTGTCACCAGGTCTGCTACCCCATTCTGTGACAAGCCCTCATTTTACATAATCTCCATTTTGCTGCGGAGAGACCTGCAAAAGTCCTCGATGTCACCCTTCCTGTCTCTCCCAAGATTTAACCACAGATGAGCTTAGGCTTCCCTAATCTCATTCCTGCACATGCAGTGTTACTACATTCCTCTGGTTTCACGTGGTCAGCCTTTAACCTCTTGTATAATTGCTTTTTAGGTGTTAGTTGAGTCAGGAGTTCCTTGTTCATGCATGCAGGCCTCTTACTGCTGTTACTTGATTTTCTTCTTGTAGGGATGGTCTATTCTTATGCTTGGAGGAGGTGATCCTTGAAAATGAACCAGCTTTCCTGGGCTGCTCTTTATCTCCTGTGGGAACCTTCCAAGAAAATCCTCGAACAGTCCAAAATGTGCTGTCCTGTAATCTAGGGTTGTTAGTATGTTATTTGCCTTGTTTCCTCCTTTCAGTATCACAGACTCCACTATCTCATGATCACGGCAGCCGGGGTTGCTACCAACTCTCTCCTCCTCCACCACTTCTGCCTTTTTTCTAAGTATCCTATCTAGGAGAGTGCCTTCTCTCATCAGGTCATCCGATATCTGTGTCAGGAAGTCAATCCCCAGGATCTGTGTTTTCCTGTGTTGACTTTCCAGCATATATCAGGGCGTTTAAGTCCCTCATGAGAAACAGGATATGCAAAAATGGAGTTTTTTCCTTGTTGTCTGAATACAGCCTTATCAACTTATTTCTGATCAGGTGGTCAGTAGTAAACACCAACCACAAATAAAACACTTAATTCTGCTCTCTAATCTTAACCCATATGCTCTGGACTGGCTCATCATCCATCCCAAGCTAGAGCCCAATGTATTCCCACTGCTATCTCATGCAAAGGGCAACTTTCCTTTCTTCCCTTCCCAGCCTGTTAGTCACAGGAGCCTTCTCACCACATCTCTGTGACCACAATGAGGATGCAGCCCTGCAACAGTGCACATTCCATCTGTTTGTTCTCCATGCTGCATGCATTGGTGTGCAGGCACATCAAAGAGATGCTCTATCATGCTGACTTCCGAGAAAAAGTGTGAACGCTTCCTCCGTTGTTCTCTTCACCCCGTCCTCCTGGCATTTACATGCATATACTTCATCTCTTCTTCCTTCATTTTGTTGTTTTCAAGCTCTTTCTTGTCCAGCTCACCCTGCCTAGTTTTTCACTGTTCAAGAAAAAAAACCAAACAAAACAACCTGAGCTCTTGCCTGTATCTGGTAAAGCTGTCAGATACCTGTATTTCTGAAAACTCTTCAGTGCTTCACTGAACTTCACTGTGCTTCATTGACTTAGAGAAAGAGAAGTGCTGTGTGAAAGCAAAAGGCTTTCAAGATTCAGTACAAATATGTGCAGATATTGAACAAAAAAATCAATTTACACAAAAAAATTTTGCATGATGGTATTTTGTTTAACACTAGTCCCCTCTAATCAAAAAAATGAATTCATAAAGGAATGGGTTCATGCAAAAAATGTTGTGTTAATTGAAAAAAGAGTTAACCTCTCTTGTTAAAGAAGCCTAAAGAGGTACAGGTTGCTTAATTTTGCAAAATTGATACTAGGAGGAGAAATCATTACTATATCTAATTTTCATGGAATATTAAAGACCAGGAGGGAAGACAAATTATTCAAACTGCATGTCGGTGCTGACACATGAAAGAATAGCTAAAAATTGATAATGAGTAAATAGAAGCTGGAAGTGAGAATGTGTTTTTAAGGCAGTAGATTAGTTGAAGATCTAGAATTGTAGGAGGGTAATAATTTCACATTTGAAATTCAGAATTTAGTAAGTATATGAAGGGGATTATGTGATGTGAAGGCTGGATCCACATTTTTGTGTTCATGAACTTTGCCTCAGATTTTTACAAAGAATGTGAAAATTGCTTGCACTCCTGTTATTTTTCCCAGTTAAAGGCTGGATAGCTTCATCTCGATTTTGTGATTTTTTTTTTTTTCAGCCACAAATGGCTAACACAAGAGATAGAATACCACAGCTATCACTGCATCTCCTTTAAAATGGTTCATTTGCCTCAGGCTTTAGGGTTTAGCTGTAATGAAGATGAAAGATTGATGGCTGACTGCTGACCTACTTTAGGGAAATGAAAGAGCAGGTGGCATGCTGCTGACTAGGAAAGTAAAAGGCTGTACTAAATGCAGAGAAATAAAAGCATGGCTAAATAAAGTCTCTTTTAGATCACAGCTACTTTTCAGTAGCCCAACATGCAATAATACACATCTGGGAACCTCAAAAGCTCTTTGTGTGTGTGTAAATATATTTAACCTATTTGAAATAGTTATTTTCATTTTACATAAGAAGGCTCTGTGAGTTACTGTTAGGGCTTTGAATTTATCAAAATGTCACAGCACATTGTAGAAATAAGTAGGAAAAAAATAGATGAAGCAAACTACAAAAAATATATGGCTTATATGTGATGGTTGTGTCAGTGCTCACACAAAACTGTTCTTCACATTTTGTGTAACCTTTGGTGAAAGAGAGGCATGTTCATCTAAACTCAGAATTAAGGTGCTTCCAGCTGTGTGACAGAAGTGTTAGCAGCAACCAACCCTTCAGCAAAGAGCTGCCACCTTTTAAGGAGGAGGAGTGTACTCTAATTTTTGTTGGGAACTTCATAAATGAATCATGAGAAGGGACTAAGGGAAAATACTTTCAGCCTTGCGTTTGAAGCAAACTAGTAAGTACATTGGCGAATGAACTTCATGTTGACCATCAAATGTTGCTGCAACTTCTTACAACTGTCAAGTTTGTAGAAAATGACATCATTTTTAAGCTAATTGCTTTCATTACAAAGCAATTATCTTCCATGTTTTGGAGCAGGTAGAGAAGAAAAGAGCCATATTGCCTACCTTGAGATCTAATCGGAAATGGACTGAGCTGCAAGCCAAGAAACTTGAGTTGTAAGTGAACATCCTCCCCTTACATCTTGCATTTCTGCACTGCCAACAGTCCTCATTGTTAACTACAGTGTCATGCTGACATCCTGAAGTGAAAAGAAATTTTACAATTTAAATAGGTCCCTCTGTATTCAACTTCAGATGGAACAGGATTTTAGTATGTCATTTAAGACAAATCAAGCCTGGCTCTGATTTTCCCTTCAGTAAATTATTATAAAGGTTCAAAAATATGATAAAAACCAACTTTGTAGATCTTAGGCTCTTCTTCTTCTACTTGGAGACCTTTTAATTTAGTCTTTGGGGGCGATTCAGACAAGGGAGATACCAAGCTATTAACCTATGCAGTCTGTAACTTTTCCCAGGATGTTTCTTTTTTTAAGTCTGGGAATAAAATCTGATTTTAGCAACTGACATTCAACTCATAAATCTAAAAAGGCTTAGTAAATCATTATTCATTTTTATACTACCTTCCTTTATTTTCCAGACTTGAAAGGGTAGAGAGCTAGAACAAGTGACCATTTACTATTTGGTTGCTGTTCAAAGCCTGACGGTGATTTAGCAGGGTAAAGGGGAGAAACATGTATTTGTGTCTCAGGGAAAGTGCCAAGTGTAGGTGCTGGACATTTTTTTTTCTCCCCACCCTGTAAAACCTGCTAGTTAAAAGAAAATTTGCATTGGTGATTTCTGTTTGTAGTAGGTGCAGGAGAGTTGCAGGAAATTTTGGGTTTGGATCCAGATAGTTAAACACATTACTTATGTATATTCTGTAAAGGATAAAATTTAATTTCATCAATGTTTTCCTCAAAAGAATTTATTTTCCAAGTTGTTGTTTTAATAATTATGGGTGTGGTTGCCTTACAATATAGGAATTGTGTTATTAAGCCATCCTTTTCTCGTTTTTTATGTACCTTACCAGGTGTCTTATAGCTGTTCAACACAGCACAAAGTTGTTTGGTTGCAGTATTAACATTCTATGTCATAGACTATGAGTTATATGTTTGCACAATATTCGGCTCACTGAGTATACAGGCTCATTTAAGCTATGCATAAAAGCACTAGAAAGGACCAAAAAATTATTCACTTTTATAATGGTAGACTTAACCCATAAAACAGGTTAAAACCTACGCTTTTTTGGTTTTAATAATTTAGTGTTGGGATGATTCAGAATATTTTAAACTTTAGTGAATGAAAACACTGCCTGTAATCACTACTGATGTGGAAGAGCAAGAAGCCCTTTTCTACTGATCTTACTTGACCAAAACCATAAGAAACAAGAGTGAAGGTTAGAGTGACCTAAGTAAAAAGAGGAGCAGAAGAGTATTCTTCTTTTGGATCAGAGTCCAGCAAAGAAAACAAGGCTATGTGGCTATCGGTGAAAATGTCTGGACCTGGAGATACCTAAGGCACATCTACAAAGGAAATACAAAGATAATTCTTTTATTGTCTTAGACACAGACTGCGAAGAAGTAACTGAATAGATTCTTTTAAAACATTAATGAAATCTAGCTATTAGATTTGCAGGTTTTGGAGTATGTTTGGAATTTAGGACTATTTTAGTGCAATTAGTAAACATGAATTTAAAAGAAGACTCTTGCTTTAGAAGTTCTGTTCAGAAAATTACATGGTAAAATGATATCAGTATTCTTTGTTAGAAATACCCTATGCCTATGTGAAATGGATGCTATTTTCCTTATGTAAAAAACAAAATCCATAGAAATTTACTTCTGTTAGTACTGAAAGATTTAAGGTATCTCTGTATCTCTGTATCTCTAGATGTGATTTACACATGCAGTCGAGAGAGCTTAAGTAAAGGTGTATTCTAAAGTGGACATATTTTGTGACATCTCTAAATTGATTTTGACCTGGCTTATAGCCATTTAATTCATATCAGCATTCTTGCTGGTGTACAGTTATTAACGTACAACCTTTTTTTCTAATTCTGCAGATTTTCTTTACCAGTTTAAATGAAGTTTTTTTAACTTATTTATATTATGTCACAAAAACACACTCACTTCAGGTGGAGTAAGTTGAAGGATTGGAATCTTGTCTATTAGATGGCTGAATACTTGTATTAGGGTCTGTTGCTGGTTTATGTACAAAGGGATAAGAATTATGACATGGAAATGAAGTGAAAATTTGGTTTGGTATTCAGTATTTTCTTTATATTGTCAACTGAATTATTCATCATAAATGATTTGTGGGACTTATGATAGGAGTGGTCTGTAAAAAAGTGTTCAGTAGTGGTTTAATTCTTTTTTTGCCTACGTTTTCGATCACTACCCTCCTTTTTCTTTTTTCCATGTTTGTCTAACTCTTTCAATGAACAGAACTGTAGCTTTTTCTCTTTGATGTATGTCCCTTTTGATTAGGAGATCATCAATAATTTAGATTGTTCCAGACCTTGCAGCCTAATACTTTGAACATAAGACTGTAAGTAGAGCATTTTGAAGATCAGTGTTTAAAAATAGGTCATGTTTTTCAAGAGACGAGCCAATTCAGTGCTTGAAAATATGGAAAATCTGCTGTTTAAAATTCAGTATTTGTTAACCTAATATAGACTTGTTTCTAAAACATTAGCCATGTTATTTTCTCTATTTAGAAAAGTCACCTAGCTTATGCATAGCATTTAATGCCAGTGGTATTATTAGGAGACTCTATTAAAAACCAAACCCAATGATATTTAAGTGGTTTTACTAAAGGAAAAAAAAAAGGTGTTTTCCTAACTTCCCTTTAACACCCATTACATACATTCTGGGAACATTATAAAACTATCAATTATGTTTTGCTATGACAGTTACTTGGTGCATAATTTTTATTATTATTATTAATTGTAATGATAATATTTTTCATTTCTGAAGCACTTTTCATCTGCCAACCTCAGTTCTTTTTGCAAACATCTAATTAGACTTCAAAACACAGTAAGTGGTGTTATACCCATTTTTCTCCAGGGCAGTACTGGAGGGCAAACCATGCTGCCTCTCAGCAAGCAGTCCAGGATGCTTGAGAGGATGAGTAGGAACCCCCATGAATATGCATTGCGAATTATTATGCCATGAGGGAAGCTTTCTTATTTATTCCAAGTAATTAGCTCATGGCCTGATTAAAAGGACAGAAATTTCAAACTGTTGCCTGCAACTGCATGCTTAAAAGTTTTCATCTTATCTTGTCATATGGCAGTGACAGTCATAGCAACAGCAAAGCTTCATATGCCAGAGAGAAGTTCAAATAGAAGTAACTACTTACAGGTATTTCTTGACGAAATAGTATTTTTCATCCTAGCCTGTTTAAATTGTGACAATTCTGTTTCTTCCACCTTTGCTTGTTCGGTTTTGGGTTTGTTTTTCGAATGAGTGCTGGCCAAGTGCTTTCAACAATGTAGCTCCTGATACTGGGCTAGTTCTGGTGGCACTCCAAGCACTGTTGTAATTTAAGGACTCACTGTTACATATAGTTATATTAGCAGTATCCACTCCATGTAAATCCTGATAGAGACTAGTTATCTCATCAAACCGCACATTTAGTTTAACGCCCTCCTTTTAAATAAGGAAGATAAGGGAAGATAAGCCCAGAGAAAAGCGACAAAGCTGGTGAGGGGGCTGGAGAACAGGCCTTATGAGGAGCGGCTGAGAGAGCTGGGGGTGTTTAGCCTGGAGAAGAGGAGGCTGAGGGGAGACCTCATTGCTCTCTACAACTACCTGAAAGGAGGTTGTAGAGAGGAGGGAGCTGGGCTCTTCTCCCAAGTGTCAGGGACAGGACAAGGCCCTGCTTGAGCAAGAGAGCTGGACCAGATAATCTCTACAGACCTCTTCCTATCTCAAACATTCAGTGATTCTTTGATTCTGTGAAATAAAAAAGTGAATTTCGTAATGTTCTAGCTCAGGGCTGCTTGGGATTTCCTCTCTGCTACTAATTTTACCTTGGTTGCCATGGAACCAAAGGCAGAGAAGCAGAAGAAATCAAGTAATGAAAACTACAAGTAGTTTCTCAAGGGAACAAGGAACTGAATAAGGTAAATTGGTAATAAATAAAACAAGAACTATTGCTCAGTTCATGGAATGGTTGAAAAAATAACAACGGTATGTCTTTGAATTCAAAATTGTCAGGATTGGTATTCTGCATCTTTAAAATCTGTAATTTCTCCCTGTAAGCTTGGATTTGTTACTCGTATCATCTTTACACCATAACACAGTGTAATGTTTCTCTGTGTGCACCAAGTATATCAATAAGGCCAGTGAAACTTTCCAACACTTAGGTCTTGTTTTAAATGCAAATTGAGGCTTAGACGACTGTCCTATGGGCAGGTGAAATTCACTGTAATATTTTGCTCGTGTATTGAAAAAGAAACTATTCTCTGTTCACAGTTTTTTTTCCTGCAAAACAAAGTACAGCATTAACATGGCCAGTGCAACCTGCAAAGTTTGCTGTACCTGATGTGTGGCATTTGAAAATGAAGAGTAGGGAGAAACTACTGGTAGAAATTCACGTCCTTAACACTCAGAGTACAGAATGGTATTTTGTCATCTGTGCCTCATGAAGCAGCTCCTCAGAACATATGCTGTAGATTCTTGGTCTCTGACTTTTTTTTTTTACCAGTTATAATGCTGATTCAAGCTCTGGCTCTGCAAGCTATTCTGCACAGCCACCAGAATGTGCTCAGTGGATGAACTGTGGCTGTTCTGAACACGTCATACATTCAGATATTGAAGCTTATTCAGGGAGAAGTGGTGGGTTTTGGTTTGGTTTTTTTTTCGTTTCTTTTTTTTCTTGTTGTTTTCATTATTTGTATTGGCTCTCTTCAAAGAAAATAAATATCCACTTGAGACATTCCAGGTGAAAGAGTACTGCTCTAGGACTCCAAGGGTAAAATAAAATTACAGAGGGCAAAAACATGAAGGAGGCATGTTGTAAAGTCATTAACCACTGGGAAGTCTCCAATGAGAGGCTGTTTATCAAAAACCATAATGTGTTATAAAGAAAAGCAGTAGGAAACTGGCAAGTAGTTTAAAGTATTTTGCGTTATTCTTTTTTTCACTGATTTCTAATAAGCAGAAAATCTCAAGAACTCAGAATCCAGTAAAAAAGCACACTAACTGGGAATTACATGGATCATCAAATGCAGATTATAGACTGTGAAAACCAGTCTTCTGCTGATTCATTATGGACCTACATGAAATGCGGGTGGAAATAATCCATTTTTTAACACTAGAAATAATGTATTATCTCAAGACAGTATTTCCAAGGTCTTCAAGCTACAGAATACCTGTAGCTTCTTATGTGACCTATTTTCTGTGTTTTGGCTAGTACAGCTTAACAGCTCTGATTTCTCTACGATTGATCTCGTTCTCTGATAGTTATGCTGAGTAAAGCTGTTTGGTATGTAGTGATCACCGTTTATTAGGCTATCACTAAGCTGCAGTGTTTACCCCAGAGGTAATTCTGATGGAATAAAGGCTGTAGCAGTAAGTGATACCAAATACTGAAAGAAAAAGCTGTGAGTAATAGAAATAGTTAGAGTTTTGTTTAAGCAAACTGCAAATCCATCTTTTTTCTTTCCTTGCTTGTTGTTTTCCTGTAACAGATGCCTGTTATCAAGACTTATTCCTAATATCCAGCAATATTAGAAAGACAGAAATTCACTTCTGTCTATTTTGACTTTTTAGAATTTTGAAAAGCATTTGGCACATATTCATGTTTTGGCAAAATAATATATTTTTTTCCTTTTCATTTAGCATTATGGTAATAGCTGTGGCCCTCCTGGCTTGGGCACTAAGATGTTTAACGCATAAACTTGTGCTAACTTAAAGTAGCTGTCATGTATTACCTACCCATAAAATATGCTGGGTGTTTGGAGAGCATGACTTCTACTTCAAAATTCATCTTATTGCAGATATATCTGCTGAATTGCTTCCAATAGTGTAGGGCAAGCACAATGGGACTCTGTACAGGAGCTCAGCCTAGTCAATGCTCTTTCCAGAAGTCCCTAAGCTGTGCATTGTAGCTCTTCTGAGGATAAAATATTACAGATTGTTGTCCTGAGAAAATCTGTTTTGAAGTGACTTGTAGAAAACTTTTGTTTTCTTGAATATATTTACATACTACAGATTTTAATTTTCCAGTGGATGTTTTTATTATAAGCACTCTAGCCTGCTTGTGCACTTCGCATAATCTTTTAATTCACCAGTTCAACAATTAATTATGCACCCTGGCAGCTTTCAGATCAGATGTCTCCTATGAAGTCTACTTTTTCTGTCTTTCTCTGTTTTCCTCCTATTCACCTTCTCCTCAGGCTTGTTGCATAGATAGAAAGAGGTCAGGAAGAAGGAGCAGAGAGGTGGGATCCATTTTTCATATGTGCGGAAAAGCAGCCCTGTGGCCAGTTATCAGAAATTTGACTCTGTCACTGTTGCTAGAAGCTACATCTGCTCCTAAATTAGGTTCTCTGCAGTTGTGGACTTCAGTGTGCCAACCGAATGAATCTCCTCTAAACTTCTCAGAAAAAGGAATTTGGCCTTTCTGGTTGGTTATTTTATTAGACCTTGAAGGAAGGTGGAATCTGAGACTTTCTTGCCTGAGATCAGCGGTCTTGAATTTTTGTTTGCCTCTTTTTCTGGAGAAAACAATGCAAAACAAACAAACAAAAGCAAAAATAACCCCAAACAAACAAACAAACAAACCCAAACCATGATTTCACACTGATGGAACAATGTATTTTGTGTTCAGAAGCACTGAGAAGTTAATGTGCAAGCTCTCTTCACTTTATAACACTTAGAGCATGTTCACTCTCAACAATGTTGCAAATACCTGACAAAGTTGTGCAGAAAAGTCTTGTTTCTTGTTTCTCTCCCAGATACAACTTGTCCTAAGTGGATTTCTATTCCAAAGCAAACAACTACCAGAGCAGCAGCGTAGTGTGTATCCAGCACATCTGTGGTCCTTCCAACTGAACCTACATGAAACAGACATATACCTTGAATATGCTCTAAGACATTTTATTATTTATTTAAACAGGATTAATTTTCTTCCAGACTTGTCAGCCCCACATTCCTGTTTATCTTGAAACAACAAGACCCTGAAAATTCTCTTTTTCTGCACATACGCATACCTACTAGAAGTACAAACTCAAGTTATAAAACTGAGTAAATTCCTGTTGAAACTGATGAAAATGTAGTACAGAAATTAATGGCTTTGCATTGAAATTAATGGCTTTGCACTGATCCAGGTAAGTATTGAAATGTTCTTCACTTCCCTTCATTCCCTACTTTCCTCCTCTCTCTCTGTATATTTTGCATTTTCTCTTTTCACGCTTTCAGCTGCCTCCTATCCAGATTACTCTTTTCCTCTTTATTCATTTACTGTTGAAACTTTGCATTTACTCCTCCTTCAAGATAAAATGTTTGTCTTTCTTGCCTTTGCTGAGGGCATACTTGTGTTTGATTGGCTAGAATGCTTCCTTTTCTGTTATCTCACCTCTTTATCCAGCAAGCTGTGCACTGATTTTGCCCAACTGAATGTTTCCTAACCTGGTTCTATGGTAAAGACATTAGGGTCACTGCTACTGTTTTCTTTCATTGCTACAGTTTTGAGGTTGACCATATTGCTGCAAAACAAGCTGGAAAGTGCACCCCCTATTTTCTCATTGAAACATCTAAATTCTGTACAGAACAGATCTTTATCAGCCTCTGAAACTATATTTTTTTTTCCTTGGTCTTTGTCCTCCAGAAGCCTGCCTTTCGTGTCTGTGTAGATATAGTTAGCTGTGAGACATACAATCTTGTGCCTACAATGGGGAAGACACTGTCCCTCTCAAAATTCCATAATCTTAACCACAAAATAGAAATTAAAAGCTAAGGAAGGGAATTCATCTTCAGATAGTTAACAATACACATTCTTAATAAAACACCATCATAAATACTCATACCTGCAAAAAACACTTGCTTGGGGAGAATTATAAGTGGGTGCTCCTGCCATAGCTGCACTGCTAGAAGTTAAAGTAGTCATGTTGGTGTTGCAGCAGGCAACGTACTTATTTTTATAAACTTCTCAGTAGGGTAGTTCATTCAGATTTGAACACTACTATTATCCTTCTGCAAGGCACTTTGCTTGAAAGCTTTTCCAGCCATTGACAGTCATCTGACCCCATCTTCACTTCCACTTAAACTCTTATAAAAGCTTAAGACCTTTGCTGGGCTTTTGATTCATGTGCCAGCCTTCAAATATATCTTCTTGTGCTGAAAAAAATATACAAAATACTTGATCTCCTTCGAAGTGAGAACCCCAAAATAAACAGCAGAAACATTTTATATGACAGCCCTCTCCTACAGAAAACAGATCTGTGAAGTGCCTAGACAGATGGCTGCTGCAGGCAAAGCATATTCTCAATGTGCCATAAATCAGGTTTTTTTCATAAAGATTCTTGTCATTTTTAAAAACTGCTGTTATATAAAGATTATTATTAACATTGAACAATGGGCTATCGATTTCATCCTCACTGCTGAATCGGAGAACATCATAATTCACTTGAGACTTTTCACTGGCAAGGCTCTCCTGAGCAAGAGGGAAGACTTGTGCTCCAAGAAAAATCTTACTTTTGGAGCTGACATCCAGATTATTCATTTTAGGGCAATCACCTTTGACAGTTTTAGCCGCATGTCTTTCCATTAGCCTATACATGCTTGTTATTAGAGTCCAAACAAATGACCCTTAAGGAAAAGCTTATTTATCCTTTCCTGAAATATGGAATTTCTGCTGCTGGCTGTTATCAGCTTTTCCCAACAATAGTAAGATTTCTGAACCAATGGTATTTTAAGGGATGATACTTTGTGGTTCTTATCTTCTTCGTTTTACTCAAGGCTTCTTTCTCAATGCTGCATATTTTCCATCTACCAATCTTAACCACTGAAAAAATCAAATTTGCACAACTTCATCTAATAATTTAATTGTGGATTGGAGAAAAACAGAAAAAATGCTTAAATATAATGTATATTATGAAATTGATGCTTGGATGACTATGCTCTGTGATTATGAACGCAAGAAAACTTAGATTTATATTTTCCTATAGAGAGCTTGCTTTTCTGTTTGGTATCCCAATCTGAGGACATGAATTATTTTATTCCACACTACAAGTTCAGACCCAGTGGACTCACTTCCCTTCTTTTTTTTCTGTTCTTAATAGTCCCCTTGGCACTCTAATGCATTTTGAAAAAGCCACATCTCCTTCTCTAGCCTGGGGGAACTGTCAGACCTGACAGACTGCTGAGCCTTTTCCCTTTAGCCATCCAGGCCACAGGTTTCATCCTGGCAAAGAGGAATCCTGAGCCAGGTCTGAGCGAGAGGCCAGGAAGAAAGTCGTGTAAACAGAATTGTTTAGAATAGAACTGCTGTTAAATTCATGGTGGTGAACATAGTTAATGACCATGGTCAAACAAGGTCTGTGTTTCTCAGTGCTGTTCAGCAGCCTGAGATGAAAGTCTCTTACGAAAGACGGCAACAGTTGCTGACCTAGGAGTCTAAACTGTGAGGGAAAGGACCTGTCACTTACTGTTCCCGAAGTAATCGGGTTTGTTAATGCTGCTCTCCTTCATTCTAATGGGGTATTTGTTTTGTGTCTTCTGCCTTCAGGCCATTGCTGAACGAATTAATTAGTCATCAAGCATCCACCTGATTTCAGTAGTGGAGTTTTGAGCAGTGCTTGGATTTAGGTTTTAAGTCATGCCTTTTCAACTCAGAACAAGCTATACCACTCACAGGAAAGTTTGCTATAACATTCCAGCTATTGTAGGAATCCAAATCATACCCATCATCTTTTAGAGAGATAAAAGTCCTGTCCTTTAAATACTGCTTTGCAACATTATTATCTTGGGGGTTTGTATATAAGGTGTACATAATAGCATTGTATGCATACGCTAAAAGAGAATCTACCAAACATCACCTTTGTCATTCTGACGTTAAGATGATTTCCCTTCCTTAGCTCTTTCTTTCTGTTTTATTATTAAAAGTCTGTAGTATTATGAGAAAGACAGCGTCTGCCCGATTGGTGAGAACTAGGAGCAATATAGACAAAGAGCAGCAGTGGTGGTGGTTGATTATGACAAATGGCAAAGGTAAATGAGCAAGATCTACAACTCACATGTTCTTACATTTAGTAGAATACATAGGTATTAGTATATGGTTTAGTTTTTTTGATAGGCTTAACTCTTAGAAAGCAAAAATGATATTATTTCCATGCATGCAGTGCTCTTTGCAGTGGCATCTAATCCTGTATCAGTTTCTGAAGTGGTGATTTCTTGCCATTACTTTAATTTACGGGTTTGTATGCATTTCTTTCTGTTGTGTCTTACTTTGTCTAATCTTACATTATCTGATTTGCTGCCTTTGAGGTCAGGTTCTGGTGGCCTCTGGTGGTCTCAGTGCAGCTACCTTTCATTATTTGTTTGGTATTTCCTTCAGTTCTGTCCTTTCCTGTTTCTCAATTTGATCTTCTGAGAAGACAAAAGGACTTGGCCTGGGGAGCCTTAGCAGTATTTATACTTTGCCTAGAAACCCCTGCCTCTTAGTCTGCAGACACTTTGGCTTCACTGGTTAGTTCCGTTGCACCTAAGATTCTGCACCTGCACATATTCTGTGTACGTGGAAGTTCACCACCCATGTTGTACCTCAGGCTTTTCTCTACATGGATCCCTTTAGGCATTCAGTCAATATATTGTTAAAGTATAATACGTACAAGTAGAATAAGGTCCACTGAAAACACAGCACTGTCAGATGCTTTTGTTAAAAAAGTAGAGGAACCATTCTTGGTTCAGCCACCTTAACTGGGATGTTCCCCATCAGCCTACCTTTTGTACTGTGCTACCATTTTCTTTCTCTTTGCAGCCAGTGTATCCAGGATGGTTTCTGCTAGGACCAAAAGCATGGGTGGTGGTAGTGATTCAGCTTCTCAACATATACAGTTCCCTGTGTCCTCAATAAAACACGTATTATACAACTGGAGATTACCACAGCGGCACTGTCTGAGCATCCTAGTCCAAGAGAGTTTGGATTGGACTCTCCACAGATTTTGTGTAAAGCTAGAAATATGGCTTGTGTATGACTCCCTAGCACAGCTGATACTCTTCTGGGAGTCAAGAGGTTAGGGTGGGTGGGATTTCAGACACACCTCTCTCATTCACTTTTTCCTTGGAGTAGTGTTTTTTGGCTCACTGCTCATTGTGCTGCTGCTTTGAATCTCATTTGGAAGACCGCTGTAGAGAGTGCAGGCAACTAACATGGGGCTGTGGGTTGCACTTCAGAAGAAGATGCTAAGCACTTCAAAGTCAGGCACTGCAATGCCAGGTCTCACACTGTGCCTGTATCCTTTTGCATAATGCACCTTTACATTTTT